>NC_132926.1:62498578-62801608 GCF_047675955.1 Chlorocebus sabaeus | reverse complement strand
ATGAGAGAATGTTCTAAGTGCCATAATAGGATACCCATTGTTTTTGGAAAGAGATATTTCTCTGGAGAATTAAGGTTTTATTGAAAAGGAGTCTTTGGACCTGAGAGTAAACAGACTTTAGCAATGAAGGTTGAGTAGATGGAACAGGAAATAAGTGAAGTTTAAGAAAATATATGCCGAGCGTGGTGGCTCACGCCTGTATTCCCAGCACTTTGGGAGGCTGAGGTGGGCAGATCACCTGAGGTCGGGAGTTCGAGACCAGCCTGACCAACATGGAGAAACCCCATCTCTACTAAAAATACAAAAAATTAGCCAGGCATAGTGGCGCATGCCTGTAATCCCAGCTACTTGGGAGGCTGAGGTTGGAGAATTGTTTGAACCCGGTAGGCAGAAGTTGCAGTGAGCTGAGATCATGCTATTGCACTCCAGCCTTGGCAACAAGAGTGAAAATCCATCTCAAAAAAAAAAAAAGAAATAAAATATAATGAATATTTGTATCAATTATCTATTTCTGCATTAGAAAAGCATCCTCCAAAATGATGGATGGCTTAAAACATCCATCATTTTGTTGCTTATGATTCTATTGGTCAGTAAGGCTCTGTGGGAATGGCTTGTCTATTGTTCCATGTGGTAGTGACTGAAGCAGTTTATCTGCAGCTAAAAGATCCAAGAAAGGCTTTGTTCACATATCTGGGCCTTGCTGCTTAGTATCTACTGCAGTGCCTTTGTTCTCCTCCACATGGCCTCTTCTATGGCTCTCTCTAGCAGGGCAGCCTGGATTTTACATGGTGGCTGCATTCTGAGAGTGAAAGTGGAAACTACAAGGAAGTCCCAGAATGTTATTCCTGCCACATTATATGGTCACAAGTCCAGCTAATATTAAGGGATGGGAGACATAGACTCCACCTCTTGATGAAAGATATGGCAAAGTCATATTACATGGGGGCATCAACATAGGGAGACATAATTTATTGGGAGCCATTTTTACCATTCTACAAAAGTGACCGAAGGCACAGAGAAAGAAAGCATAAGATGCATTATAATAAGGATTAGTACTTCACTGGGCTGAGTCTCAGTGGTGGTAAGGAGATAAGACCTTACCGTGTTATAGGAGACCTTTAAAGTCATGCTAAAAAATTTGAATTTAATTATTTATGGTTGTCTAAAAACTATAGATTTTCAAAATAGGCTAGTAATGTAAGATTTATGGTTTTGCGAGATTGGTCTGCTAGCAGTGAGTTAGAAGGGTCAGTGGCAAATGGAACAGGAGAAGGAGTGACCTTTGGAGAGGTTGTAGTATCATTAGTCTGGATGAGAAATAAGAACTTATTTCAATGCCTTTTCCATAGTAGGTGCTCAATTAATATTAAATGAATTAATGAATAGTGAAAGGTATACATGGATGTGAAATGTGTTTAGGCAGTAGAATTGACATTACTTGACAACTGGATTTGAAATTACTTTGAGAGTATCTATGACCACACAAAGAGCAATATGTAGGAGTTAGAGGTAGTGGAACATAAGGTGTTAATTGGATATGTGGACCTTGAGAAGCTTGTATATCATAAAGCAATGTATAGACATTTGAATCTAGAACATAGAAAGTTATCTTTAGGGCTGGGCACGGTGGCTTACACCTGTAATATCAGCACTTTAGGAGGCTGAGTGGGGAGAATTGCTTGAGCCCAGGAGTTTGAGACCAGCCTGGGGCAATATAGGGAGACTCCATCTCTACAGAAAAATTTTTGGAAAGTTAGTCAGGCTTGGTGGCCAGCACCTGAGGTCTCAGCTACTCAGGAGGCTGAGGTGGGAGGCTTGTTTGAGCCCAGGAGGTTGAGGCTGCAGTGAGCCGTGATCGTGCTACTGCATTCTAGCCTGGGTGACAGCAAGACCTTGTCTCAGAAAAAAAAAAAGTTATCTTTGGAACATAGAAATAGAAGTCATCAGAGAGAGAAAAATATTTTTAGATGGTGTTGGTAAACTGATTAATGCCTTTCTTTTGTGTCCAAATTTACTATTGTGTCTTGCCTAAATCATAAGATTTTCTGTTTTAGACTTTTTATGCTTTTTTCCTGCTTTAATATCTGTAATATTCTGCTTTAATGTCCATAATTTAATATCTGTAATATCTAATTCTTAGAGTTTGAAATCAGTATACCATATTATATCTTACCTACTTTTGTTCCATTCCATACCTGGGATTAATTTTGTATTCTGTATTAAATTCTTAATCTTCTATGGGATATCTTAATTTATCTTCAGTTTATATTAAGCAAAATAAAACTTGTATTTGTTGGTAAGTTCAAAAGTGGAATAATGAACATATTTAAATGGAATGTTTCATTACTTCTTGTGCTTTTTTTCTTCCCCTGTCTGTGAAACCTTCTATCTAGTTGCTCTACTATTTATTGAGCTTCTGCTTAGTACCTGGCCTGTGCTAGAGACTTTGTGCATATTATAGCTAATCCTTACAACAACTGTATTTAAACCTCAAATTTTGTAGATGAGAAAAATGGAAACTCAGAAATTGCCCAACTAGATCAAATTCACATGGCTAATTAAGCATCTTACTTGGGATTTAGACACAGGGATTTCTAATCTAAAGTCTATGCCAGAGATCCACTTTCCTTTTGAAACAAGAAAACGAGGGCCAAGCATGCTGGCCCATGCTTGTAATCCCAGCAGTTTGGGAGGCTGAGGTGGGAGGGTTGTTTGAGCCCAGGAGTTTGAGACCAGCCTGGGCAACATAGTGAGACTCTGTCTCAGCAAAAAATTTTAAAAATAGTGATTATTCTAGAAATAAACGTATCTATAGTCTTTAATTGCCAAGGTGAATGCCATCTTTATTGTCAGTTTTTTTTTTGCCAAAATTGCTTGTCTTTTGTGTGAATGATAGCACGACCTTCTACTTAATTCCCAAGTCATAAAGTTGGGAATCTGTCCTTTAAACCTCTTGTTTTTTCCTTGTATTTATTTGGTGTCAAACCTTGGCAATTCTTTTTTTCATTTTTTTCTTGAGACAAGGTCTTGCTGTATTGCCCAGGCTGGACTGCAGTGGCACAGTCATAGCTCACTGCAGCCTTGACCTCCCAGGCTTGAGTGATCCTTTCACCTTAGCCTCCCTAGTGTCTGGTACTACAAACACATGTCTAACTAATTTTTGTAATTTTTTTTGTAGAGACAGGGTTTCACTGTGTTGCCCAGGCAGGTCTTGAACTCCTGGGTTCAAGCAGTCCTCCCACCTTGGCCTCCCAAAGTGGTGGGATTGCAGGTGTGAGCCACTGCACCCAGCCTTGACAATACTTTTTGAAACGGCTTTCAGATGCTTGCTTTTTAAATATTTGGTTGAGATCCTTATGATTTACCATCTGAATTTTTTATTTTTTATTTAATTTTTTAAGGCACAGTTTCACTCTTCTTGCTCAGGCTGGATTGCAATGGCGTGATCTCAGTTCACTGCAACCTCTGCCTCCCAGGTTCAAGCGATTCTCCTGCCTCAGTCTCCTGAATAGCTGGGTTTATAGGCATGCTCCACCATACCCAGCTAATTTTGTATTTTTAGTAGAGATGGGGTTTCTCCACGTTGGTCAGGTTAATCTTGGACTCCCAACCTCGGGTGATCCACCCGCCTTGGCCTCCCAAAGGGCTGGGATTACAGGTGTGAGCCACCATGCCTGGTCTACCATCTGAATTTTTATAATTAATTAACCAGGTTTAATAGTTTAATAGTTGGTTAGCCACACATTTATGTTTTCCTTGATGTTGTCTGTCTCTGGAGTTGTTTTCTAAGAAGTACTTTTAACCTTCTTTTTATACTAGAGTCTTTGAAATCTCAATGAAAGTTACAGATTATCTTTCTGGAAAAATGCATATATCGTATGTGTGATTTTTGTATGTTATCTCAGTAAAGGGGGACTCACAGGCCTCGCCATCTGTTGACTGCCCCTCCTCCAGTTAAGCCTTCTTGTTCTAAAATACAGATCCAGTTTTGTAACAACTCCCCCACAATCCCCCACTGCCACTTGAAAATCTTTTACTCCCAGCTACCTATAACCTAGTCCAAACGCTATGAACTTGAAAAAGTCTTCACAGTCTCACCTTGGCATTTTTTCCATGGTAATTTTTTTTTCTAGCCTTTCCATGTATGTTATTCCTTAACCTATACCAGATTAAGAGGCATTCTTAGGAAAATATATGAACTTATATGTCTTCATGCCTTTGTTCATGTTAGGTTTCCTTTCTGAAATGCCTGTCTCTTCTGCTTATTCATCCATTAAGGACCAGGTTGCATTTCATCACTTTTCCTGGCACTTTTACTACAGGTACACATTGATGTCTCCTTCCTGTGGGCTTCCATAAAGCTTTGCACACATTTCTATCATGTATGTAACACTTTTACATGGTATCATATTTCCATGTCTTTCTACTGAAATATGAATTCATGAAAAAGGGCAATGTTTTATTTGTCATTGTATTTCCAATGTCTAGCACAGTGCCTGGGACAAAGAAGATGCTCATTAAATATTTGTTAAATGAGAGATTATAAGATTTCTTCCTTTCTATCTCAAGCTATTTTAACAAAATTAAAATACAGCCTTCTCCTCTGTTCCTCAAAATATATTTTTTTGATATTTGACTTTTTTAAGAAGTTTTTTTTTTTTTTTTTTTTTTTTTGAGACGGAGTCTGGCTCTGTTGCCCAGGCTGGAGTGCAGTGGCCGGATCTCAGCTCGCTGCAAGCCCCACCTCCCGAGTTCACGCCATTCTCCTGCCTCAGCTTCCCGAGTAGCTGGGAGTACAGGCGCCCGCCACCTGGCCCGGCTAATTTTTTTTTTTTGTATTTTAGTAGAGACGGGGTTTCACCGTGTTAGCCAGGATGGTCTCGATCTCCTGACCTCGTGATCCGCCCGTCTCGGCCTCCCAAAGTGCTGGGATTACGGGCTTGAGCCACCGTGCCCGGCCAAGAAGTTGTTTTATGTGAAATTCTTGAGCATGTAATTTAAGTCACTATTAAATATCTAAATATAAATGATGAATAATTTTTTTTTAGGCAGTCGTCTTTTAACTGGTTCGAGCTGTTTGCAACTCTGGTCCAATACGAACTTGGAGAAGCCAACTGAAGATGAAAATTTAAATAAAACAGATCTTAACTTTGGAGATTGGAGATGCATTTGGCATTGCAAGTAAGCAATTAATCAGGGGAGTAAACTGATAAACCTATTGTTCTATGTGGTTTTATTATAAATGTATTTTAGTTGTATAAAACCACACTGACATAAAAAAGTGTTACTTTTTAGTCTATGGTATGCTTTTTCTTATACACAGATAATTTTCTATTTCCTGTGTTCTACAAATACATTTTTTAAAAATGTCAAATAAAATAGGAAGAAACATAAATGTGTAAGGCCTATATGAAGACCATTAAATACAAACTTGCCAAATTATATAAAAGTTAGATGACTTTCATGCTTTTGAATGGAAGACTTCCTATTGTGAAGAAATCTATATTTCCCACATAATCTATGTATTGAACATAATCCTTACCAAAATCTGAGTGGAATTTCTATTGAGCATAGTTCTAAGCTCTGCTTAAAAGGACAACTATGGGAAAGTCAGAGAAATTCTGAAAGAAAAGAAGAATAAAGATATACAGTATAGTAAAATGAATTCTCATGCCACAGATGATCAAGCATTTTGTTATTGATGTAGGAATGGACAGATTAGGATCCAAGATTAGACTCTGAAGTGCAATGATGCGAGGCTCACTGCAATTCTTACTGCCTCCCCGGTTCAAGCAGTTCTCCTGCCTCAGCCTCCTGAGGAGCTGGGATTACAGGCACGCGCCACTACACCCAGCTAATTTTTGTATTTTCAGTAGAGACGGGGTTTCACCATGTTGGCCAGGCTGGTCTTGAACTCTTGACTTCAGATGATCTGCCTGCTTCAGCCTCCCAAAGTGCTGACATTACAGTTGTGAGCCACCATGCCCAGCTGTAAGGTAGTATTTTCTAGTAGGGAAAACTAGCTAGCTCTGTAGAGGGGAAATTAAGTTAGAGTCTTTCATACCTGATACCAAAACAAATGTGAGATGGAGGAAAAAATTTCTATAAAATGAAACAAAAATATTAGAGGAAAATACAGGTGAGATTTTATATTTTAGAGCTACATTGTCCAGTATGGTAGCCACTAACTGCATGTTATTATTGAGCACTTGAAATGCAACTAGTCCAAACTGAGATGTGCTGGACTTCAAATATTTAGTATTAAAAGTGTAAAATATCTCTAACATTTTAAAAAATATGTTGAAATTAAAATTTTATATATTAGGTTAAATAAAAAATATAATTAATTTCGCCTGTTTCAACTTTTTAAAAAAAGTGTGACTGATAGGAAATTTAAAAATACATGTTTGGCTAAGTTTGTCATTTATGTTATATTGCTATTTGACAAGAAATGCTGCTTTAGAGTTAGGGAAAGACCAAGAATGACTCCCAAACTGGAAATGGATAGGCTAGGAATAATTAATAGTTCTAACCGTATCAATAAAACGTTTCTATAAAGCAAAATGTCCACAAGGAAAGAAACACAAACATGAGGAGAAATATGTGCAGTTTTGGGCAAATGCGTTTTTAAAAGTAGGCCTTAAATTAGTTAGAAAAGAACAGGTATCACAATAGTAAGCAACTTTGGGCAATGGAGAGAAAATTTTAAGAAGGTATAGAACATATTAACAATAAGTGCGATAAAAGGTGTTCTCACTTGAAATCAAGAATGTGAAATTTCAGAAAAAGGATGAATCTTATGTAATAGTGTTTAGAGAAATAGGTGCTCTTGTATACTGTCAATAAGGGAGTAGAGTACAGTTGGTATTATTTTTTGAGATGGAGTCTCACTCTGTTGCCCAGGCTGGAATGCAATGGTGCGATCACAGCTCACTGCAAGCTCCACCTCCCGGCTTCACACCATTCTCCTGCCTCAACCTCCCAAGTAGCTAGGACTACAGGCCCCCACTGCCACGCCTGGCTAATGTTTTCTATTTTTAGTGGAAACAGGGTTTCACTGTTAGCCAGGATGGTCTCATCTCCTGACCTCATGATCCTCCTGCCTTGGCCTCCCAAAGTGCAGGGATTACAGGCGTGAGCCACTGCACCCACCCTGATATTGTCTTTTTAGAGCACACTTTGGAAGTATGATTCAACAGGCTTAATTTTTTTCATATCCTTTAAATAAGTTTTCCAGGTTTCATTCATTCATTCAACAAATATTTGTTGAATGGTTCCAGGCTGCTTTAAAGATGCTTAGAATATTGTGATGAACAGATAGGGGTAGATAGAAAATAAACCAGTAGACTGGTATAATAGGATCTTAAGTGAAACTGACTAGATTTATATGAAGTGGTGATAGCATAAATATCACATACCAAAGTAAGGCAGACGTCCCGTATGTAGAATTTACAGAGTAGATTTCAAAGGAGTTGGTTCCATGTATTTTGCAATCCTCGAATAGGTAATGGGTTAACATGTAGAAAGGGAACAGAATTTTGCATAAATAATTCTTTAGAAAGAACTGTAGGCCAGGCATGGTGGCTCACGCCTGTAATCTCAGCACTTTGGAAGGCCGAGGTGGGCGGATCACCTGAGGTTGGCAGTTCAAGACCAGTCTGACCAAGATGGCGAAACCCCATCTCTACTAAAAATACAAAAATTAGCCGGGTGTGGTGGCACATGCCTGTAATCCTAGCTACTTGAGAGGCTGAGGCATGAGAATAGCTTGAACCCGGGTGGCAGAGATTTCAGTGAACCGAGATCACACCACTGCACTCCAGGCTGGGCAATAGAGTGAGACTCTATCTCAATAAAAAAAAGAAAAAAAAATAGTATTTTGTCTTAAGGATATCCTTAGGATTAACCAGATGTTCTGAAAATGTGTGTGCAGGCATGTTCACTTCTCTTTTTGTTGTTGTTGCAGCAAAAATTAGAAAACAGCAGTGAAAAATTATTTGAAATCATTGTAAACATATACAATGGAATATCATAAGCCAATAAAATAATGTAGATCTGTACACCTGGAAAAATATGCACATCTTTTGCATCTATATGCAAAGATGTTCATGACAAATTTTTGTTGTTGTTGTTTGAGACAGAGTTTTGCTCTGTCACCCAGGCTGAGTAGAGTGGTGTGATCTTGGCTCACGGCAACCTCCACCTGCCGGGTTCAAGCAGTTCTCCTGCCTCAGCCTCCCAAGTAGTTGGGATTACAGGGGCGTGTCACCACACCTGGCTAATTTTTGGTATTTTTAGTAGAGATGGGGTTTCATCATGTTGGCCAGGCTGGTCTTGAACTCCTGACCTTGTGATCTGCCCACCTCAGCCTACCAAAGTACTGGGATTACAGGAGTGAGCCACCGTGCCTGGCCTGTGTCATATTTTTAATGGGTGGTAAATATGACTTCAGTTTCTAGCCCTACTTCTCCCACCTTTTTCTGCAGAAAGTAGAGAGAGCAGAGAAAAGGATTTGGAAGTTTATGTATTAAAATGTTAACATTGGCTTTGTCTGAGGAAAGGATGTGGGAGTATTGGTGAAAAATATGAATGATTTCATTTTCTTTTTATCTACCTGTATCAACTTTTCTACAATGTGTTATGCTTAAAATCAGAAAAAAAAAAGTTATTTGTATCTGAAATGAAATGTGAGAGAATTCCTCTTTGGACATCTTTACAAATAAATTTAGTATTGACCTATCTAATCATGAATTTGGTCAAAGAAAAGGAAAGTAATGATAGTGGTGGGTGTCTTGAGATCAATATATATGAGTAGCTGTAAGGGAAGGCAATGAAGAGAAATGAACCACAAAGTTCCTTTGAGAAGAAAAGGCAAGTATGTACCAAGTATATAGGTGAAGCTGGTAGGCTGAATCCCTAATTGCTGCAAGTCCCGTGTTGGCCTACACATAATCTTTAATTAGGTAAGTATTACCCTAAGGCAAATTCATTATATATTATCCCTGAAAATGTATGTTGGCATATAGGGATCCATGATTCTGGAAACTAGATTTCCAGATTTAAAAAATGAAACCATTCTCTCTCATTCTAAGAGAATGAAAGTTAAGACTTTTTTGTTTTAGACTTTAAAGATTTTGACAAGCCATTCCTTCCATGATTCTATGGATGGATGTTTTTATATTTAAAGTTTGTCTTACTAACTAGTTCATTTTTCAGGTACACAAAGTTGTGAGTGTGAAACTTATAAAATTTTCTGTCTTTTGAACCGATTGCTGATGTATAATTTTGAGAATATTGAACTTTTTCTTTTTAGTTTTCATTGCAAATTTTTCCTTATCTGTTTAATTTACAGAACTGCTTCCCAAGTTCATTTAATGAAATTTTCACCAGATGGAGAATTTTTTGCCACTGCTGGGAAGGTAAATTGTGAAAATGCTATTGCTAAATTATGTGTTTATAGTTTACTTTGAAACTTTAAAAACATTAACTGGCTTCATTCTTTTATTTATTTAACTTGAAAATAATAATTTCCATTAACAATTTTTTGTTTGTTTGTTTTGAGATGGAGTCTCACTCTGTCACCCAGGCTGGAGTGCAGTGGCGCAGTCGTGGCTCACTGCAGCCTCCACCTCCCAGGTTCAAGCAGTTCTCCTGCCTCAGCCTCCCAAGTAGCTGGGACTACAGCCACGCGCCACCACGCCCGGCTAATTTTTGTGTTTTTTAATAGAGATGGGGTTTCACCATATTGGCCAGGCTGGTCGCGAACTCCTGACATTACAGGCGTGAGCCACCGTGCCTGGCCATTAAAAATTTTAAGTAGCAGAAATTGACTACATTATTGTGGTGTTAAAAGACTGTGTGATACAATTGAAATAACACAGACATAGGGGCAGATCTGGATATAAATCTGCCATTTACCAGCTTTATCCTCTTGGGCAAGTTAATCTTCTTGAGCCTTTCTTTTCTCATATGTAATATGAGAAAAAAACACCTACCTCATAGATAGTTAATGATAGGATTAATTTAGACAATATAGGCAGTATAGAGTCACCGGCACAGTGCCTTTCATGTAGTATGCAATCAATAAAGCATAGCTTCGACTTATATTACCTTTTAGCTGATGTATATTAGGCTGTTTTTAGTATATAAGACTTCATAGGCTTTCTAGAAAGATACTAGTAACCATTTCTTTAGTGTGCATACTTTGTTATTACCTGTTGATTTTAAAGCAATGTATTGCTTTGAAGTTATTTTTATTCATTGGTTCATAGAGCATTTCATGAACTGCTAATAAGTCAAGTTATTGTTCTCATGGCTCAAAGCCTTCTGCAAACTAAGAGTGTAAGATACTCTAAAACCACAGTAAGGTTTTTGTTTTTTAGGAGAGAAGTGGAGCTGTTTATTCTGATTGACTTTACAGGTGGGAACTCAGTTATAGCTTAAAAGCAGTACCTGGTACATTCTAGTCTCCTTTGCTTTTCCCTTATTTCCCAAATTAGGACTATAAATTTGATTGTACATAGAGTATTTTATGTAGTATTTATATATTAACTTGTTATTTTCATCATCAACATTTTCTTTGAAAAGTCACATGAAAATTCATGAAAAGTACTTTGTTGTTTTTTTTCCCCTATAATTAGCAGTCTTCATAAGTCTGCTAGTGGTATTGATTTCTTTTTTAATATTTGGCTTACTGGAAAAGAAATCCTTAGTTTTATCTTTCAGTCTTTCCTGAATGACTCCATTCCCCATACTCTAGTAATTAGCAAGCGTTTTTCTTGAACACAATACACACATTCACACACTTCGGTTTTTAAAGCACAATTAGGGAATGCTAATAGAAAAGTGCCAGAATCAGAATTTTGTTCTTAATTCCTCTGTGCCCAACGTCTCTTCCCATCCCCAAGTTCTTGCCATTGGGGAGAAGAGTCTTACTTTTGCTGTTTGGAGAAAAGTCTTACTTTTGCTATTTGATTTAATCTTTAATTCTGATCTGCATGTTTTTCTGGTTTCTTTTCTTCCTTAGGATGACTGTCTTTTGAAGGTATGGTATAATGTAGAAAACTGGCGGACAGCTGTTACTTCTCCAGATAGAAGTTCAGAAAAACAATCCCAAGGAGAAACTGACTTTTCTTTTGTGTATCTGGCCCATCCTCGAGCCGTAAATGGATTTTCCTGGCGTAAAACAAGCAAATATATGCCTAGGTCAGTGGATTGGTCATTTTTCCCCACATATTAAAGAACATCATCTTTGTTACTTTTGATTGCTTCTCTCACTTTTGAGAGTTCGTAGGTAATAGGACTTCTGAGCCTATGAAGATTGGAGTAATATTAAATAGTCTCTGGCCTGCACATCTCTGGCTGTGGGTCAACTATGTTTGATGCTTAGGATAAGAGCCGTATTAAAGGAGTTTAAGCTGGGATAATTTACTCCATATCAGATGTCTTTAAGTCACAGAGTTGTACATATTTTCTTTTTCTTTTTGTTTTGTGTCTAATCCTGTCATCTTTTTTCTCCAGATTGTTTGTTTATATTTTTACATAAATACTCTGTCATCTTGTACCTTCTAGTATCTCTTCCCTGGTTTTCTTCTTTTAAAAAATAGCTTTATTAAGAGGATATACTGTTAGTTCTTGTATGTTTATTTGACTGCACCCGCCATATCTGAGGAAAAGAAAGAGTAGGTTAATACCCTACATTATTCTTCTCTGAAATGGGTGTAAGTTTAACTACACAAGCACACAGTGACACATACATACATACCCCCAGTCCCTTCTTTTTTGTCTGTAGTTCTGGAAAGAGTTAATATCATACTGAATTTTAGTAGGTTATAGAGACCTATTACTTAAATATAGGTAGAAATTCCCTATTTTTTGTTTGTTTGTTTTTTGTTGTGTTTTTGTTTTGTTTTGTATTGAGACAGGGTCTTGCTCTGTCATCCAGACTGGAGTGCAGTGCCCCAATCATGGCTCACTGCAACCTCCGCCTCCTGGGCTCAAGTGATCCTCCCGCCTCAACTTCTCAAATAGCAGGGATTACAGGTGTGTGCCACCATGCTGGGCTAATATATTTTTTTCTTTTTGGATTTTTTGTAGAGATGGGGTGTTGCCATGTTGCCCAGGCTTGTCTTGAACTCCTGAGCTCAGATGATCTGCCTGCCTCAGTCTCCCAAAGTGCTGGAATTACAAGCATGAGCCACTGTGCGCAGCCAGAAATCCCATTTTGTACCATATGGCCATTTTCAATTTGGCCACACCATGTGGCATTTTTTTCCTACCTTTTCACTGTTTTGTGAATTTTGCTGACTAGATGTTTTGAGTTATACTGTAGCTATAGCCAGGACAGGGATAGAGAAAAGAGAATGAGAAAAAATGGAGTGAGTTGGGTATGAAGATGGGGAAAGGAGGAGAAACAAGGGGTTGGGGAAGGAAAGAAAAAAAGATGCTAGGAAGGGAGAGGTAGGAGACAGAAGGAGAGAGGTAGAAAGGGAGGGTGGCCTGGAAAGTCTGTGAAAGCAAAGAATGGTGGGAGAGGGAAGCCCAGAGAAGAGGTAGAAAGGGAGAAGAAGAGAGGGAAGTAGACAGAGGAGAGGGAGCCAGAGGGAGAGAGATGCAAGAATGGAGGAGGGACGGAGAAGGAGAGAACAACCAATACAAATCATGCTGTTCTCCCTTCTCTTCTGCAACTTCTTTTTTAGTCAGGTAGGTATGTTTAACAAAGTGGCCACTAGGCAGTATTTTGATTTCTTTTCTCATTACTTTAACTCACTGAGTTACTGATAAAACCTGCTGATTGTTCTGTTTTTAAAAATCAGATATATATGCTGGAACAAGTTGCTACTACAAAATATTGTGACTTTTTCTTTCTCTCTTCTAAAGTTACTGAATTCCCTGATGGAAGGTAGTCCTTGTTGATAGGGTTTCAGCCTTTGAGTTCTTGATGCTTATGGGACTTATTAACATATATGTAATTGATTTTTGCTTTTATTTTAAGGAGGTGGCAAAAAGGAAATTAACTGAAAGTCAAGGATGACTAAGGAGGGGAAGTGTTTAGTACTTACTTTACCATGAATATTCAATTCTTGCATTTCACTTCTTTGGGCATCTGTTAGGCAAGGAGAGAATAAGTGTACTCCGTAGTTACTGTCGGTTTTTGTGACTGTGCAGGTGCCTTTATAGGAAGTAGAAATGAAGCATATGATATAATTCAAAGAACTATCCACTCAATAAATCAGAAAATTTTATTACAAGATGTGGTTATTTCTTGTGTGTCAATTGAGAGATTGTGGCTTAATCTCAGTCTTTGTTTTTTTAGATGTAAAAAGAATCTTATTGAGAGCTGGGATGGTGGCACACACCTGTAATCCCAGGATGAGGCGGGAGGATTACTTGAACCGGAGGATTGCTTGAACCCAGGAGTTTGAGAACAGCCTGGGCAACATAGTGAGACCACATCTCTTAAAAAAAAGAAAGAACTTTTGGCAAGATTATTGAAACAAGAACTACTGAATTCTAGGCAGAAAAGACATAGATTGGCAAACATTTGCTGTGATGAAATCTATACATATTGATATTTTCTTCATTAGCATCTTAGTTGGTACATTTAAGTAATTACAGAAATATCATAGAATTGTCTGTGATACTATGTGGTATTTGTATTTTTGCTTCTAAAATCTTTTCATTCCTTAGGGCTTCTGTATGTAATGTACTGTTGACTTGCTGCAAAGATAATGTGTGTCGTCTTTGGGTAGAGACATTTTTACCAAATGATTGTTTGCTATACGGAGGTGACTACAGCCATTGGACTGGATCAATTAATTTAGCAAATAACTTCAAGAGAAATGCTTCTAGTAAAGAACGAGTTCAAAATGCTTTAGAAGTGAGTGTTTTTGTTACATTACTTACTACAAGTTTTAAACCCTTTGGTACATTGCCATTTTGGTAACAAAGTAATGTTATAAAAAATCTATATCCTAGGAAAATCATTCTTAGAAAATTTTCAGTTCTATTTGGTTCAAAAATATCTTTTTATCTAGATTTTGTCTGAAACACAAAACTACCTGTAATTATGAAGTTAATCTTAGGTTTACTGATGAGGATGATAAAAGGATGATTACATTTGACTTAGCTGAAGTAACATAAAGTAAAATCTGAGAATGCAAAGATTTAACTCTAAAAATAACTTATTTTTCCTTTCATAGAGCTTGAGTAGTTTATCCTATTCTGTTCTTCTACCATTTTATCTTTAGAAACCCCACCCCACCACCCAGAACTTTGGGGTCTTTACAAATTAATATTGAAAGTGAAAGTCAATTTTTGGTTTTTGGACATGCTAAAGGTAGAATAGTAATACATTTGATCATAGCCTAAAGGCTGAGAAACAATAGAATAGTAATACAGATTCTTTTTTTTTTTTTTTTTTTTTTTTTTTGAGGCAGATTCTCACTCTGTCAGTCAGGTTGGAATGCAGTGGCATGATCTTGGCTAACTGTATTCCTGGCCTTAGCCTCCTGAGTAGCTGGAATTACAGGTGCACATCACCATGCACATGCCCAGCTAATTTTTGTATTTTTTAATAGGGAGAGGGCTTCACCATGTTGGCCAGGGCTGGTCTCAAACTCTTGACCTCAAGTGATCTACCTGCCTCGGCTTCCCAAAGGGCTGGGATTACAGGCATAAACCATGGCGCTCGGCCTATTATTTTCTTAATATTGAAAACAGGAGGTGATTTTATGTTTTGTGGATTTGTTTTTTGCGGGGAGAGGGCTGCTTGTTGTTTTTTGAGACAGAGTCTCTCTCTGTCACACAGGATGGAATGTAGTGGCGTGGTATCAGCTCACTGCAATCTCTGCCTCCCGCGTTCAAGCAATTCTCCAACCTTAGCCTCCCAAGTAGCTGGGATTACAGGTGCGTGCCACCACGCCTGGCTAATTTTTGTATTTAAAGTGGAGATGGGATTTTGCCATGTTGGCTCAAGTAATCCTCCCACGCAGGCTGATCTTGAACTCCTGGCCTCAAGTGATCTGCCTGCCTTGGCCTCCCGAAGTACTGGGATCACAGGCATGAGCCACTATGCCTGACCCTGAAAATAGAAGTTATTTTAAAACAATTTATCTTTGAATGCTTTGTATGATTACGCAGCAACTATTTTTCTAATTTGAATAGTATTCTCATGGCTCAGAATATAATAAACTGTATTTTGATTCAACAACGAATAGAATGGTTACATGTAGTAATAGCTGAAAGAAGTTATTGACCAGGAATCTGAAGACTTGTTCTACCTTTTGCCCTGTCTCTTCTTAGCTAGATGATCTTGGGTTCTATCTAGGCTATTTTATCATATGAAAGATGAGAATAACAGTATTTACACTGCCTGCCTCGTGGCATCAAATGGGATGATCTCTATGAAAATGCTTTGTAAATTATGAAATGTCCCATGTGCAATGGTAATATTATTTAATACTATGTGGTCATAAGGAGTTAGCTATAGACAAAAGAGGACAGTGTGTGTAGAGACGTCATTCACAAACAATAGTATTGGAAAAAAAATTCTTTAACGTTTGATTTTAGGAACTACATTCTAAGAAAATAAGCCTAATAAAAATTACAAAATATTGTGTGAGGATTAAGAGAACATCCAGGTACTTTAAGTCATAACTTTATTCTTCAGGATTCAAATTTGCTATACCAAAATATTGAAAGATATTTTTACATATAAAATGTTAAAAGGCGTTTTTACATATAAAGCATATAAAATGTTCTGAACTAGGATATATGTAACTTCTGAAAATCATTATGTAACCTACACATGTACGACTTTTGACAATATAGGCATTAGTTTTGTTTCTATTCACACAGGTAAATCTGAGACATTTTCGAAGAGGTCGGAGGAGATCACTTGCACTTGTGGCACATACTGGATATCTGCCACATCAGCAGGATCCTCATCATGTGCACAGGAACACTCCACTGCATGCCAATGCACTTTGCCACTTTCATATTGCAGCCAGCATCAATCCAGCCACAGGTAATGAAACATTGTTCAAAACATGTTTCTGAAATTGAATAGTTTGATTTTATGACAAGTAAGTTGTACTTTTAGTTTTCAAATAAGTAAAATATTAGAGGTGACTTTCTTAGCCCACTTTTCATTGTAGCATGCTCACTGATTTCTGTTTGTTTGCCCTTTAAGACCATGATTTGACGTGTGAGTTAGGATCTTGATAAGGCATTGAAGTTCATTATTAGTTTATTCAAAAGATAATATTTGAACTGTTACTTAATAAAGGTTAGTACTACGGATGTAGTATTCTATTTTTTTACTTTTTATTTTTTGTCACTGTGTTGCTCAGGCTGGTCTCAAACTCCTGGCCTCAAGCAATCTTCTTGCCTTGGCCTCCCAAAATGCTGGGATTACCAGCATGAGCCACCATGTCCAACCTCTAAAAGTAGTATTTTATAATTATCATATAGTTGTTAAAATCTTTGTGTTTGGTACTTGATCTTTGGATCCATTCCATAAAGAGGGCAGAAATATGTAAAAGTTATTACTGGGAGAATTAAGAAACTTATCTCTGTAGTCAAATATGTACTATTAGACTAAGAGATCTAGAATATCTGGGTCTACCAATGAATTTGAAGATTTAAGTACTTATTATTTTTGAGATGGGGAATCCCTCCTGTTACCCAGGTTGGAGTATAGTGGCAGGAACATGGTTCGCTGCAACCTCGACTTCCCAGGCCCAGGTGATTCTTGCATCTCAGCCTCCCAAGTAGCTGGGACTATAGGTGCATACCACCATGTCCGGCTAGTTTTTTGTATTTTTAGTAGAAACTCAGTTTCACCATGTTGTCCAGGCTGGTCTCGAACTCCTGGGCTCAAGAGTTCCACCTGCCTTGGCCTCCTGAAGTGTTGAGATTATAGGCATGAGCCACTGTACCTAGCCAGGACTTACTATTTTAGTAACTTTTTTTTTTTTGGACAGAGTCTTGCTCCGTTGCCCAGGCTGGAATGCAGTGGTGTGATCTTGGCTCACTGCAGCCTCCGCCTCTTGGGGTCAAGTGATTCTCATGCCTCAGCCTCCTAAGAAACTGGGGTTACAGGAGTGTGCTACCATGCCCAGCTAATTTTGGCATTCTTAATAGAGATGGGTTTTCACCATGCTGACCAGGCTGATATTGAACTCCAGGCCTCAAGCATTCTGTCCGCCTCGAGTAAATAATTTTTATGATTCTAAAAACTAGTTGTCATAATTGGACCTTTTAAAGTAGAGCCTGGAATATTACTTGAGAAAAATATTAAAGGCAGTATTTGCATAAGGTGTTATTTGTACAAAAAGTGAAAAGTAAAAGCCTACTTTTCACCTCTACTCCACCTTTGTCCCTCTCTCTAGAAGATAACCACTAACAACTATTGATGAGTTTTTGTTTGTTACGAAATATTCTTTTTTTTTTTTGAGACAAAGTCTTGCTCTGTTGCCCAAGCTAGAGTGCAATGGCATGATCTTCGCTCACAGCATCCTCTGCCTCCTGATCAAGCAATTCTCCTGCCTCAGCCCCCTGAGTAGCTGAGATTGTAGGTGCCCACCACCACGCTCAGCTAATTTTTTATATTTTTGGTACAGACGGGGTTTCACCATGTTGACCAAGCTGGTCTCAAACTCCTGACCTTGTGATCTGCCTGCCTCGGCCTCCCAAAGTGCTGGGATTACAGGCAGGAGCCACCGTGCCTGGCCTTTCTTTACCTTTCTTTTAAAAAATAGATTTGGAGAAAATTGTTTATACTCCTTGAGTTCATTCTAGCCTTTACAGTTTAGCAGACACCAGCATGATCCAGGTTTGATTTAATGTGATACTTAAATTTTTGCTTACTTCCACTAATTAGGGATTATTTGCAACAACTCACTGGATTTGTACTTCAGTATACTCACTTTTACATTCATATCAAAAGTAACACCAAGGAGCTGGGCACGGTCGCTCATCCCTGTAATCCCAACATTTTGGGAGGCCGAGGTGGGCGGATCGCCTGAGGCCAGGAGTTCAAGACCAGCCTGCCCAACATGGTAAAACCCTTTCTCTACCAAAAATACAAAAAAAAAAAAAAAAAAAAAAAAATTATCCGGGTGTGGTGGCAGGCACCTGTAGTCCCAGCTACTTGGGAGGCTGGGGCAGGAAAATTACTTGAACCTGGGAGGCAGAGGTTGTAGTGAGCTGAAATTACACCACTACACTCCAGCCTGGGTGACAGAGCGAGACTCCATCTCAAAAAAAAAAAGAATACCAAGGAACAAATGCTTTTTTAGCTGAGGTGACTGTCTTGAATGCTTTCCTTGAACATGAGAAGGGAACCTCAACTTCAGTCTTGATGATAACAAATAAGCAGTCCATCTTAGAAATAGCTCATTAAAGAGGTTGATAGGTCAGTCTATTAAGTAAAAACTAGTTGTTGTTGATATTAAGATACATACGTTACTAGTTCCTTTGACATTATGGTGATGACTTTTTTTTTTTTGAGACGGAGTCTCGCTCTGTCGCCAAACTGGAGTGCAGTGGTATAATCAAGGCTTGCTGCAACATCTGCCTCCCCGGTTCAACTGATTCTTCTGCCTCAGCCTCCTGAGTAGCTGGAATTACAGGCAGGCACCACCACTCCTGGCTAATTTTTGTATTTTTAGTAGAGTTGATGTTTCAACATGTTGGCCGGACTGGTCTCAAACTCCTGACCTCGTGATCCGCACACCTTGACCTCCCAAGGTGCTGGTATTACAGACGTGAACCACTGCGCCCAGCCAACTTATTTTTTTTGTGTGGATCAGTTTAAAATTTGCTTGTTATCAAAATTCGTTATAAATTAAGATATTTCTATTAACAGAGCTACAAATTATAGACGTCATGTGAATATTTTTCAGTTTTAAAACATTTATGGTTAAATGAATTATGCTATATGACCTGAAATATATAATTTAATTTCCATTACAATAGATACATTAAATTTACCATTTAAATCTGTTACTACTAATAATAGTGGCAAACATTATGTTGGGAATCTTTTCTTTTACATCACATTGTTATGTGGATTTTTGACAGTAGAAACAAAAATACAGAAATGCAATATATGAATATAACTAAATGCAGAATGGTGACTTTTTTCTCTTTGAGGGTAAAAAGACATTTTTTCTCTTCTAGTGAAATAGAGAGACAGCATAAATAGAAAAATATTGGTTTGTTAGCTTTACAGTTTTGCCTAGAAATTATCTATGAATGCATTTTTCCCCCTGCTACTTACCAAGAGTATAAAAAGGGAGTTAAAGGAAAGTTTCCTTGTTGGTTACTACCATAAGAAAGATGCTATATTCTATTTTAGCAGGGCCAATATATGGAAAATAGCTAAATTAAATGTTGTAAAAAAATGAATTAGTAATGAGATTCTAGCTAAGGAGGGCACTAAATGAGGATTATATATATATATATTTATTTATTATTGTTTTTTGAGACAGAGTCTCACTCTGTCACCCAGGCTGAAGTACAGTGGTGCCATCTTGGCTAACGGCAAACTCCGCCTGCCGGGTTCACGCCATTCTCCTGCCTCAGCCTCCCGAGTAGCTGGGACTACAGGCGCCTACCACCACTCCCGGCTAATTTTTTGTATTTTTAATAGAGGCAGGGTTTCACCGTGTTAGCCAGGATGGTCTCGATCTCCTGACCTCGTGATCCACACGCATCGGCCTCCCAGAGTGCTGGGATTACAGGCATGAACCACTGCATCCGGCCAATGTATATTTTAAAAATCCAAAACAAACAAAGGTTACTATAAAAAAGCTCTGGATGCACTGTAAGCATATAGGTTTTTTTCTTTTTTTCATGTGTATTTTTAAACAATGGAAGGATCAACTGTGTTAGACTAAATTATGTTATTGGCTGGGTGCAGTGGCTCGTGCCAATAATCCCAGCACTTTGGGAGGCCGAGGCAGTGGTGAAGTCAGGAGTTCGAGACCAGCCTGGCCAACATGGTGAAACCCCATCTCTACTAAAAATATAAAATTAGCCAGGTTTGGTGGTGCATGCCTGTAATCCCAGCTACTTGGGAGACTGAGGCAGGAGAATCACTTGAACCTGGGAGGCAGAAGTTGCAGTAAGCTGAGATTGCGCCGTTGCACTCCAGCCTAGACAGCAACAGTGAAACTATGTCTCAAAAATAAAATATAAATATATGTATTTATTACATTATTGTATATGCTTCATTGAATGGAACCTTTGTATTATAATTATCGAAAAAGCAGTTTGCGTCATATTATGGCAATTTATCCTCATTGAAAATCTTGCAGTATCCTTTTATTTTGGAATATCCTGTCAACAGTCATACCACCAGGACATGAATGTATAACAACAAAATGTTCTCTTGCATTAAATTGAGGATACCTGTTCAATGAAAGACGAAAAGGAAAATGTAGGAAATGTACTTAGAGCTGTTATTTCTAAGTGCACAACACCATGGACAATTCAAGACATTATAACCTCCATCAAGAACAATAACAAAAAAAAATTTTTGTCAGTCTGTTAAATCCATCATTATAGACAAAACTGGTGAAGATTGATTAGGCAGATTCATCTAACACTGATGTCCAAGCTGGCATTGACAACTAATGCATAACTGGTGGTTAGTAGAGAGCTTAAAAGATCTTCACTTTCGAAGATGGCTGAATAGGAACAACTCCAGTCTCCAACTCCCAGCGCGAGCCACACAGAAGACCGGTGATTTCTGCATTTTCAACTGAGGTACTGGGTTCATCTCACTGGGGAGTGCCAGACGATCAGTGCTGGTCAGCTGCTGCAGCCCGACCAGCGAGAGCTGAAGCAGGGCGAGGCATTGCCTCACCTGGAAAGCGCAAGGGGGAAGGGAATCCCTTTTCCTAGCCAGGGGAACTGAGACACACAACACCTGGAAAATCGGGTAACTCCCACCCCAAAACTGCACTTTAAGCAAACAGGCACACCAGGAGATCATATCCCACACCTGGCCGGGAGGGTCCCACACCCACGGAGCCTCCCTCATTGCTAGCACAGCAGTCTGTGATCTACCTGCAAGGCAGCAGCGAGGCTGGGGGAGGGGCGCCCGCCTTTGCTGAGGCTTAAGTAGGTAAACAAAGCTGCTGGGAAGCTCGAACTGGGTGGAGCTCACAGCAGCTCAAGGAAACCTGCCTGTCTCTGTAGACTCCACCTCTGGGGACAGGGCACAGTAAACATTAACAAACGCAGCAGCTCTGCAGACGCAAACGACTCTGTCTGACAGCTTTGAAGAGAGCAGTGGATCTCCCAACACGGAGGTTGAGATCTGAGAAGGGACAGACTCCCTGCTCAAGTGGGTCCCTGACCCCTGAGTAGCCTAACTGGGAGACATCCCCCACTAGGGGCAGTCTGACACCCCACACCTCACAGGGTGGAGTACACCCCTGAGAGGAAGCTTTCAAAGCAAGAATCAGACAGGTACACTCACTGTTCAGAAATATTCTATCTTCTGCAGCCTCTGCTGCTGATACCCAGGCAAACAGGGTCTGGAGTGGACCTCAAGCAATCTCCTACAGCTACAACCTACAGCTGAGGATCCTGACTGTTAGAAGGAAAGCTATCAAACAGGAAGGACACCTACACCAAAACCCAATCAGTACATCACCATCATCAAAGACAAGAGGCAGATAAAACCACAAAGATGGGGAAAAAGCAGGGCAGAAAAGCTGGAAATTCAAAAAATAAGAGCGCATCTCCCCCGGCAAAGGAGCGCAGCTCATCGCCAGCAACGGATCAAAGCTGGACGGAGAATGACTTCGACGAGATGAGAGAAGAAGGCTTCAGTCCATCAAATTTCTCAGAGCTAAAGGAGGAATTACGTACCCAGCTCAAAGAAACTAAAAATCTTGAAAAAAAAGTGGAAGAATTGATGGCTAGAGTAATTAATGCAGAGAAGCTCACAAACGAAATGAAAGAGACGAAAACCATGGCACGAGAAATACGTGACAAATGCACAAGCTTCAGTAACTGACTCGATCAACTGGAAGAAAGAATATCAGCGATGGAGGATCAAATGAATGAAATGAAGCGAGAAGAGAAACCAAAAGAAAAAAGAAGAAAAAGAAATGAACAAAGCCTGCAAGAAGTATGGGATTATGTAAAAAGACCAAATCTACGTCTGATTGGGGTGCCTGAAAGTGAGGGGGAAAATGGAACCAAGTTGGAAAACACTCTTCAGGATATCATCCAGGAGAACTTCCCCAACCTAGTAGGGCAGGCCAACATTCAAATCCAGGAAATACAGAGAACGCCACAAAGATACTCCTTGAGAAGAGCAACTCCAAGACACATAATTGCCAGATTCACCAAAGTTGAAATGAAGGAAAAAATCTTAAGGGCAGCCAGAGAGAAAGGTCGGGTTACCCACAAAGGGAAGCCCATCAGACTAACAGCAGATCTCTCGGCAGAAACTCTTCAAGCCAGAAGAGAGTGGGGGCCAATATTCAACATTCTTAAAGAAAAGAATTTTAAACCCAGAATTTTATATCCAGCCAAACTAAGTTTCATAAGTGAAGGAGAAATAAAATCCTTTACAGATAAGCAAATGCTTAGAGATTTTGTCACCACCAGGCCTGCCTTACAAGAGACCCTGAAGGAAGCACTAAACATGGAAAGGAACAACCGGTACCAGCCATTGCAAAAACATGCCAAAATGTAAAGACCATCAAGGCTAGGAAGAAACTGCATCAACTAACGAGCAAAATAACCAGTTAATATCATAATGGCAGGATCAAGTTCACACATAACAATCTTAACCTTAAATGTAAATGGACTAAATGCTCCAATTAAAAGACACAGACTGGCAAACTGGATAAAGAGTCAAGATCCATCAGTCTGCTGTATTCAGGAGACCCATCTGACACGCAGAGACATACATAGGCTCAAAATAAAGGGATGGAGGAAGATTTACCAAGCAAATGGAGAACAAAAAAAAGCGGGGGTTGCAATACTAGTCTCTGATAAAACAGACTTTAAACCATCAAAGATCAAAAGAGACAAAGAAGGCCATTACATAATGGTAAAGGGATCAATTCAACAGGAAGAGCTAACTATCCTAAATATATATGCACCCAATACAGGAGCACCCAGATTCATAAAGCAAGTCCTTAGAGACTTACAAAGAGACTTAGACTCCCATACAATAATAATGGGAGACTTCAACACTCCACTGTCAACATTAGACAGATCAACAAGACAGAAAGTTAACAAGGATATCCAGGAATTGAACTCATCTCTGCAGCAAGCAGACCTAATAGACATCTATAGAACTCTCCACCCCAAATCAACAGAATATACATTCTTCTCAGCATCACATCGTACTTACTCCAAAATTGACCATGTAATTGGAAGTAAAGCACTCCTCAGCAAATGTACAAGAACAGAAATTATAACAAACTGTCTCTCAGACCACAGTGCAATCAAATTAGAACTCAGGACTAAGAAACTCAATCAAAACCGCTCAACTACATGGAAACTGAACAACCTGCTCCTGAATGACTACTGGGTACATAACGAAATGAAGGCAGAAATAAAGATGTTCTTTGAAACCAATGAGAACAAAGATACAACATACCAGAATCTCTGGGACACATTTAAAGCAGTGTGTAGAGGGAAATTTATAGCACTAAATGCCCACAAGAGAAAGCAGGAAAGATCTAAAATTGACACTCTAACATCGCAATTAAAAGAACTAGAGAAGCAAGAGCAAACACATTCGAAAGCTAGCAGAAGGCAAGAAATAACTAAGATCAGAGCAGAACTGAAGGAGATAGAGACACAAAAAACCCTCCAAAAAATCAATGAATCCAGGAGTTGGTTTTTTGAAAAGATCAACAAAATTGACAGACCACTAGCAAGACTAATAAAGAAGAAAAGAGAGAAGAATCAAATCGACGCAATTAAAAATGATAAAGGGGATATCACCACCGACCCCACAGAAATACAAACTACCATCAGAGAATACTATAAACACCTCTACGCAAATAAACTGGAAAATCTAGAAGAAATGGATCATTTCCTGGACACTTACACTCTTCCAAGACTAAACCAGGAAGAAGTTGAATCCCTGAATAGACCAATAGCAGGCTCTGAAATTGAGGCAATAATTAATAGCCTACCAACCAAAAAAAGTCCAGGACCAGATGGATTCACAGCTGAATTCTACCAGAGGTACAAGGAGGAGCTGGTACCATTCCTTCTGAAACTATTCCAATCAATAGAAAAAGAGGGAATCCTCCCTAACTCATTTTATGAGGCCAACATCATCCTGATACCAAAGCCTGGCAGAGACACAACAAAAAAAGAGAATTTTAGACCAATATCCCTGATGAACATCGATGCAAAAATCCTCAATAAAATACTGGCAAACCGGATTCAGCAGCACATCAAAAAGCTTATCCACCATGATCAAGTGGGCTTCATCCCTGGGATGCAAGGCTGGTTCAACATTCGCAAATCAATAAACATAATCCAGCATATAAACAGAACCAAAGACAAGAACCACATCATTATCTCAATAGATGCAGAAAAGGCTTTTGACAAAATTCAACAGCCCTTCATGCTAAAAACACTCAATAAATTCGGTATTGATGGAACGTACCTCAAAATAATAAGAGCTATTTATGACAAACCCACAGCCAATATCATACTGAATGGGCAAAAACTGGAAAAATTCCCTTTGAAAACTGGCACAAGACAGGGATGCCCTCTCTCACCACTCCTATTCAACATAGTGTTGGAAGTTCTGGCTAGGGCAATCAGGCAAGAGAAAGAAATCAAGGGGATTCAGTTAGGAAAAGAAGAAGTCAAATTGTCCTTGTTTGCAGACGACATGATTGTATATTTAGAAAACCCCATTGTCACAGCCCAGAATCTCCTTAAGCTGATAAGCAACTTCAGCAAAGTCTCAGGATACAAAATTAATGTGCAAAAATCACAAGCATTCTTATACACCAGTGACAGTCAAACAGAGAGCCAAATCAGGAATGAACTTCTATTCACAATTGCTTCAAAGAGAATAAAATACCTAGGAATCCAACTTACAAGGGATGTAAAGGACCTCTTCAAGGAGAACTACAAACCACTGCTCAGTGAAATAAAAGAGGACACAAACAAATGGAAGAACATACCATGCTCATGGATAGGAAGAATCAATATCGTGAAAATGGCCATACTGCCCAAGGTAATTTATAGATTCAATGCCATTCCCATCAAGCTACCAATGAGTTTCTTCACAGAATTGGAAAAAAACTGCTTTAAAGTTCATATGGAACCAAAAAAGAGCCCGCATCTCCAAGACAATCCTAAGTCAAAAGAACAAAGCTGGAGGCATCACGCTACCTGACTTCAAACTATACTACAAGGCTACAGTAACCAAAACAGCATGGTACTGGTAGCAAAACAGAGATATAGACCAATGGAACAGAACAGAGTCCTCAGAAATAATACCACACATCTACAGCCATCTGATCTTTGACAAACCTGAGACAAACAAGAAATGGGGAAAGGATTCCCTATTTAATAAATGGTGCTGGGAAAATTGGCTAGCCATAAGTAGAAAGCTGAAACTGGATCCTTTCCTTACTCCTTATACGAAAATTAATTCAAGATGGATTAGAGACTTAAATGTTAGACCTAATACCATAAAAATCCTAGAGGAAAACCTAGGTAGTACCATTCAGGACATAGGCATGGGCAAAGACTTCATGTCTAAAACACCAAAAGCAACGGCAGCAAAAGCCAAAATTGACAAATGGGATCTCATTAAACTAAAGAGCTTCTGCACAGCAAAAGAAACTACCATCAGAGTGAACAGGCAACCTACAGAATGGGAGAAAATTTTTGCAATCTACTCATCTGACAAAGGGCTAATATCCAGAACCTACAAAGAACTCAAACAAATTTACAAGAAAAAAACAAACAACCCCATCAAAAAGTGGGCAAAGGATATGAACAGACATTTCTCAAAAGAAGACATTCATACAGCCAACAGACATGAAAAAATGCTCATCATCACTGGCCATCAGAGAAATGCAAATCAAAACCACAATGAGATACCATCTCACACCAGTTAGAATGGCGGTCATTCAAAAGTCAGGAAACAACAGGTGCTGGAGAGGATGTGGAGAAATAGGAACACTTTTACACTGTTGGTGGGATTGTAAACTAGTTCAACCATTATGGAAAACAGTATGGTGATTCCTCAAGGATCTAGAACTAGATGTACCATATGACCCAGCCATCCCATTACTAGGTATATACCCAAAGGATTATAAATTATGCTGCTATAAAGACACATGCACACGTATGTTTATTGCAGCACTATTCACAATAGCAAAGACTTGGAATCAACCCAAATGTCCATCAGTGACAGATTGGATTAAGAAAATGTGGCACATATACACCATGGAATACTATGCAGCCATAAAAAAGGATGAGTTTGTGTCCTTTGTAGGGACATGGATGCAGCTGGAAACCATCATTCTCAGCAAACTATCACAAGAACAGAAAACCAAACACCGCATGTTCTCACTCATAGGCGGGAACTGAACAATGAGATCACTTGGACTCGGGAAGGGGAACATCACACACCGGGGCCTATCGTGGGGAGGGGGGAGGGGGGAGGGATTGCATTGGGAGTTATACCTGATGTAAATGACGAGTTGATGGGTGCAGCACACCAACATGGCACAAGTATACATATGTAGCAAACCTGCACGTTGTGCACATGTACCCTACAACTTGAAGTTTAATAATAATAAATAAATTAAAAAAAAAAAAAAAAAAAAGATCTTCACTTTCTATTGTTCTTTTTAGGGATCTTGAAGAGTTCTGTTCTAAAATATGTTGTTGAGTTGAGCTTCTCAGTTTGCTTTCTCATTCTCAAATTGATACTGTTTTTCCTTTAATTATTTGCCCTGTGCTTAAATTCCTTTTTGCTCTTGGCACCGTTGGAGCTCAGTTTCATGGTCCTTCAGTTTTTGAACTTTTTTTTCACCTTCTCTTGAACACCTTCTCCGTCTCTGTCTCCATCTTCTTCATTTTAGCTACATGCTCTCATCTTTCCTCTTCCGTTTGTGCCAGAGGGCTCTTAGTAAGCTGCCCTTTATTCTTGTTGTTACCAACTCCATTGTAAGTCAGCTGCCAATTTTTTGCTTCTGTAGTTTTCGTAGTGGGCATTATCAGGAACATCTTTCAAGTCTTGTATGTGTGTTCCTATCAACATATTCCTTTGAATTGTAAAATTACGGTGTTCACCATATTCAACATCAGTAACACCCCTAGGATACTGCTTTCCTCTGACTCTCAATAGTAGTATTAACTTCAATAGTAGTATTACTGCCTACCACAGCAAGAGGTACACAGGCCTTTTTCCTTTTTTTTTTTTTTTTTTTTGGAGACAGAGTCTCACTCTGGCTTCAAGTGATTCCTGTGACTCAGCCTCCCAAGTAGCTACAATTACAGGCACATGCCACCATGCCCAGCTAATTTTTGTATTTTTAGTAGAGATGGGGTTTCGTCATGTTGACCAGGCTGATCTCGAACCCCTGGCCTCAAGTGATCTGCCTGCTCCGGCCTCCCAGAGTGATGGGATTACAGACATGAGCCGCTGCACCCAGCCAGTCCTTTATCTTTTTAACAAGTTTATTTTCTTCATCTTATGTTTTTGGAAATTCATGTATGTAATTTTATGTTCGTGGATTTCTTTCATTATCTGTTTTTAAACTATTGACGTTTCTGTGGTATCAGCATGTCTGCTTTGGCAATAAGTGGGATGATACTCACTTTTTCAAGCAAAAACTTCATAAACTTAGTATCCAATGGTTTAAGTCCATGTCCTGAAGGAGCAATGAAGTATAAACAACACTGCACCCTGTTACCAGGCATCTGACATCTGTTTTATCATGATTCTCCATTTAGGTGGTCCTCAATTTCCTGTCAGTGTAGTCAGTAACCAACAATTACTATTACCTATTGCAACTCTAAATCCTAGGATATCAACTCTTGTGAGCAGCATCTGAACACCACCTTCTTTGATTAAAACTTTGTGTAGTTCCACCTGCACGATCTTTTTAATTCTGTGAGAAGGATCTGGATACTCTGGAGAATACAAATCTGTGAGGAATAATGAGTCAATTAATGTAAAGTTTCTGAATCCAGATTTACCAACTACCATAAGTATGTATTCCAACCCTCTCTTCACTGATTTTCTGGATATTTGATTTGGGAGGTTGGAAAAATCCCACGTAGACTTCAGGGTTCTTCTGTTGACCTACGATGCTGCTGTTGATGCGTCTCTCCTCAGCAGCGGATCTCTTGCTGACTGGCATCTCCTCCCCACTCCATGACTAGCCCCAGCTGGAAATCTTATTTAGAGGTTACATAAAATGTATTCCAGAGATTTAAAGATAAATATTATAAATTTGTTCAGACCTGTAGAATGTACAACACCAAGAATGAACCCTAAGGTAAACTATAGACTTTGGGTGATAGTGATATTTCAGTGTGGATTCATCAATTTTAATAAATGTAGTAGTGGATGTTGATAATGTGGGAGGCTGTGAATATGTAGGATGGGGAATATGGCTGTACCTTTGAATTTTGCTGTGAACTTAAAACTACTCTAAAAAATAGTCTTTAAAAAATCTCAAAATAGGCCGGGCACAGTGGCTCACGCTTGTAATCCCAGCACTTTGGGAGGCTGAGGCAGGTGGATCACGAGGTCAAGAGATCAAGACCATCCTGGCCAACATGGTGAAACCCTGTCTCTACTAAAAATACAAAAATTAGCTGGGCGTGGTGGCACATGCCTGTAATCCCAGCTACTCAGGAAGCTGAGGCAGGAGAATGGCCTGAACCAGGGAATTTGCAGTGAGCCAAAATCACGCCAGTGCACTCCAGCCTGACAACAGAGCAAGACTCTGTCTCAAAAAGAAAAAAAAAAAAAAAACTCAAAATAAAATTAAAAAGTGAAAGAGAAAGACTTTCAGGCAAACAAAATATAAATGTAATAGTAATAAAAATATGAAACATGGATGTTTTATATGCTAGAAGGTAAAAATTTTAATTTTACAATCTTTTTTTCTCTTACAGACATTCCACTTCTTCCATCTATTACATCTCTGAGTCTAAATGAAAATGAAGAGAAGACTGGACCTTTTGTTGTACACTGGCTAAACAATAAAGAACTGCATTTTACTTTGTCCATGGAAGTTTTTTTACAGCAACTTAGAAAAAGTTTTGAGCAACCATCTTCTGAGGCCAGTGTAGAAGATTCTAATCAGGCAGATGTAAAATCTGATGAAGGTAAAACTTTAAGAAGAAAGAAAAATTTAAAGTTTTGTTCAAAATAGCAGACATTTTCGTATTAGGGTAAAACTAGCTACTTGTAGGAAATAAACTCCAAAATTGCAATGACGTGATCTAAACATGGACTAGCTCATTTAATAATCTAGTGTAGATATTTCTGTTCCAGGTGGCTTTCTTCCACATGGTTATTTAAGGACTCAGGCTTCTCATTCTTCTGGTTTTGTTAGCCCTTAGGACTTTCCTGTATAAAGGACTCTCTGTAGACTGGCAGCATTGGTGTTACCCAGGAGCTCGTTAGAATGCGTGTCTCAAGGTCCACACAGACCCACCAAACCAGAATCTGCAATTTAATGAAATTTCCAGGTGGTTTGTATGTACATTGAAGTTTGAGAAGCATTGGAACTAGTACCTTAAATTTCTCTACCTTTGGCCTTCAGTTGGTATAGAGAGAGAGGTAGAGAGAAAGAAAGCATAGCTGTTTTCTCAGCTACCTTGATTGACATTATATCACTTACACTGTCATTCAGCTGACAAGAACTAGTCACAGGGCCCGTGTAGTTCCTGACTGTATAGGCTTTATGTACTGAGAAATGGGAAGTAAGAAACTGTGGTGGGCAGCTAGCCATGTGTTTTGGTTTTTTTTAAAGTTTTCTTTTAATGTCAAGATTGTTCGTGATCATTAGGGAAGAAAAATCGAACAAGTATACACAAAGTTTCCACATTGTTAAGTTTGATAAGTATCCTTCCAGTTTGATTCTTTTCTTATGCTCATACAAACATCTAAATACAGACTCTTAAAAGTTGTACTGTGGGTGCTCATTTTTATACAGAAATAATGTTCTGTACTTTGTTTTTTTGTTTGTTTGTTTGTTTTTTCGAGATGGAGTCTTGCTCTGTGACCCAGGCTGGAGTGCAGTGGTGCAATCTTGGCTTACTGCAGCCTCCACCTCCTGGGTTCAAACAATTCTCCTGCCTCAGCCTCCTGATTAGCTGGGATTACAGGCACCTGCCACCACGCCCGGCTAATTTTTGTATTTTTAGTAGAGAGAGGATTTCACCATGTTGGCCAGGCTGGTCTCAAACTCCTGACCTCACGTGATCCACCCACCAGGGCCTCCCAAAGTGCTGGGATTACAGGCGTGAAACACCACGCTCGGCCTGCACTTTGTTTTAATTCAGTCAGTAATGGGCAGTTTTTCATTTCATTGTATTTAATGGTTGCTGAGTATTCCATGTCTAAAGAAAATGTCTAATAGGTCTTCTATTGACAGACATTTAAATTGATTTAAATTGTTTTTCATTATTCTAGGTACAATGACTTGTCTTTTTAATTTTTGTGTGAGTTTTTCTATAACCTTGATTTCTAGGTGTAGAATTTCCAGGGAGTGTACCAATTTTAAATATCAATAACTTCTGACAAATTGCCCTCCAGGAATGTTTTACTAGTATTTACTTCCTCTTAGTGTATCTAAATATATGCTTTACATCCTTATCAACACTGAATGTTTTCATTATATTACTTTTTTTTTTTTGCCAGTTGATAAGCGGACAATGGACAACTTGTTTTACTTTGCATTTTCTTGATGCAAATTAAGCAGAATATCTTTTATTATATTTTAGCCCTTCTATGACTTCCCTTTTAATACCCTTTATCTAATTTCCTGCTGAGTTTTTTTTTTTTTTTTCTAATTGATTTGTATATCTTGACTTACTTTTTAAATCTGGTAAATAGTCAAAACTTAAAAAAAAATATGTCTCTTCAGATAATGGCTCTATATTGCTAACCAGGAATTAGGGGAGGGTGAGGGGACTGGGATTTTTGAAAGAGGAAAGACTATACATATTTACCTGTATTGATAAGTTGATATACAGTTTATTTTTTATTACTGAGGTGTTGAAGGAAACCTGGAAATTGGCACCATAAATGCATTCCCTTGAAATGGTTTCTTTAAGATGCCATACCAGTTACGAGTCCGTACACCTAGAGGATAACTAGTGTAGCATACTGAGATTTGGATAAATCTGGTACTTTGTAGAAAGTACAGATTACACTCAAATAATGTATTTTAAAAACTCAGTCCCGGCCGGACGCGGTGGCTTACGCCTGTAATCCCAGCATTTTGGGAGGCCAAGGCGGGTGGATCATGAGGTCAGAAGATCGAGACCATCCTGGCTAACATGGTGAAACCCCGTCTCTACTAAAAATACAAAAAAATTAGCCGGGTGTGGTGTTGGGCGCCTGTAGTCCCAGCTAATTGGTAGGCTGAGGCAGGAGAATGGCGTGAACCTGGGAGGCGGAGCTTGCAGTGAGCCAAGGTCGCGCCGCTGCACTCCAGCCTGGGCAACAGAGCGAGACTCCGCCTTAAAAAAAAAAACAAACTCAGTCCCAATTATAGTCCCAATTCCAATTCCCTCTTTTTAGCGTGAGCAAAACTGAGGTCCAGAAAAGTAGTGTGTGTTGCTAAAGGTTAGCTGAGTGGTTAAATATAGAACATCTGGATCGAGAAGCCAGTTTACTTATTTTCCAGTTGATACTACGTCTTCTATCAGTAATCCATAATCCACTGACTGAGTCCTGTATGGCTACTGATTACTCAGTGAACTCCAGTGACCTTATATTCTGGAGCAAAGTTACTTTTAATGCAGAGCCCATTTCTTATTAATATGCAAACTGTTATGTTTTTCATCTTGAATCCATTTATAAAGATATTTGTGTGTGTGTTTGTACTAGTTGCGTTACTTTTACTAAGGCATTTTATGTTCCTCACACTCAAGGCAAAGAAATGAAACATAATCTGAAGAAAAATATATACTTCTTCAAAATAAAAAGAGTCTTCTTCATTATGCGGATCTGGGCATATTGTACAGTACTTAATGGCTCAAGTGGATCAAAGTACCAGTTTGATGTTGATCCACTGAATAAAATCTCATTCATATTTGATGACTGAACTAACTCTTTGGGGGCTGTGATAGATTGAACCATTCTGGTGATATCCCCAGATCTCACTAAATAAGAAAAGGCTCTACACCAGAATATATAACAGTTGATCTGGCTATAAATTATATCTATAGGCTCTTTATTATTATAAGGTGGCAAAAGAGGCCCCTTCTTGAGCACATGGTTAATAAAAGTTGTATTGTTGTCTATAGATTGCTGGATTGATTTTGTGTTGTTATAATGAAGATAAAGTACATATACCACTGTCAGATTAAGAAACTTCCATAACTTGGCCAGGCATGGTTGCTCATGCCTGTAATCCCAGTACTTTGGGAGGCCGAGGCAGGTGGATCATGAGGTCAGGAGTTCAAGACCAGCTTGACTAAGATGGTGAAACCCCATCTCTACTAAAAAGTACAAGAATTAGCCGGGCACAGTGGCAGGCACTTTTAATCCCAGCTACTTGGGAGATTGAGGTGGAATTGCTTAGACCCAGGCAGCAGAGGTTGCAGTGAGCCGAGATCACGCCACTGTACTCCAACCTGGGCGAGAGTAAGACTGAGTCTCACAAAAAAAGAAACTTCCACAACTTGTCTCAGTTGTTCAAATAATGGAGCAAGTGCCTTTTCTGGGTTGACAATTAGTCCTATATTGGCATTGCTGCTGGCTATGAAACTCACCACCAAAGGTAAGCGATTAAATTGAACTACTTGGTAGGTGTTATAGTAACAAATGATACTTTTATTTTTTGAAAGTCCCAAGTTTTCTCCTTTTGTCTGTGCAAGGGCAAAAGTAGATAAGAAACTAGATCTCAAAGCATGCTCTGGAGCATTATCATTAAGCATTGCCTTTACTGGTTTATTATAAAGGATATTGCGAAGGATACAGATAAAGAGATGTGTAGGGTAAGGTATGGTGGAAGGGGTATGGAGCTTCCATGCTTTCCTTAGGCATGAGACCTCCATGTGTTCAGCTATCCAGAAGCTCGGTAATTCTTAATTTACAGTAGAAGCCTGATTGTATTTACTTGGTTTATGAACTCTTTTGCTTGTAGAAACGGATGATGGTGTTGATGATCTGAAAATAAATCCTGAAAAGAAAGAATTAGGCTGTGATAAAATGGTACCAAACTCAAGTTTTACGTCATTATCATCAGCTGCCATTGATCATCAGATTGAAGTACTTCTGTCTGAATGGAGTAAAAATGCAGATATGCTATTTAGTATTCATCCCATGGATGGTTCTTTGCTAGTTTGGCATGTGGATTGGCTGGATGAATACCAGCCTGGTATGTTTCGTCAAGTACAGGTACTACTATTATTTCTGGAGAGCTACTTTCTTGTTTATGTGGGTACTATTTTCTGATACCTCTTTATATAATTTTATATGTTCTAACACTTGCTTTCTTAATTCTAGGTGTCCTTTGTCTCCAGAATTCCAGTAGCTTTCCCCACAGGTGATGCAAACTCTCTCTGTAAAAGCATAATGATGTATGCCTGTACCAAGAATGTTGACTTGGCTATTCAGCAAGGGAAACAAAAACCTTCTGGCCTCACCCGTTCCACATCAATGCTTATTTCTTCCGGTCACAATAAATCATCTAATAGTTTAAAATTAAGTATTTTTACTCCTAATGTTATGATGATTTCAAAACACGCTGATGGTTCTCTGAATCAGTGGCTGGTCAGTTTTGCCGAGGAATCTGCTTTTTCTACTGTTCTCAGTATTTCCCACAAATCCAGATATTGTGGTCATCGTTTTCATCTTAATGATTTAGCTTGCCACTCAGTATTACCATTATTGCTGACAACATCACACCATAATGCATTAAGGACACCAGATGTTGATAACCCAAAGCAACCTTTTGATGCTCTAAATATTGAAGAATGCTCTTGGACACAACAAAATAAAAGCACTATTGATGTGGCGTTTCAGGATCCCAATGCAGTTTACAGTGAGCTTATTCTTTGGAGGGTTGACCCAGTTGGGCCATTGTCTTTTTCTGGAGGAGTTTCAGAGCTTGCCCGGATTAATTCTCTTCATGTTTCTGCGTTTTCCAATGTGGCATGGCTGCCCACTCTTATACCCAGTTATTGTCTGGGTAAGTATTCTGGTTTTTATTTCAGTAATTTAGATTTGCTGACATTATCATTAAAGGGTGAAATTTTAATATTTGTAAATACTTTCTAGGTGCATACTGCAACTCTCCTAGTGCATGCTTTGTAGCCAGTGATGGACAATATCTGAGATTATATGAAGCAGTTATTGATGCTAAGAAACTTTTATCTGAGCTTTCTAACCCTGAAATTTCTGTAAGTAATGTCTTTTAAAACAGCTTAAGTATCTAATGTTATGTTTTTAGATAGTTTATATTTTTTGGGTATGTTCTAGAATTGTGACCTATAATTTGTAATAAGCATTTGTATCTTTGTTTTATTTTTTCACATTTGTGTTGTACTCTTAACCAATGATTCTAAGCTCCTTTAAAAGGAAACCATTTCTTTCACTCTTTGAAAGAAAGTAGAGTCTGGTCTCCTAAAATATGTTTCTGTAACACTTCTTTGCTTGTAGATAAATGAGGACTACTGACAGTATAATGTAGAAGTTATATCGGCCCATCTGCAATTATTTTATAGGCCAGAGGAGCTGGAATAACAGGAATAGAATTTTTATCTTAAGCATGAAAAGAAAGAGTCCTTAGCTTGGTTACGATTCAGACAAGAGTTCTTTCAGTATTGTTGCAAGGCTTTTGCCTTATGACAGGCCACATTTGTTCTCATACCCACCTAATAACAACCTTCTAACTGCATTGTCTTGGAACATCCAGCAAGCAAGCATTTCCACTTTTCTGGTTTTGACAATTTTTCTTTTGGTATCTCCAGAAGTAGCCTTCAGCTGTACCAAGCTTTCTATTTAGGAGATTCAAGCCATCTCCCTGACTGCCAATTAATGTATTTGTTAATGCTTGGCTTACAAAGTTGCATAAATGTCAGTGATCTGTTCCAATCCTGTTTTTTTTCTGTAAGTTAATTTTAATGCGTAACTTTGCAGAACACAAGGTTTTCCAAAACATGTATATAGTGTTACAGTAGAAATGTATGTATTTGGGGGGGGAGGTCTTCTATTTATCAGGCGTTTTTAAGTAATGGGAATTTAGATGTGAAGAAAACAGGTAAAAATTTGTATTGTAGAGCTTATATTCTGGTAAAGGGAGATACGAAGAAAACAGATAAAAATATATTAATTAAAAAATACTATGGAGAGAAACAGTGTTGCAGAAGAATTAGGGATTGCCAGGGAAGTTCAGGGAAAATTTCACAGAAAAAGTACCATTTGAGTAAAGATCTGAAGATGTGGGAACTAGATATGTAGGTATTTGTTAAAGGGAGAGTGATTTGGGAAAAGGGATGGCTAGTTCGGAGATCCCGAGGCCACAGCATGTTTGGTATGTGATATGGTTTGGCTCTGTGTCTCACCCAAATCTCATCTTCAATTATAATCCCCACATGTTGAGGGAGGGATCTGGGTGGGAGGTGATTGGATCATGGGGGCAATTCTCCCATTCTGTTCTCATGATAGTGAGGGAGTTCTCACAAGATCTGATGGTTTTAAAAGTTGCAGTTTCCCCTGCGCATGTGCTCTCTCCTGATACCTGTGAAGAAGGTGCTTGCTTCTCCTTTGCCTTCTGCCATGATTGTAAGTCCTGAGGCTTCCTGAGCCGTGTAGAATTGTGAATCAATTAAACTAATTTATAAATTACCCAGTCTGAGGTATTTATTTATAGAGTGTGAAAACAGCCTAATACAGATAATTGGTACCAGGAGTGGGGCACTGCTATAAGGATAACCCAAAAATGTGGAAGCGACATTGCAACTGGGTAACAGGCAGAAGTTGGAATAGTTTGGAGGGCTCAGAAAAAGACAGGAAGATGTGGGGAAGTTTGGAACTTCCTAGAGACATGTTGAATGACTTTGACCAAAATGCTGATCGTGATACGGACAATGAAGTCCTGGCTGAGGTGGTCTCTGATGGAGATGAGGAACTTACTGGGATCTGGAGCAAAGATCACTCATGTTATGCTTTAGCAAAGAGACTGGTGGCATTTTGGCCCAGCTCTAGAGATCTGTGGAACTTTGAACTTGAGAGAGATGACTTAGGTTATCTGGCAGAAGAAATTTCTAAGCAGCAAAGCGTTCAAGAGATCACCTGGCTTAGTCTGAATGCATTCAGTTATATGTGTTTATAAAGAGATGGCTTGAAATTGAAATTTATGTTAACTTATGTTTAAAAGGGAAACAGAGCATAAAGGTTTAGAAAATATGCAGCCTGACCCTGTGGTAGAAAAGAAAAACCCATTTCTGGAGAAGAATTCGAGGGCTACAGAAATTTGCATAAGTAACCAGGAGCTGAATGTTAATAGCCAAGACAATGGGGAAAATGTCTCTGGGGCATGTCAAAGATCTTCATGGCAGCCCCTCCCATCAGAAGTCCAGAGGCCTAGGAGGGAAAATGGTTTCATGGATCAGGCCCAGGACCCAGCTGCTCTGTGCAGCCTTGGGATTCAGTGCCTTGCCTCCCAGCTGCTCTAGCTCCAGCCATGGCTAAAAGGGGCCATGGTACAGCTCGGGCTTTTGCTTCAGAGAGTGCAAGCCCTAAGCCTTGGTGGCTTCCACATGGTGTTGGGCCTGTGGGTGAGCAGAAGATGAGAGTTGAGGCTTGGCAGCAACCATCTAGATTTCAGAGGATGTATGGAAACAGCTGGATGTTCAGGCAGAGGTCTGCAGCAGAGGCAAAGCCCTCATGGAGAACTTCTACTAGGGCAATGCAGAAGGAGAATGTGGAGTTGGAGTGTCCCACAAAATTCTACTGGGGCCTGCCTCATGGAACTGGGAGAAGAGGGCCATCATCCTCCAGACCCCAAAAAGGTAGATCCACTGACAGCTTGCACCATGTGCCTGGAAAAGCCATAAGCACTCAACACTAGCCCATGAAAGCAGCCACAGGCATTGTACCCTGCAGAGCCACAGGGGCAGAGCTTCCCAAGGCCGTGGGAACCCACCTGTGTGTCAGTGTGCCCTGGATGTAAGACATGTAGTCAAAGGAGATTTTGGAGCTTAAGATTTAATGACTGCCTGGCCAAGTTTCAGACTTGCATGGAGCCCATGGCCCCTTTGTTTTGGCCAGCTTCTCCTGTTTGAAACAGAACATTTACCCAATGTCTGTGCTCCCATTGTATCTTGGAAGTAACCAACTTGCTTTTGATTTTACAGGCTCATAGGCAGAAGGGACTTCCCTTGTCTCAGATGAGACTTTGGACTTGGACTTTTGGGTTAATTCTGGAAGGAGTTAAGACTTTGGGGGACTATTGGGAAGGCATGATTGGTTTTGGAATGTGAAAAGGGGATTTGGGAGGGGCTTGTGTGAATTGATATGGTTTATTGCTGTGTGCTCACCCAAATCTCATCTCGAATTGTAATTGCACATGTCAAGGGAGGCACCTGGTGGGAGGCGATTGGAACATGGGGGCCGTTTCCCTCATGCTGTTTGCCTGATAGTGAGCAAGTTCACACAAGATCTGATGGTTTTAAAAGTGGTAGTTTCCCCTGTGTGGTTTCTTTCCTGCCACCTTGTGAAGAAGGTCTTACTTCTCCTTCACCTTCCACCATGATTGTAAGTTTCCTGAGGCCTCCCCTGCCATGTAGACCTATGAGTCCGTTAAACTTTTATTTATAAATTACCCAGTCTCAAGTATTTATTTATAGCAGTGTGAAAACAGACCAATACAGTATGTAAAGGAACAGCAATAAGGCCACCGTGGCTAGAGAAGAGCATATGAGGTGGAAAATAGGGATAAAGTCAGAAAGTTAGCCTGGCCAGGTCATATGAAGGCTGATAGGCCATTGTGGTTACTTCAGCTTTTACTCTGAATAACATGGAAACCACAGAAGAGGTATGAAATGATTTAAGTTTTAAATGATTCCTCTGGTGGCTATATAGATTAGACATGGGATGCAGAAGTAGATCTAAAGAGACCAATTTAGGAACCAATTACAGTAGTCTAGGAGAGGGAAAAAAGGAGCTTAGAATGTAACTAGTGGTAATGGCAGAGATGATAAGAATGGCCAAATTCAAGATGTTGTTTAGAACATTGAATAGCTATGAATGAACTGGATACGGTATGTGTGTGAGAAAAAAAGAGGACTCCCAAGGTTCATTATTGAATATTAGGAAGAATAGAATTGCTGTAAATTGAGATGTGGAAGAATGTAGAAGTAACAGGTTTTGAGGGACAGGGAAATTCAAGAGTCTGGCTTTAATCATGTTAATTTTGAGATGCCTGTTTGACAGCCAAAAGACATAGTAGGTTAGTATCTGGAGTTCAGAGGAAGGTCTGGCCTGAAGATATGCGATAGTTGTCAGCATATAAATTTAAAGTTGTGGAAGTGGGTAAGATTGTCAAGGGTGAGACTATAGTTAGAAAAGGCCAGGAGGAGCGATGGCTTGTGCCTGTAGTCCCAGCCGTTTTGGAGGCCGAGGCAGGCGGATCACTTGAGGTCAGAAGTTTGAGACCAGGTTGGCCAACATGGTGAAGCCCCATCTATTAAATATATAAAAATTAGCCAGATGTGGTGGCAGGAACCTAGAGTCTCAGCTACCCAGGAGGCTGAGGCAGGAGAATCGCTTGAACCTGGGAGGCAGAGGTTGCAGTGAGCCAAGATCACACCACTGCACTCCAGCCTTGGACAACAGAGAGAGACACCATCTTAAGAAGTGATAGATTGAATGTGTGCTCACTTCAGCAGCACCATATACTAAAATTGGAATAATACAGAGAAGATGAGCATGGTTCCTGGGCAAGGATGACATGCAAATTTGTGAAGTGTTCCATATTTCTCCAGAAGAGACTGGGGACCTGTATTCAACATCGTTAAAGAAAAAAAAGTCTTCAACCAAGAATTTCATATCCAGCCAAACTAAGCTTCGTAAGTGAGAAGAAATAAGACCCTTTTTAGATAAACAAATTTTGAGGGAGTCTGCCTTACAAGAGGTCTTGAAGGGAGTAGTAAATATTGAATGGAAAGATCACTACCACCTGATATAAAAACACGCTTAAATACACAGACCAGTAACACTATAAAGCAACCACACAAACAAGCCAGCATAATAACCAGCTAACAACACAATAACACAATCAGATCCACACATATCAGTGCTAACCTTGAATGTAAACAGGCTTAGTGCCTCATGTACATGGTATAGAGTGGCAAACTAGATTTTAAAAAACAGTGGTATGTGGTCTTCAAGAGACCCATCTCACATGTAATGACACCCATAGGCTCAAAATAAAGGGATGGAGAAAAATCTACCAAGTAAATGGAAATCAGAAAAAAAGCCAGGTTGCCATCCTGATTTCAGACAAACCAGACTGTAAACCAACAAAGATTTAAAAAAGACAAAGAAAGGCATTACACAATGGTAAAGGGTTCAATTCAACAAGAAGACCTAACTATGGTAAATATACATGCAACCAACACAGGAGCACCCAGATTCATAAAGCAACTTCTTAGAAACCTACAAAGAGACATAGACTCCCACATAATAATAGTGGGAGACTTCAATACTTCACTGTCAGTATTAGATCATGTAGGCAGAAAATTAACAGATATTCAGGACCTGAACTCAACATTGGACCAAATGTATCTGACAGACTGCTGCAAAACTGTCCACCCAAAACAACAGAATAGATATTCCTCTCATTGCCACATGGCACATACTCTAAATTGGACCACATAATTGGACATAAAACAATCCTCAGCAAATGCAGAAGAACCCAAATCATATGAAACACACCGTTGGACCACAGTACAATAAAAATAGAAGTCAGGATTTAAAAAATAACTTAAACCAGGCAATTACATGGATATTAAAAACATGCTCCTGAATGACTTTTGGGTAAACTGTGAAATTAAGGCAGAAACCAAGAAGTTCTTTGAAAGTAATGAGAATGAAGATACAACATGCCAGAATCTCTGGGACACAGCTAAGGCAGTGTCAAGAGGGAAATTTATAGTACTAAATGCCCACATCAAAAAGTCAGAAAGATCACAAATTAATAACCTAACGTCACAACTGAAAGAATTAGAGAAGGAAAAACAAATCAACCCCACAGCTAGCAGAAGATAAGAAATCATCAAAATCAGAGATGAACTGAAGGAAATTGAAACACAAAATACCATTCAAAAGATTTACAGTTCCAGGAATTGGTTTCTTGAAAAAAATTAATAAGACAGATACATTTCTAACTAAGAGAGAGAAAATCCAAATAAACCCAATTAGAAATTACCAAGGGGATGTTACCACTGACTCTACAGAAATAAAAATAATAATCAGAAACTACTACAAACACCTGTATGGACACAGACTACAAAACCTACAAGGGATGGATAAATTCCTGGACACGTACCCCCTCCTAAGACTGAACCAGGAAGAAATTGATTCCCCAAACTGACCAATACAAGCTCCAAAATTGAATCAGTAATAAATAGCCTACCAACCGAAAAACCCAAGGTCTGAGGGATTCGTAGCTGAATTCCACCAGATGCACAAAGAAGAGCTGGTACCATTCCTACTGAAACTATTCCAAAAAATTGAGGAGGAGGGACTCCTCCCCAACTAATTTTTTGAGGCCAGAATTATCCTGATACCAAAACCTGGCAGACACACAAAAAGAAAGCCCAATATCCTCTATGAACATCAATGCAAAAATCCTTGACAAAATACTGGCAAACCAAATCCAGCAGCACATCAGAAAGCTAATTCACAATGATCAAGTAGGCTTAATTCCCAGGATGCAAGTTTTGTTCAGCATACGAAAATTAAATGTGATTTATCACATAAGGAGAACTGCAGACAAAAAACACATAATTGTTTCGATAGATGCAGAAAAGGCTTTTGATAAAATTCGGCATTCCTTCATGTTAAAAACTCTCAATAAACTAGGTGTTGAAGGAACATACCTCAGAATAATAAGAGCCATCTTTGACAAACTCACAGCCAACATCATACTGAATGGGCAAAAGCTGGAAGCATTCCCCTTGAAAACTGACACAAGGCAAAGATTCCCTCTCTTACCACTCCTGTTCAACATTTTATTGGAAGTGCTGGCCAGAGCAATCAGGAAAGAGGAGTAAAGGGCATCTAAATAGGAAGACAGGGAGTAAAACTATCACTGTTTCTACATGACATGTTTCTATATCTAGATAACCCTATGTCTTGACCCAAAAGCTCCTAGATCTAATAAACAGCTTCAGTAAAGTTTCAGAATGCAAAAATCGATATACAAGAAATCACTAGCATTCCTATATACCTACAACAGCTAAGCTGAGAACCAATTCAGGAAGACAGTCCCATTCCCAACTGCCACAAAAAGAATAAAATACATAGGAATACAGGTATCCGTGGGGGGTGAAAGATCTCTACAATAAGAATTACAAAACACTGCTCAAAGAAATCAGATAAGACACAAACACATGGGAAAAAGATCCTATGTTGATGGATAGGAAGAATCAGTACCATTAAAATGGCCATACTGCCCAAAACAATTTACAGATTCAATGCTATTCCTATCAAACTACCAACAACATACTTCACAGAACTAGAGAAACCTATTTTAAAAGTCATATGGAACCAAAATAAGAGCATGTGTAGCCAAGGCAATCCTAAAAAAAAGAACAAAGCTTTGAGGTATCATGTTACCTGACTTCAGACTATACTACAGGGATACAGTAACCAAAACAGCAGAATAGTGATACAAAAACAGGCACATTGACAATGGAACACAATAGAGAATCCAGATATAACACACCTACAACTCTCTGATCTTTGACAAACCTGACAAAAGCAATGGGGAAAGGATTCCCTATTTAATAAATGGTGCTGGCAGAATTGACTAGCCATATTCAGAAAATTGAAACTGGATCCCTTCCTTGTATCATATACAGAAATCAACTCAAGATGGATTAAAGACTTAAATGTAAAACCTAAAACTCTAAAAACCCTGGAAGACAATTCTAGGCAATACCATTCTGGACATGGGAATGGGCAGTGATTTCACGACAAAGACATCAAAAGCAATCATAACAGAGTAAGTAGACAACCTACAGAATAGGACAAAATATTTGCAACCTGTGCCTCTGAGAAAGATCTGAATATCCAACATCTCTAAGGAACTTAAACAAGTTTACAAGAGAAAAACAGCTCCATCAAAAAGTGGATAAAGGACATGAGCACTTTTCAAAAGAAGATATACATGTGGCAACAAATATGATAAACTCAATATTACTGATCATTAGAGAAATGCAAATAAAAACCACAGTGTGACACCATCTCACACCAGTCAGAGTGGCTATTATTAAAGAGTCAAAAAACAAAAAAGATGCTGGTGAGGTTGTAGTGAAAAGGGAACACTTACACACTGTTGATGGGAGTATAAATTAGTTCAGCCATTGTGGAAAACAGTACTGTGATTCCTCAAAGAGCTAAAAACAGAACTGCCTTTCGACTGAGCAATCCCATTACTGGCTATGTACCCAAAGGAATATAAATCATTCTGTGATAAGGGCACATGCATGTGAATATTCATTGCAGTATTATTCACTATAGCAAAGACATAATCAACCCAAATGCCCAAGAGTGACAAAGAGTAACAGATTGGATTAAGAAAATGTGGTGCGGCTGGGTGCGGTGGCTCAGGCCTGTAATCCCAGCACTTTGGGAGGCCGAGGCGGGTGGATCACGAGGTCAGGAGATCAAGACCATCCTGGCTAACACGGTGAAACCGCATCTCTACTAAAAAAGTACAAAAAATTAGCTGGGCGTGGTGGCAGGCACCTGTAGTCCCAGCTACTCGGGAGGCTGAGGCAGGAGAATGGCGTGATCCCGGGAGGCAGAGCTTGCAGTGAGCCGAGATCGCTCCACTGCACTCCAGCCTCGGCGACAGAGCGAGACTCTGTCTCAAAAAAAAAAAAAAAAAGAAAATGTGGTGCATATACACCATGGGATATTGTGCAGCCATAAAAAAGAATGAAATGATGTATTTTGCAGGAACATGGGTGGAGCTGGCATTCATAAAGCAACTTCTTTATGGAGGCCATTCTTTAAGGAGGCCATTATCCTTAGCAAACTAACACAGGAATAGAAAACCAGATACTGCATGTTCTCACTTATAAGTGGGAGCTAAATGATGAGAACTCATGAACCCAAAGAATGCAACAACAGACACTGAGGACTTCTTCAGGGTGGAAGGTGGGAGGAGGGAGAGGACCAGAAAAAATAACTGTTGGGTAGTAGGCTTAGTACCTGGATGATGAAATAATCTGTACAACAAAGCCCTGTGACATCAGTTTACCTGTATAACACACTTGCACACGTACTCCCAAACCTACAATGAAAGTTAAAAAAAATTAAAGATTGAATGCTGGAAAGCTCTGTTAAAAGGGTGGAAATGCAAGGGTGAATGTGGCGTATAATGGAAGGCAAAAGAGAAAAGTATTTCAAGGAGGGAGAAGGAATGACTACCAAGATCAGTTGCTGCTGATAAAGCAAGTACTGTAAAGATTTGAAAATAGACCACTGAATTTAGCAGTGTGACCTTAACTAAAGCAGTCAGGACATGAATGGCTCAAGAAATCAGCATACTTGAATAGTATGGAATCTTGTTTCTTTAGCTCTATCCTTCCTACCTCAAAATTAATGTTTAAAAAGCACTAATTATTAGAACATTTCCAGGAGATTGAAATCAGGTTTTCACATTTATTGATATAATTTTTTTCCCTTAACGGTTATCAAGCATTGCTTTTGTTTTTCTCTGTACCAACTGAGCTGTAATGCTTTTTAATTTGTATGTTACTTCCTATAAAGACTAAAGACCTAGAATTTTTATAGTTGAAAGGGACTATATTTAAGCCCAATTGAATTTTATTGTTATTTATCTGTTATGCCTGAAATTTTTTTACTCTTATTTGCATATGAATTGTTTAGTAAATTATCAATTTTTTAAAAAAACAGAAATATGTTGGTGAAGTCTTTAACATCGTCAGTCAACAATCAACAGCCAGGCCAGGATGCATTATTGCATTAGATCCCATTACCAAACTTGTAAGTATTAATTTTTTGGGGGGGAGGTATATTTTAAAAAGTTTATGAAAGCATTTTGCATAAAATCTATATATTAATGTAATTTGATAATTTGCTATATATTTACAGGTAAAGTAGATTCAGTAATTAACTCATCACATAATAGATAACATACTATTGTGTATTTTACTTTCTAGACTTCAGACTAGAAAACAAATTATAATGCTCATTACTATATTCACAACCAAATAAATTTTCAAACTTTGACTCAAACATATTATAAAAATATTATCATATTACCATTAGATTTAATAAAGTGGTGTTAGGTTCCTCATCCTTGGTTATGAAAATCACTGGAAAGAAAACTAGGTTCCAATTTGTGGCTAAATAAAAAACTGGTGGATATTATTTCTTACTTACAGACTTGTTGTAATGAAACCAAATCATCTTGACCTAAATTTTTATATTCATCTGTTTAATCTAATGGAGGTACCATACACTTACATTCTGCTGAACGTTTGAATCTTATTCTGTCTTTAAATATCTCATTATGAAGTATTATTTTTCTGGTTATTTAGCATTAGGTAAATAACACATAGGTCAACTTACGTTGATATGTATTTATATTCAGCATGGGAGAAAAACCCAACTGCTTCATGTTTTTCAAGAAGACTTCATTTTGAATAACCTTGAGAAGAAAAGCCTTGGCAAAGACAACATTTCATCTAATGCAGGTAACGAAGAAGTGTTTATGGAATGAGAAATACTATGTACAGTATGTTAGGCAGTTAATAAAGATGAATTGGTAAAATGCTTCACATTGTTTGTTTGAAGTAAAAATTGTTTGGAGTAAGTTTGTTTATTAAATATTTATCATAAATGTGAGTATCTTTTTATTCTTAACCAGGTAAGAAATATGGACAAAATTAAAGGGGCATCTTGGTTTTATGTTTTTTAAACTGCATAATAGAAATGCTTTATTATTAACATGTGAGAGCTTTTTGCATGGATGGGGTCCTACCCATCCATTTGGATATTATGGACCTCCTGCCTTTTGAAAATTTATAATTTAAAGAAGTAGCTTAAAACTTCAAGCTAGAAAGTCCTTAATTTAAAAACTAATTGTCTTAATTAATGTTTTTATAGTAAAACAGGTTTTAAAATGTTGTTAAACTCCTCTCATCAACATTATTACTTTACATGAAGGCACGCTGAGTAAAATAAAGCTAAAATCTCTTGGTCATCACTTGAGATTATAGAGCCAAACCAAACTCAAAAATGGCATTCTTGAGGATCACAGTCTTATAAATCAATTATACAGTATGTGCCCGTTACACAAAGAAGTTATCAAGATTCAGATGTTAAATATCTTCTGCATTTGTTCAGAATTTTTTCTCCTCTTGTACATCATGTCTTTCTGCCACCTTTTCCATTTTTCTTCTTTTATGAGAAGTACTCCTTAGAGTTCTGCACTTTTATGTTGACATCTCATTTCTTACCATTGCTTTTAGTCTTCTATCAGTTTTCCCTGAATTAATGAGCTGTGCAAATACACTTTATGTGTTTTTTTTAACTCTGAACATGGTGGAAATATGCTAAAAATGGGGATTAAAGATATCAGACATAAGAGATAGGATTATTTATTGTGTAAACAAAAATATCCTTTCTTTTCATATTAAAATATTAATGAACATGTTAATATTGTTAACAATTTAAATCTCTTTAAAACTTTTAAAAGAAGTTACTCTCCTTTGCATAAGGTTGAGTTTTTCTATGATCTTCACGTGTTCTAACATTTTCTTTTTTCGGATTCTTCAATTTTTAATGTATTTTTTTCTCTCTTTAAGGCTACGATTTTTCTTAAAATATTCAGGAAATTTTTACTTTTACCCAAAAACTATTATGTTCATTATTAGAGTTTCCTAGAAAATACCTAAGGAGTTATGATTTCATTTCTTTTGCTCTATTATGAAGAAGAAAAATGTTTTACAAGTATTTTCAGTATTGTAGCATTTTTTGTTAGTGAAATTATCAAAACTAGGATTGATTTCTATTCTTTTTTCTTTTGTTATAATCTTTATCCTTTCTTTTCTCTTAATTTCTGTATTTTGGATGCCTAACTTAGAATACATTACCAAAGTTACCTTTTCATTTAGGCTGTCAATACAAGATGATTTAAAACATTTATGGTTACCATTTTTAATTTTTTTCCTATGCAGATTTATAAAAGGGCAAAGTCTTTGTGCCCTTCTATACCTGCTTTCTCATGTTTTACATGTTCTGTGATTTATTTTGTTTTTATACTGTAATTTTCGTTTACCTAATTGTGCACATAGTGAATAATAACTTATAATGAAGAAAATTTGGATTAAAATCTCTTGTTAAAAAGGTTTTTTCAGGCAATAATAAATCATTGATTTTTTCTGATGTATTTTAAAAGGATATGTTTATTTTGAGCAACTTGTTTGCTGTTTAAACTGCAATTTGGGTGAAGACAAATTTTCTTGAATGATACGTTTTATAATGAATACTTATAATTTGGCCATTGGATAAATATCATGAAGTCATCATCCATTATGGACCTTACTCATTTGAAAAATGTTTGGCACCACCATTTCATCATAATATGTTGAGTTTAAGTATATATTGCATAGTTCCTATCTGTTTAGAAATTTTCTGCTTCATATGGTTTAATCTTTGTGAACAATTTGATGATGATGACTCTAAACCTGTCAATTCAAACATGAAATAGCATACATATTATTGTAAAAATTTTAAGTTAATACAAATTCGTATGGTAAAGGATTTGAATACATTTTATAATACCTCTTGTATTTGAAGCCTTAGGTAAAAGTTTTTAATTTTCTTTTTTTTAAAGTCCAGTTATTTTAACTTGGCATATTTAGCAAGTTGTCTCTTTTATAGATATTAACAGTGAAAAATATTGTTAATACCAACAGGCAGCTCACCTAATGGATTTTCTGAGAAGTTCTACCTAATTGTCATAGAATGCACTCAAGACAACCGTTCACTATTACACATGTGGAATTTACATCTAAAATCAATTCCTGTCTCATTAGGTGAGTCATTTGTGTGTGTGTGTAATTTTAATAGGCATAAGTTAACAAATTACACAAAATTAGATAATTTGGTACATATTTCTTAAAGCCATTCTCATTAAATGGTGATAACTGTAGATTATTCAATTAATTTAAAAATCTTTTCTTGTTTTCTTTATGTGAAGAATCATATTTATATGTTTACTATTTTCTCTTTTACAAGGCAGTTTCGGATTGTGAAATGTAGCAATCGTAACATTTATAGGGCTCCCCTGCCTCAGTTTTTGGTTCTTTTCTTATGTTTTATAGATGAAAAAGTAGATACAAAATTATCTGAAGCAGTTTGGCAGCCAGAAGAACATTATTCTTCTTCTCCAGAGAAGATCCTATCTCCTTTTTCACAAAAGTATCAGGCCTGCAGAGCAAACCTCCAGAGTACCAGCAAGTTGACTCTGTTTTCAGAAATGGTTTATAGCCAAGAATTGCATTTGCCAGAAGGAGTTGAGATAATAAGTATTAAGCCATCAGCAGGTTTGTAAATTTTATGAAAAGAGACTAATTTTGTAACACATGAGTATTTACCAGGTCTTTAAAAATAGGTGCTGCGACTACCTCTTAAATCCACATAGAACCAGAAATGGAAATAATAATATTCAAGTACCCTAAATTGAAGACTTATAGTTCTCATTATGTTTTCAGATTACTCTGACATTTATCAGCCAGTTCTAGTCTTAAATATTGATTTCTAAAACAAATTTCGTTTGTCTTTTGGGAAGACAAAGGGACAGTTTCTAGAGCAGAGATGGTAACTGAGTTGTCCCTTGTTTGCAAACTTTGATGGTATTGGCAATAGCTTCCTGGAGCCATGATTCTGATTGTATGGTTTCTGCTATATATTTATTATCCTTATTCTAGAGCAGTGGTTTTCAAAGTGTCCTCAGGCCAGCAGCATCAGCATCCTGGAAACTTGTTAGAAATGGGCCACCCCATTTCTTGGGCCACCCAGGGTTACTGTATCTCATACTCTGGGATGGGGCCCAGTGGCCTGGTCTTACAAGCCTTTCAAGTGATTCTTATGCATGCAAAAGGTCAAGAACCACTGTTCTGGAGTATCAAGAATACTAATCAAAAATAAAAATCAAGGCCCCTGTTTTAGAAAATTAATAGTGCATGATTACTTTAAGTCTCAGCAAATGTTAAGTTCTAATTAGAAATCTTCTCAGCATTTGTTATGGCAAATATACCTCAATCATGAAGGGCCCTGTAAAGTGACCATTCAGTACTTAAGTAAACATAGGCCATTCACATTTATATTGAAAAATGTAAAAGAGAAGGAGCCAGTGAGTGTTGACAAATTAAAAAAAAAAATGCATTGATAGCTTTATAATTAGATTTATAATGTATAAAACTAGCAAAGAGCTGTGAAACAAATTCTGGATTGACTAGAATTCAAGTTTTTAAATTCTGCCTATGCCTAAGTTGTTTGATTTAGGCCCAAGATGTTTAAACTTCAAGAATTGAAGTAAATTATCTCAGAATTCTCTTTAAACTCTAGGTTTTGGTGATCCTTTCTTTTTATATACCTTTCTGATGTCATTAAAAGCCTCTTTCTTACTATTCTTGCTGCCTCTTCTTAAATAAATATAGGCTGTCATGCTCTTAACAGTAGTTAATACAAAAAGACTAAAATCTTAAGTACATAAAAACAGAAGTATTTAACCAAATTTGACATTTTATTAATGAGATTATTTTTATTTTAGGACATCTGAGTTCATCTTCTATATATCCTGCATGCAGTGCTCCTTATTTATTGGCAACTTCATGTTCAGATGAGAAAGTAAGATTCTGGAGATGCAGAGTAACAGATAGACAATCTGCCACATCAAAGAATGGAAAAATTGATCTTGCATACATTTGGGAAGAATGGCCATTACTTATCGAAGATGGACTTCAGAGCAATAGTAGTATAACTGTACCTGGTAGGCCTATAGAAGTTAGCTGTGCACATACAAATCGTTTAGCAGTAGCTTATAAGCAGCCTGCATCTAATAGTAGATCTTCCCAGGACTTTGTGATGCATGTAAGTATTTTTGAATGTGAGTCAACAGGAGGTTCATGTTGGGTCCTTGAACAGACAATTCATTTAGATGAGTTAAGCACAGTATTGGATTCTGGCATTAGTGTTGACAGCAATTTAGTGGCCTATAATAAACAAGAGATATATTTATCTAGTAAAGAGAATATCGCATCAAACACAAAGCATTTAGTTCACTTAGATTGGATGTCTAGAGAAGATGGTTCTCATATCCTGACTGTAGGAATTGGATCAAAACTTTTTATGTATGGACCCCTGGCTGGCAAGGTACAAGACCAGACTGCTAAGGAAAGCCTGGCGTTTCCTCTCTGGGAGAGTACTAAAGTTGTGCCCCTTTCTAAATTTGTACTATTACGAAGTGTGGACCTGGTTTCTTCTGTAGATGGCTCCCCACCTTTTCCTGTTTCTTTATCGTGGGTCCGGGATGGCATCCTTGTGGTAGGAATGGACTGTGAAATGCATGTGTATTCCCAATGGCAGCCATCTTCTAAACAAGAACCTGTTATAACAGATTCGTACAGTGGGAGCACTCCATCTATAACAAGTTTAATGAAACAGAGTAACTCCAGTTCTGGGTTACATCCTCCAAAGAAAACTCTGACTCGATCCATGACCAGTCTTGCACAGAAAATCTGTGGAAAGAAAACTGCATTCGATCCTTCAGTGGATATGGAAGATTCAGGTCTTTTTGAAGCAGCTCATGTACTTTCCCCGACTCTACCTCAGTATCATCCCTTGCAGCTTTTGGAACTCATGGATCTTGGTAAAGTTCGGAGAGCCAAGGCCATATTGTCCCATCTTGTTAAGTGCATTGCTGGGGAAGTTGTGGCTTTGAATGAAGCTGAATCTAATCATGAACGCCGCCTTAGGTCTCTCACAATCAGTGCTAGTGGAAGCACTACCAGAGACCCCCAGGCATTCAACAAGACTGAAAATACAGATTACACAGAAATAGATTCTGTTCCTCCACTTCCTTTATATGCCTTACTTGCAGCAGATGATGATAGCTGTTACTCATCTTTGGAGAAATCTGGTAATGAGAGTACCTTAAGTAAATCAAACCAGTTATCAAAAGAAAGTTATGATGAGCTTTTTCAGACTCAACCTGTAATGACTGATACTCATATGTTAGAGACAGATGAAGAAAATACAAAGCCTAGAGTTATTGACCTTTCACAATACAGTCCAACTTACTTTGGACCTGAGCATGCTCAGGTTCTTTCTGGCCACTTACTTCATTCTAGTTTACCAGGACTCAGCCGGATGGAGCAGATGTCTTTGATGGCCTTAGCAGATACAATTGCAACAACAAGCACTGATATTGGAGAAAGCCGAGACAGAAGCCAAGGTAAAACTAAACTCCATGCTGATAACATTTTTACTTATCTTCACAGAAAATAGTTTTAAATAATTATTATTAAAATGATGCCATTAGCTAGGCACAGGGGCTTATGCCTGTAAATTCAGCTCTTTTGGAGGCTGAGGCAGGAGGATCACTAGAACCCAGGAGTTTAAGACCAGCCTAGGCAACATAATGAGACCCCCATCTCTATGAAAACAAAACAAAAAAAATAGCAAGATATGGTGCCTCATGCCTGTAGTCCTAGCTACTCAGGAGGCTGAGATGGGATGATGCTTGAGCCCAGGAGGTTGAGGCGGCAGTGAATTGATTGCGCCACTGCACTACAGCCTGGGCAATAGAGCAAGACCCTGTCTCTTAAAAAAAAAAAAATACCATTAAGGTTTTTTTTGGAAACATCCTTGCTACCTTCACAACAGTTTTAACTTCCCCCCCCCAGACCATCATAAACAGTAAACTCTTAATATGCACTATTTATCCCATAAATCATAGTACTATGAGCAAGTGCACAAAGACTCCTTATGCTAGTCATTTTTACTAATTGTCTGCTTAGTATTATAAGAGATCCAACTGAATCTTTCTTAGTTTAGCAAAATTTAACAGATTCTTATTAAACAATTATTTTAGGTACCTAAAAGTAAAAGGTGATTTCTGGTTTTTTTCCCTCATTTTGTAATAATCCACTATTAACAATTATAATTCAGTTTTTAAAACATTGAGTTTTTAAAAAAATTACCATTAGTGTATGCTCCTACCTAGAAAAGCATAATGTAATTAGATCTTTTCCTCACCCAGAGAGCATTTTAAAAAAAACACTGCTGAGTTATGAACGGTTTCCCATCAAATCTCAAGTTCTGAAATGAACCAATTGAGCCTTGTGGACCATATATATGTCAGTATCCCTTTGAACGAAGCTTGAAAGGAAAATTTAGGGTAAATTTAATATAACAAAATTAAATTTAAGAAAAATTAAGTTGGTTATGAATCTTGACACTTTTAGCGATATTACTAGTAGATACTATTTTTGATGTGAGTATGTTATAGGTGTTTTATGTTTTTAGTTTTTGCTTCAAGGAAAAAATATCAGGCCCTCCCACCATAAAACTATTTCTTCCATTGTTAACAGCAGATTATTGGGGTGGATGTATGATTTGAATAAACCGTATTGATTAAAGATATTACTGTACATGTGCCACAGAAAAGGTTAAACTGTTCAAAAATCAGTCACAATTTAAATAAGATTTCAATCAGAAGAGGTCAGATTCTAAAGAGTATCAGACTCTCTTTATTCTCTTTTTTATTATTTTTCCAATTGTTTATACTGTTTTTTCTGTAATGTAAAATTGTGTAGAAAAAGATAAATGTTAGAAAATATTTTAGACTGATAACTTTTTTTGGGGAGGTCAGGTTAAGAATGTTATATGCCTATATTTGGTGTTCTTTTGCTTACAATTTTTTTTTTTTTTAAATACGTTGCTTCGCCTTTCTCCCATTGCAGGTGGAGAAACTCTTGATGAATGTGGACTAAAATTTCTTTTGGCTGTTCGACTCCATACCTTTCTTACAACTTCCCTTCCAGCCTATCGAGCTCAACTCCTTCACCAAGGTGATTTTGATAGTAATCTATTAAAGGGAAATAAAGCGAGTAGAAAATGAGAGACTTGGGAGTTTTTAAACTTGTTTTTACCCAGACATGATAATGATGATAAATTTAACACATTTTAAGTTTCCTTTATTTATTAGAATGTTTATTTCTTCATAATCTTTGCTTAAAACATTGGAATTTTTAATGGTAGACAAAAGGAGTTAATGAAGAAACAGATACTGGGAAATTGGATATTCTGTGTTAAAGTTTTTAAATGCATGTTATATTCAAGGCAAATTAGTATTGTTTCATTTTCTTTAATTTATTCTTTAGATTGTCTTTTTTCTCCTTTTTTTGACATTTATCTAAATTCAGTTTTTCCATCAAACTTTGAATAACATTTTTGTTATAATACATTCTCAAATTTTAAATGTTTCACAAAGAATACAGAATATTGAAAGTGTAAATTTACCCACACTTAAAACTGTTAAAATATGTATTTCAGATATTAGTTTAGTATATTTCATGTATTCTGTGTTTAGTGCTGTGTTTCAGATACTGTTAGTTCTCTTACTTTGAACTGTGTAGACTTTGAACTGTCTTAGCGTAACTTAATAGATTCTTATTAAATGATTATTGTAGGTATCTGAAAATAACATTGTCTTAGTTCAAAGTGAGAGAAATCTCACTTAAGTTCACTTAAACAAAACAGCATGTTTTTTGGCTCATCTCCCAGGAAGTTCAAGAAATAGAGCTGACTTTCAGCATTATTGGATCTGTAGGTTTAAAAAGTGTTATTGGGACCTTGCAGTTTAGCCTTTTAGCCTCTGCTCCTTTGTCTCAGTCTCTTGCTCGTACCTTTTGTCTGTCTCTTTGTTTCTCTGTTTTCTTTCTCTCATTTTGTATATAGCTTTGAAAAAAGTAAAGCTGAAAATTCTAAATAAAATTCTTTTTAGTTTTTTTTTTTTTTCTTTTTGAGATAGAGTCTTGCTCCGTCATCCAGGCTAGAGTACAGTGGTGTGATTTCTGCACACTGCAACCTCCATTTCCCGGGTTCAAGTGATTCTCCTGCCTCAGCCTCCCGAATACCTGGGACTACAGGCGCATGCCACTACGCTTGGTTAATTTTTGTTTTTAATAGAGATGGCCAGGCCATCTCTATTCACCATATTGGCCAGGCCAGTCTTGAACTCCTGACCTCAAGTGGTCCGCCTGCCTTGGCCTCCCAAACTGCTGGGGATTGCAGGGGTGGGCCACCTTGCCAGGCCAAATTCTCCTTAAAATTTTTAAATTGTAATTTAACGCATTAAAATTGTGTATATTTATAGGGTCCAAAGTAATGTTATATGTATACAAAGTGCAATGATTAAGTCAAACTAGACATATCCATCACCTCAAATATGTAGCATATTTGTGGTAAGAATATTTGAAATGTACTCTTAGCAATATTGAAATATACAATACACTATTATTAAAGGTAGTTACCAAGCTGTGCAGTAGATACCGGAAATGTATTCCTCCTAACTGCAACTTTGTACTCTTCAACCAATGTCTCCCTTCTCAACTTGTCCCCAGCCTTGGGCAAATACCATTTTATTCTCTGTTTCTTTGATTTCAATTGTATTTGATTCCACACATAAGTGAGATCATGCAATATTTGTCTATGACTGGCTTATTTCACTTACTGTAATGTTCTCCAGGTTCATCCATGTTGTTGCAAATGACAAGATTTCCTTTTTTAAGGCTGACTGATACTCCAGTGTATATACGAGCATATACCTTTTTGTTGTGCTTTGCTAGGTTGCATTTTGCAAATACAGCAGTTTTTACAAATTGAAGCTTTGTGGCAACCCTTTGTTGAGCAAGTCTGTCAGCACCATTTTTCCAACAGCATGTGTTCACTTCATGTCTCTGTGTCTCATTTTGGTAATTCTCACAATATTTCGAACTTTTTCTGTCGTCTGTGATCAGTGATCTTTGTTGTTGTTATAATGGTTTTGGAGTGCCATGAACTGCGCCTACGTAGGACATTGAATTTAGTCAATAAATTTGTGTACTGTGGCTACATCACCAATCAGCCATTCCCCTGTATTTCTCCTGCTCAGACCTCCCTATTCACTGAGACATAACCAATATAGAAATTAGAACAGTTTAACAACCCTACAGTGTCTTCTAAGTGTTCAAGCAAAAGGAAGAGCTGCATATCTCTTGCTTTAAATCAAAAGCTAGAAATGACTAAGCTTAGTAAGGAAGGCATGTCGAAAGCCAAGATAGGCTGAAGGCTAAGCCTCTTGTGCCAAACAGTTTACCAAATTGTAAATGCAAAGGACAAGGTCCAAAGGAAACTAAACGTTCTTCATTGAACACATGAATGATAAGAAAGGAAAGCAGCCTTATTGCTTATGTGGAAAAAGTTTGAGTGGTCTAGATAGATCAGACTAGCCACAAGATTTTCTTATGCCAAAGCCTAATCTAAAACAAGGCTCTAACTCGTCTTAATTTCATGAAAGGTGAGAGAGGTGAGGAAGCTGCAGAATTAAAGTTTGAAGCTAGCAGAGGTTGGTCCCTGAGGTTTAAGGAAAGAAGCCTTTTCCGTAAACTACAAGTACAAGGTGAAGCTAGATCTTCTGGATAACATGCTGAAGCTTCTACGTCATTCAGCACTTGCTTCAGCATGTTTTCCAGAAGGTCTAGCTAAGATAATGGATGAAGGTGGTTACACAAAAGGACAGATTTTTAAAGTAGATGGAATAGCCTTCTTTTGGAAGAAGATGCCATCTAGGACTTTTATAGTTAGAGAGAAGTCAGTGCCTGGCTTCAGAGCTTTAAAGGACAGACTGACTCTTGTTAGGGGCTAATGCAGCTGGTAACTAAGTTGAAGCCAATGCCCATTTACCATTCTGAAAATCCTGGAGTCTTTAAGAATTACGTGAAACCTCTTCTGTCTGTGCTATACAAATGGAACAACAAAGCCCGACGGCAGCACCTCTGTTTATAGCATAATTTACTGAATATTTCCAGCCCACTATTGAGACCTTCTGTTGAGAAATAAGATTTCCTTTCAAAATATTGCTGTTATTGGCAGTGACCTGTTCACACCAGAGCTCTGATGCAGATATACAAGGAGATTAATATAGTTTTTATGCCTGTAACACAACATTCATTTTGCAGTCCATGAATCAAGGAATGCTTCCAACTTTTAAGTCTTATCATTTAAGAAATACATTTCATAAGGCTATAACTGCTATAGATAATGATTCCTCTGATGGATCTGGACAAAGTAAATTGAAAACCACTGGAAAGGTTTCACCATTCTAGATGCCATTAGGGACATTTGTAATTCATGGGAGGATGTCAAAATATCAACATTAACAAGAGTTTGGAAGAAGTTGATTGCAGCCTTCACAGATGACTTTGAAGGGTTCATCACTTCAGTAGAGGAAGTAATTGCAGATATGGTAGAAATAGCAAGGGAACTGGAATTAAAAGTAGAACCTGAAGATGTGACTGAATTGCTGCAATCTCAGGGTAAAATTTTAGCAGAGCCAGGCATGATGGCTCATGCCTGTAATCTCAACACTTTGGGATATTGAGGTTGGGAGGATCGTTTGAGGCCAGGAGTTTAGGACCAGCCTGAGCAACATAGACCCCATCTCTGAAAAAAATTTAGGTAGGTTTAGTGATACGTGCCTGTAGTCCTAGCTACTCAGGGAACTGAATGGGAATATCACTTGAGTCCAGGAGGTCAAGACTGCAATGAGCTGTGATCACACCACTGCACTCCAGCCTGGGCAACAGAAGGAGACCCTGTCTCAAAAAAAAAAAAAAAAGCAAAAAAGCAAAAACTTCAGCAAATGAGGAGTGCTTCTTAAAGGATGAGCAATGAATGTGGTTTCTTAAGGTGGAATCTACGCCTGGTGAAGATGCAGTGAACATGGTTGAAATTATAGTCCATAAACTTAGTTGATAGAGCACTGGCAGGGTTTGAGAGGAGTGACTCCAATTTTGAAAGAAGTTCTAAATTCTATCAAATAGAATTACATGGTATAGAGAAATCTCACATAAAAGGAAGAGGCACTCTTAGTTGTTGTCTTATTTTAAGAAATTGCTACAGCCATCCCAGCCTTCAGTAACCTCTACCGTGATCAGTCAGCAGCCAGTAACATCGAGGCAAGATTCTCCATCAGCAAAGATTATGACTTGCTTAAGGCTCAGATTATTGTTACGTTTTAGCGATAATGTGTTTTTTAATTAAGGTATGTACACTCATTTTAGACATAATGCTATTACACAGTTAATAGACCACAGTATGATGTGACCGTAACTTGTATAAGCACTGGGAAACAAAAAGTTGTGTTACTCATTTTACTGCAATATTTGCTTTATTGTGGTGGTCCGAAATCGAACCTACGGTATCTCCAAGGTATGCCTATATATGAGACATTTTCTTTATTAATTTATTGATGGATACTTATGTTGATTTGATAACTAAGCTATTGTGAATAAAGCTACACTTAACATTGGAGTGCAGATAACTCTTCAACATACTGATTTCACATCCTTTGACTATATACACATAAGTGGGGTTGGTGGATCATGTGGTAATTTTGTTTCTATATTTTTTCTTTCTTTTTTTAGTTAAAATTTTTTGCTTTTCTTCTCTTTTAATAAAACATTGTCCCAGAATATTTTTAGATGTTTGAGGAACCTTCATACCCTTTTCCATAATGGCTGTACTAATTTATGTTCCCACTAGCAGTGTACCAGGCTCCCCTTTTCGCCACTTCTTTACCAAAACTTTTTTTTTTCTCTGTTTCTGATAATAGACATTCTAGCAGGTGTGAATTGTTATCTCATTCTGGCTTTAATTTGCATTTACCTGATGATTATAGACGTCAAGCACCTTTTTCATTTATCTGTTGGAATTCATAAGTCTTCTTTTGAGAAATATCTGTTCAGGTCTTTTGTCCCCTCTGGGGTTTTTTTTTTTCCCCCTCAAGAGATGAGGGTCTTACTCTGTTGCCCAGGCTGGAGTCAAACTCCTGGCCTCAAGCCATCCTCCTGCCTCAGCCTCTCAAATACCTGGGACTACAGGTGTGCACCACTTGTGCCTGGCATGTCCATTTTTTAATTGAGTTGTTTTCTTGCTATTGGGTTATTAGAGTTCTTGATATATTTTGGATATTAACTGCGTATCAGATATACAGATTGCAAATATTATTTCCCAATCCATGGCTTTTCTCTTCACTCTGCTGATTGTATTTTTTGCTATGCAGACATTTTCAGTTTGATGTAATCCCATTTGTTAATTTTTGCTTTTGTTGCCTGTCCCTTTGGTGCTGTGTCCAAAAAAAATCGTTGCCCAGACTGATGACATGTAGTTTTCCCCCTGTGTTTTCTTCTAGTGGTTTTATAATGCAGGTCTTATGTTTAAGTCTTTAGTTCATTTTGACCTATTTTTGTATATGGTATAAGGTAATGGTCCAATTTCATTCTTCTGCATGTAGTTATCTAGTTTTCCCAGCACCATTTTTTGAAGAAACTATCCTTTTCTATTGTGTGTTCCTGGCACCTTTGACAAAAATCAATTGAGTATAAATGTATGAGTTGATTTCCACGCCTTCTGTTCTATTCCATTGGTCTGTGTTTCTGTTTTTACACCAGTACCTTGCTATTTTGATTACCCTAGCTTTGTAATATAGTTTGAAATCAGGCAGTGTGATGTCTCTAGGTTTGTTCTTTCATCTCAAGTTTACTTTGGGTATTTGGGGTTTCTTGGTATTCCTAATGAATTTTAGGGGTTTTTTTCTTTTTTTCTATTTCTGTGAAAAAATGACATCAGTATTTTGATAGAGATTGCATTGAATCTGTAGATAATTTTGGGTAGTTTGAACATCTTAACGATTTAAAAATTAAACAAATTAATTTTTCCAATCTGTGAACACTGGGTATCTTACCATTTTTTTGTGTCTTCAAATTTCTTTCATCAGTGTTTTACAGTTTTATTGTAGAGCTCTTTTACTTCCTTGGTTAAATTTTTGTTTTTAATGAGATAGGGTCTTACTGTGTTGCCCAGGCTGTTCTTAAACTCTTCAGCTCAAACTATCCTCCCACTCTGGCTTCCCAAATGCTGGGATTACAGACGTGAGCCACCAGCCTGTTTTTTTTTTTTTTTTTTTTTTTTTTTTTTTTGTAGCAATGATTAATGAGATTGTTTTATTTATTTTTTAAATCAGATCAGATAATTTGTTGTTACTGTATGGAAATGCCACTTCTTTTTGCATTTTGATTTTGTATCCTTTATGTTTAATGTAGTTGTTTATTCTGTTTCTTTGGTGGAGTCTTTTGTGTTTTCTGTATGTAAGATTGTGTTGTTAGCAAACAGTGACATTTTTACTTCTTCATTTCCTATTTGGATGTCTTTTTATTTCTTTCTTTTGTCCAGTTGCTCTGGCAGGGACTTCTAGTACTATCATAGTTGAGTAGAAGTTGTGAGAGAGTGCATTTTTGTCCTCTTTCTGATCTTAGAGGAAAAGCTTTTAAATTGTCACTGTTGAGTATGATGTTTAGCTCTGGGCTTGTCATTTGTGGCCTTTATTGTGTTGAGGTACATTCCTTCTGCACCTAATTTTTTGAGAGTTTTTGTCATGAAAGGATGTTGAATTTTACTTGATGCTTTTTTTGCATCTGTTGAGAGGATCATATGGTTTTGTCCTTAATTTTGTTAATGTGAACAGAATGACATCAGTTAATTTGCACATGTTGAGCCAATCTTGAACCCTTGGCATAATTCCTACTTGATCATACTGGGTGATCCTTTTATTGTGCTGTTAATTTGGTTTGCTAGTATTTTGTGGAGGGTTTTACATTTGTGTTTATCAGGGATAATGACCTATAATTTTTATTATTATTGTTATTATTTTGTATTTATTTTGCCTGGCATTGGCATCAGGGAACTCCTGGTCTCATAAAAAGAAGAACTTTTCTTTCCTCTTCTGTTCTTTGGAAGAGTTTAAGAAGGATTGGTGTTAGTTTTTCTTTAAATGTTTAGTAGAATGCACCTGTGATGTGATCAAATTCTGGACTTTTCTTTGATGGGTTGACGGGAGACTTGTGTGTGTGATTTTTTTATTTTTTTTTATTTTTATTTTTTGAGACGCTCCTGTCACCCAACTCTGGAGTGCAGTGGTGCAATCTCGGCTCACCGCAGCTTCTGCTTCTGGGTTTCAAGTGATTCTCCTACTTCAGCCTCCTGAGTAGCTGGGGTAATTTAGTAGAGACAGAGTTTCGCCATGTTGGCAAGGCTGGTCTGGAACTCCTGACCTCAAGTGATCTGCCTGCCTTGACCTCCCAAAGTGCTGGGGTTACAGGCATGAGACACCGTGCCTGACCTGATGGGAGACTTTATATTACTGATTTATGTGCTTACCCATCATCAATCTGTTCAGATATTTTATTTCTTCATATTTCAGTTCTGGCAGGTTATCTGTGTCTAGGAATTTATCCATTTCTTCTGGGTTATCCAATTTGTTGGCAGATATCTGCATATTCATCTCTTACAATTATTTGTTTGTGGTATCATTTGTAGTGTCTCTTCTTTAAGTTCTAATTTTATTTTTAGTCTTTGGTTTATTTATTTATTGAGATAGAGACTTTCTCTGTCTCCCAGGCTGGAGTGCCATGGCGCCTTGCAGCTCACTGCAACCTGTGCCCTCCTGGGTTTAAGCGATTCTCCTGCCTCAGCCTCTCAAGTAGCTGGGATTATCGGCTTGCTCCACCACACCCAGCTAATTTTTGTATTTTGTAGAGACAGGGTTTTGCCATGTTGGCCAAGCTGGTCTCGAACTCTTGACCTCAAGTGATCCTCCCGCCTCCATCTCCTAAAAGTGCTGGGATTACAGGCATGAGCCACTGCGCCTGGCCCTTCTTTTTCTTAATCTTGCTAAGGATTTGTCAAATATATTTATCTTTCCAGAAAACTGACCCTTAGTTTTCTTAGTTGTTTTTCCCTGTCATTTTTCTAGTTTATACTTTATTTATTTCTCCTCCGATCTTCATTTCCTTTCTTCTGCTAACTCTGGGCTGAGTTTCTTCTATTTTTAGTTCCTTGGTGTATCGTAGTAGGTTGTTTATTTGAGAGAGAGAGAGAGAGATACGGGGGGAGGAACTGAATGCTGTAATTTTCTCTCTTAGAAATGGTTTTGCTGCATCCCATAAATTTTAGCATATTCTGTTTTTGTATTTGTTTGTCTCAAGATAATTTTTAATTTCTCTTTTGATTTCTTCTTTGACCCATTGTTTTTTCAGGAGCATATTGTTTAATTTCCACAAATTGGTGACTTTTCCAAGATTTCTCCTGTTATTTATTTCTCGTTTCATACTATTGTGATCAGCAAAGATACTTGATATGATTTACATCCACTTGAATTTTTTAAAACTTGCTTTGTAATCTAACATATTATCTATTCTGGGGAATATTCTTTGTGTGCACAAAAAGAATGCATATTCTCTTGCTGTTTGGTAGAGTGTTCTGTACATGTCTTTTAGGTACATTTGGTCTAAGAGACTAAACATTGGTCAGATCCAGTGTTCTTAATTTTCTGTCTGGATGGTCTGTCCTTTGTTGAAAGTAGGGTATTGAATCCCCCTATTATTACTGTATTGTAATCTATCTCTCCCTTTAATTTCTTTAATATTTGCTTTCGAAGTCTAAGTGCCTCTGATGTTGAGTGTGTATATATTTATAATTATTAATATCCTCTGGATGAATTGACCCTTTTATCATTATGTAACATACTTCTTTGTCTCCTTTTGACTTGAAGTCTATTTTGTCTAAGTATAGCTACCCCCATTCTCTTTCGGTTTCTATTTGAGTAGAATTTATTTAAATAAGAATAAATTTATTTTAATTTTCCTCTATATATTCAAGTAGTTCACTGAACTTTTTAAGTGGATTATTCCAATATTCATCGATCATTTCAGAGATCTGTTTCCTTTGGGTTCATTATTGGAAATTTATTAGTTTCTTTTCAAGATATAATGATTCCCTGCTTCTTCACCATTCTCGTGTATTTGCTTTGGGGTCTGCACATTTGAGGAGACAGCAACCTCTTCTGGGCTTTGTAGGTGATTTCTGGCCAAGATAGGGCTTCACTATTAAATCTAGCCTCTGATTATGCATGGTTTAGCCTGAAATGACCCCAGGGGGGCAGGGCTTACAGTTGGGTTCTCTAGGTGGCTAGGCCCCTGCCTTTAGGTTCTGAGGTTGGATGATGCTGCTCTCTAGGTTCTGCTGTCTGGCAAGACCACTGGCTGGTCTCTGCAGTCAGTCAGAGCTGCTGGCTGGGCACTGCGATAGCCTCTAATTGGGCTGGGTCACAGGATGTGTTCTCTGGCCAGGCAGTATTATCATTTGGGTTCTGAAGTTGGGCAGGGTTGCAGGCTGGCCCCGAAGTTAGGCAGAGTTGTTATTCCAGATGGACAGATTCAGAGGCTATGTTTTATAGAAATGCGTGTTTGAAGCTTGCCCTCCTGCCTGAACGGAGCCTTGGTGTGAGGTCTGGGGCTGGGCCAAGCCCCTGTTTGGCCTCACAGGTTGGGCAGGTCTGTCCTCTAAGGAAGTACACAGTGATAGGTGTCTCCCTGCCTGTGTAGGACCTTGGAGTGGTGTTTGAGGCTGAGCCAAGCCACTGTTTGAACTCTCTGGTTGGGCAGGTCTAGCCCCTGAGCTTTGCTGAAATATGCTGAGGTAGTTGTCTACCAGTCTGGGCGGGGCTTTGGGGTAGGCTCTGAGGCTGAATGTGGAGGTTGGCCATCTAAGGACTGAAGCCAGGTTTAATTTTTTACCATGCTTCTGGAAGCAACCAGATTGACTTTGCAGGTAGGATATGCCATTGGCTGTTACCTCTAATTGGATGCTACTACTGGCAGGAACACAGAGCTACCACCATCTGTAGGCTAGTTGCTATAAGGTCTAACTCCTTTATTTGTTTCTACCCAACCCCAGATGATCTAGCTATGACATTGCCCACATTGTTTCCCTTGAGGTGAGACCTGCGTGAGCTTCCTCGGAAACATTTTAGAACTCTGAGGAAGCTCAGTGCCTGACTGTGGCTTGCTTTTCCCACTGTACAAACTGGATCTAGGGAATTTTCTCTTCGTACCACAAATCAGCTTGGATGGGAACGGATGATGTGCTCAAAGTGAGACTGTTACTCTTACCCTTCTACTGTAGTTTTTATTTGGTTCTGTGGTCCACAGAGGTGTCTCAGCTCATTCCCAAGTTTGGGGGTAAAATGGCATTTTCTTTTCTGTGGTTAGTTGCTACTTAAACTCTCTTTGTGCAGGGGTGTCTGTCTTTTGGGGCTTCTATAACAAATACCTTAGACTGGGTAATTTATAAATAGGAACAATTTATTTTTCATATTTCTGGAGACTGGGAAGTCCAAGATCAAGGCACCAGCAGATTTGGTGTCTGGTAAGGACTTGATCTCTGCTCCATAGTTGGCACCTTGTTGCTACATCCTTAAATGATGGAACTGGTGAAAAGGACTACCTAGTTCTCTTGATCCGTTTTATAAGGACGTTAATCCCATTCATGAGGGCAGTGGCTAGTTATCTCCTTAAGGCTCTACCTGTTAATGCTGTTACATTGCAGGTTAAATTTCACCGTGAAATCTGAAGGGATATAAATATGCAAATCATGGCAAGGAATGAAACCTGGGACTTCTATTCCTGCCATCTTACTGATGTCTAAATCAGATTATTTAATTATTTATGAAAATGTATTGAAGTTGCTAGAGAGATGACAGGAATCCAAAAATGATTTAGAATAATAGTCCATTCACAATGTAGGGGTTTTTTTTTGCTTTGTTTTAACCTTTTATTTATTTTCAGTGTTCCATATCGAAAGCATTTCACATTGCTTGGCATGGGAGGTAATTCCTTGCTTGACTTAGGTTAAAAATTTGAGGCCGTGTATCTCAAAGCCACATCCTATAGTTAATCATTTACTTTACCTAGTAATGCTAAACAAAATATATTATGAAAAGTCAAAATAGAAGCAGAGCAATAAACGTGTATTCCATCGGGTTGAGAGAATTACTGACATAAATGATGATGTATAAATATACAAATATCTTACTAATATGGTGATATGGAGTAATAATTACTGTGTGACAGATTCTATTCTAAATTTTATAACTATATTAATTATCAAAACTATGTTATAAGATAGTTCCATGATTATTTGCATTTTATATACAGAGAAATTGAGGCATTTAGAGACAATGTATCTTATCTAAGATTATATGAAGATAGTTCCATGATTATTTGCATTTTATATACAGAGAAATTGAGGCATTTAGAGATAATGTATCTTATCTAAGATTATATGAATATATTAGGCTGGTACAAAAGCAATTGCAGTTTTTGCCTTTTTTAATGGCAGAAACCACCTGCAGTTACTTTTGTACCAACTTAATAGTAACAATAGAGCTGGAATTTTATTTTTATTTTCATTTTTGAGAGACAGCCTTACTCTGTCACCGAGGTTGGAGTGCAGTGGCATAATCTTGGCTCACTGCCACCTCTGCTTCCCCAGTTCAAGCGATTTTTCTGCCTCAGCTTCCTCAGTACCTGGGATTACAGGCACATACCACCTGTCCGGCTAATTGTATGGTTTTGTTTTGTTTTGTTTTTGAGACAGAGTCTCGCTCTGTTGTCCAGTCTGGAGTGCAGTGGCGCAATCCCGGCTCACTGCAAGCTCTGCCTCACGGGTTCACGCCATTCTCCTGCCTCAGCCTCCCAAGTAGCTGGGACTACAGGTGCCCACCACCACACCTGGCTAATTTTTTGTATTTTTAGTAGAGATGGGGTTTCACCATGTTAGCCAGGATGGTCTCGATCTCCTGCTCTTGTGATCTTCCCACCTCGGCCTCCGAAAGTGCTGGGATTACGGGCATGAGCCATCGCTCCTGGCCTAATTGTATGTTTTTTAAGTAGAGACAGGGTTTTCACCATGTTGACCAGGCTGGTCTCAAACTTCTGACCTCAAGTGATACACCCACCTAGGCCTCCCAAAGTGCTGGGATTATAGGTGCAAGCCACCACTCCCAGCTGGAGCTGGAATTTAATGTATGCATTCGGATTCTGGAGTCTTTACAGTGCTATTCCTAATTCATCAACCTGAACTGCTTACTTGATTCTTTTTTATTAATTCCTTGGAATTACATCCACAAAACAAATGTTGACCAAAGGAAGGTGAAAAGCAGCTTTGAAGACAGAAATATATCAACATAAAATAATGCTTTAAGTGTTTCTCATTTTTAAAAAAGGATCATAAATACATTAGCACAGTGGAATTTGCCATAAGCATTTTTTCTTTTCCTTTCAAAAAAATATGCTATTTCTACAAACATATATATGCTCATTGTAGTGATATAGATGTTTGAAGAAGCAAAAATTTTAAAAAGCCCATATTTCTAATCTTGAACTGTGAATCTCATAGAAGTTTACACATTTATATTGAAAATATGGAACATACATTTCTGATAATCATATAAGCGTATTTATATTTTTTATAAACATCATTTTTGACATTTCTTCAGGCCTGTCTACAAGTCATTTTGCTTGGGCATTTCACTCAGTAGCAGAAGAAGAACTGCTGAACATGTTGCCAGCCATGCAGAAAGATGATCCCACTTGGTCTGAATTAAGAGCTATGGGTGTGGGGTGGTGGGTCCGGAATACTCGCATCTTACGCAAATGCATAGAAAAAGTAAGTGTTTTATTTTGGTGTATAAGTGAATTAATGTTTTTTGGTCATTTCTTTAAATGGCATTTCATATCTTCTCTGCCATTACTCCCTTTTGTTTTTGAAGCGGCAAAAGACTTTTGAATAGTCTTTATTTATATTTCATTTATAACGTATTTCAAAATACCTAAAGTTTTAAAATGTGTATTCTAATTCCCAAGTTTTTAATTGACACACTTGTTAGTAGTATATGTCTGATCTTTAGAAAATAATATGTGTATATGTTTAGAAAAATGTAAAAATAGTACAAAATAACTTGTAATGAAAGGCAATAGTCCTATTATTTCTTCTCTGTAACCATTGAAGCCACCACTATAAGTCACTTTTGTTACTATTTTATATATACATGCACACATTATTCATGTACATATTTTAAAAATTTTATTAAACATTCAGTGGATATGTGCCAGCCTTGCATATGAAGGAAATTACTTGTTCAAAACTGTTTCTGTGAATTTTTGATCAATATTTTTTGATTATAGGTAGCTAAAGCAGCCTTTTATAAAAAGAATGATCCTTTAGATGCTGCCATTTTTTACCTTGCAATGAAAAAGAAAGCTGTGATTTGGGGATTATATAGGTAGGTAAAAAAAAAAAAAAAGCTTCAATGTGAAAACCTGTTCATAAGAAGTAAATGAATGAAGTAAGATTTGTTGTTCTTGATGTTGATTCATGTAGATTCTTAGTTGTTTTGTATTTAAGAGAGAGATTTCATAAGGAAAAAGCCCCAAGTGTTTTTCAGAGTGGAAGAAACCTGATGAGGTCAGTTTAATTAATTTTCAGAGTTATCAATCCAGAAACAATATTTTGCTTAAGAACTTCTCATGCTCCTATAAAGCAAAGGTAGCGTATTAGTCCGTTTTCATGCTGCTAATAAAGAAATACCAGGACTGGGCATTTTATAAAAGAAAGAGGTTTATTGGACATACAGTTCCACGTGGCTGGGAAGGCCTCACAATCATGGCAGAAGGTGAAAGGCATGTCTCACATGGCAGCAGACAAGACAAAAGAGAGCTTATGCAGGGAAACGCCTCTTTGTAAAACCATCAAGTCTCTTGAGGCTTATTCACTATCACAAGAATAGCATGGGAAGGACTTGTCCCCATGATTCAGTTACCTCTCACTGGGTCCTTCCCACAGCACGTGGGGATTCAAGATGAGATTTGGGTGGGGACACAGCCAAAACATATCAGGTAACTAAACCAGAAACTTATACTTGGGACATGGAAGGAGAGGAATTAATTGGTGGAGTCTGGAACAGGCACCTACCTCTGTGCTATGGGCCAGCCTACCCCACAAAACTACCTCCTTCCTGTGGGCCCCACCTTCTTTCTGAGCTAAATTCACTTAGAATTTTTCTCTCTCATTTCTCAGCAAGACTGGTGAACATGATTACCATAAATAGTTCATCATTTGTTTGAATTTATTTTCAGATGACCCACATGAACAGCAACCTTTGGGGGGAAGAGACTTGATGATTTATGGTTGTTTTGATTCAAGGCACGTTCTTTAGATTTTTATCTCTTAGGTCATTCTCAGATGGGCAGGGGTGAAAAGTTACTGATGAGTTTCAATGGTGGCACACAAGTTAATATAAATTAAACGTTTTGCATGGATGTAAAAGTAATTTTCACAGTCCTGCTAATGTAGTTTTCTTTGTATTTTGAAAGAAAAACTTTTTGTAATCTGAGATTTATGTAACAAATGTTTACTTAATATAATTTTTACTGGGAAAAGAAGCAGATATATAGTAAGGTATGAACTGGCAGATGTTTCTATTGAGCCTTAGCCAAATCCTAACTTAAGAAAATTGATTCTGATGTAAAAAAAATTGTATTCCAAAATTTTCATACCGTTTTTTTTTTTCGTGTATAGAGCTGAAAAAAACACCAGGATGACACAGTTTTTTGGACACAATTTTGAGGATGAAAGGTGGCGTAAAGCAGCTTTAAAGAATGCTTTTTCTTTGCTAGGCAAACAAAGATTTGAACATTCTGCAGCATTTTTTCTTTTAGCTGGTTGCCTCAGAGATGCAATTGAGGTAATTAATGAAATTTAAATAACAAAGAATAGCAATGTCATCTTTTAAAGCTCTATAGTGCTTAAATTTTAATTTTTTTTAATTCAACTTTATTGGAAATAACACAAGGCCAAATATCTAAAATAACTGTTAATATTTAATAGAGACATTTAAAAATTTGTTAACTTGAATGGTATTTATACAGAATTAAGATTAACCAAATGGTGTTTGTTAGTTGGTTGAGATAGGTAATTGATTTGACTCTTAAGAATATTCAAAAAATTAAAAGGTATGTCCTGCCAATTTAAACTTATTTGAACCCCATATCTGGCTCTGTATTATTTGATGAATGTTAGAAAATCCTTAACTGATTATTTCTTAGTAAACCTTAAAAAAATTATAAATATTTAAGATATAACATTTGTCTCAAATTGTCCTTTTGCTCAGAGTTTCATACAAGTAATTCAAAACATCCTTTTAATATGGAGACTCAAGTCTCCCGGGGTGGATGGAAAATAATAGAGGTTCAAGACAAAAATAAAATAATACAGCTTAAATTGATATCATTTAAAGTATCCATTATTTCCTCATTTAGTTTAATTTTTGCACATATTTATATTTAGTACTAGAAGGTAGATTTGCAAATATTAAATGTTGTCAAGTAGATTTGGTAAAAGCAAGCAGCATATGTTTTGTTTCTTATCCTTCTTTGTTAATTTTGGATATTTATAAAGCCTTATATTTTTCCAGTTATTAGTGAGTTAACTGAATTTATACTAAAACCTGCTCCTGCTTATTTAAAAACAATTTTTTTTTAAAGGTGTGTCTTGAGAAATTGAATGACATTCAGTTGGCTCTTGTAATAGCAAGACTCTATGAGTCTGAATTTGATACATCTGCAACATATAAATCTATTTTACATAAAAAAGTTTTGGGAATCGATTCTCCTGTCAGCGAACGGTGTTCATTGAACATAAATATGCATCATGATCCGTTTCTTCGGAGCATGGCTTATTGGATTTTGGAAGATTATAGTGGTGCTCTGGAAACATTAATAAAGCAACCTATCAGAGAGAATGATGGTAAGCTGCACTTCTAAGATGTTAATGATTAAGAGTATTATTGGTAATTGCTACATGTGCAGATCACTCTATTAGGTGGTAAGGGTAATACAAACAAATTGAATTCATGGTCTTTATAACAGTTTTTGGTTGGTTGGTTGGTTTTTTTCTCCAGAAAGATAAATCCTTTGAAAACAAGTAACTTTGGATTTTCCATTTTTACAAAATAGATTTATTGAACATAAATATTGTCAACACTTGAATATAAACATATTGAAGAAATACTGGTATAAAACCAGTTTTTAAATCTTAGGTTGAATTTAGTGTGTTTGTCAATCAGTTTTAGAATTCTTATAGTGAAAAATGTGTTCAGTGTGAAAAAAGGTTGACTTAAGTGATACGATTAGAAAATCTTTAGCTAGATAAACTTTTTGACTGTCTTGTTATGAACTGGTAGAGCTTATATACTCTTTTGAGTCTACCAGTACCTTTTCTTTTAGAAATCCTCTTTGTTAAAGCTTTCTCAGAGGCCAGTATAAAATGGAATTCTTTATATAGATGCATATAAAAAGGAGATTTACTGTTCAGATATTTTTTCATAGATTGAATTGTGTTTGGTAGCTGATAAAATACGTATTATATTATTTGGAATACCAATTGGAAAAGGGTCTAGTTTATAGATTGTGATGTGGTATCATTTAATCAGGAAGTGGCCTTTGTCTTACTTTCTAAACCTTTGAGAAAGCTGGTTGACTCATTTGTTTAAGTCTCCTAGCCATTTAAGCTAAAGATTTTCAAACTAGCCTCTATGTAATGAAGGAAAATGTAAATACCTTTTCCAGCCACTTTCTAAGTGTTTTTATTAAAAAAAAAAAATTAGGTGCTGTATCTTGCTTTGTTGCCCTGACTCATCTCAAACACCTGGCGTCCAGCTGTCCTCCCACCTCGGCCTCCCAAAGTCTGGAATTACAGACATGAGCCACTGTGCCTGCCCTCCTTTCCCTTTCCCTTCCTGTTTCCTTTTCTCTTTTCTTTCATCTTTCTTTCTTGAGATGGAGTCTCACTCTCACCCAGGCTGAAGTGCAGTGGTGCTATCTCAGCTCACTGCAGCTTCCACCTCCCTAGCTCAAGCAATCTTCCCACCTCAGTCTCCTGAGGAGCGGGGACCACAGGTGTGTGCCACTGTGCCCAGCTAATTTTTTTGTATTTTTGCTAGAGATGGGGTTTCGCCATATTGCCCAGGCTGGTCTTGAACTCCTGAGCTCAAAGTGGTGGGATTGTAGGCATGAGCCACCATGCCCAGCCCTGACCCACCTTCTCTTTCTTTTTTAGATGCTCTGTCACCCAGGCTGGAGTGCAGTGACGCTATCTCGGCTCACTGCAAGCTCCACTTCCCGGGTTCACACCATTCTCCTGCCTCAGCCTCCCAAGTGACTGGGACTACTGGCGCCCCCAACCACACCCAGCTAAATTTTTGTATTTTTAGTAGAGATGGGGTTTCACCGTGTTAGCCAGGATGGTCTTGATCTCCTGACCTCGTGATCTGCCCGCCTTGGCCTCCGAAAGTGCTGGGATTACAGGCGTGAGCCACTGCGCCCGGCCTGAGCCATTGCGCCTGACCTTTTCTCATACTTACACGTATTAATGTAAAAATTGTATTTTGATTTGGGACTAGTACATTTGTACTTTTTTATATACTTTTATTATCAATTAAACTTGTATTATTCTAAAAGAAAATTGCAAAAAAATAATAATAGTGGCTTTAACCAGAATGATTGGAATGGAGGCAGAGAGAGGTGGTTGGGTTTGGGATATGATTTTAAGATTGATTAGATAGGACTGGATTTGATATGGAGTGTAAAGGAATTAGGAGTCAAAGGTAACTCTTGGCTTTTTAGATTGAACAATAGGTAAATGATACGGGGAAGTATTGTTTTAGATCATGAAGCTTTCTCTGATAAGGTGAACTTTGAGCAGAGAACTGGTTGAAATGAGTTAATCAATGTAGATATAGGTAAAGAGTGGTTTTAGTCAAGGGCACGCTAAATAAAAAGGTCCTGAAGCAGTACATGTAAGTAGAAATGAAATGTAGGCTTTTGGATACAGGAGTTTAGATTTTCAGTGTGAAGTTGGGACTGGAGATAGAGATGACGTCCGAGTTATCAGCGTGTAGATGTTACTGAAAGTCATGGGACTATATGAATTCAACTCAGGGAATATAGATAGAAAATAAGTCAGCAGTTAAACCCCAGGAGACTCTCAGCGTTCAAAGGTAGAGAAGATGAGGAGGACTAGCAAAGCAGACTGAGGAGAAGTATCCAGGGAAGTGGGAGAAAAAAAACTAAGAGTCTATAACTGGATGTTTTAAATTATCCTAGAATGTTACCTGAAGAGATTTGTTTCAATGGGAAAGAAGCATAATCTTTGTTTTCCTACTTTGTTAGAACATGTCCATTATACATATGATGCTGTCTCTTCAGTGCCATGGATCGTTGTGGCCTATTAGTAAAATTTTGTCAAAAGACCCTGTAGATGAAGGTGTCATAGTAGAGAGAGAAAAGACACTATGATACAAACACACAGTTCAACTCTTGAACAACTTTTCTTGGCTCATAAAATGAATTTACTTTCAGATCAAGTTTTATCAGCCTGTAATCCTACAGTTTTTAATTTCTACAATTATCTAAGAACACATCCTCTTTTGCTGAGACGTCATTTTGGATCATCTGATACATTTTCCACACATATGAGTCTAACAGGAAAAAGTGGACTGGCAGGAACAATTAATTTAAGTGAAAGACGATTATTTTTTACTACTGCCAGTGCTCATTTAAAAGCTGGCTGCCCGATGTTGGCTTTGGAAGTATTATCAAAGATGCCTAAAGTCATCAAGAAAACAAGACCTTTTTGTAGAGCTTCTAGTTTTCTGGATACTAGTAAAGACAGTTCTCCTTCTTCTCCATTAAAGTTGGATGCAAGGGAAGATAAGTCTTCTGCCATTGATTGGTCACAGTCACTGATAAATGGTTTTGGATCTTCTTCAGAGGGTTCCTCAGAGAAGCAATCAAACTCTACTCTTTCTTTTGACTGGAGCCAACCAAGTGTTGTGTTTCAGGATGACTCTTTAGAGTTAAAATGGGACAGTGATAATGATGAAGAAAATGAGGATGTCCCTATTTCAATGAAAGAACTAAAACCTTTACAGAGAAAAACAGATAAAAAGTTAGATGATGTAAGTTCTAACTACACAGAATCTTTCAGCACACTAGATGAAAATGACCTTATATATCCATCAGAAGATATAATTGCAGTTCAATTAAAATTTAGAGCATGTTTAAAGATTCTCACAGTAGAACTTCGTACTTTATCTACCGGCTATGAAATAGATGGTGGAAAATTGCGTTACCAACTATACCACTGGCTTGAAAAAGAGGTGATAGCTCTTCAGAGGACTTGTGACTTTTGCTCAGATGCTGAAGAACTACAGTCTGCATTTGGCAGAAATGAAGGTGAATTTGGATTAAATGAGGATGCTGAAGATTTGCCTCATCAAATGAAAGTGAAACAACTGAGAGAAAATTTTCAGGAAAAAAGACAGTGGCTCTTGAAGTATCAGTCACTTTTGAGAATGTTTCTTAGTTACTGCATACTTCATGGATCCCATGGTGGGGGTCTTGCATCTGTAAGAATGGAATTGATTTTGCTTTTGCAAGAATCTCAGCAGGTATGTAATTTACTTGATAGTCAAAAATAGTACATGTCTAAATCTGTTTTTGGTGTTGCTTTTCTGGTTTTGAATACTAAGACTTGATTTTCTTCATTACAGTCGCTTTAGGGAATGCTCCCTTTTGTGTGGTCCTTCATATTATGAATTAGTAAAGTTGGGTATTTATAGTAGTTTCAGGCAATTCAGTATCAGGCCTTATGACCTGCTTAATTCACACTCCAAAGTGTTGTCTGAATGCCTTGTAGGGTGACAGACTTCTTATTGCAAGAGGATATTGTCTTGTTTTTGTTTTCCTTCTCTGTCCGCCCTCAAATGCCTTTTTTTTTTTTTTTTTTTTTTTTTTTTTTTTTTTTTGAGATGGAGTCTCGCTCTGTTGCCCAGGCTGGAGTGCAGTGGCACTGTCTCGGCTCACTGCAAGCTCCGCCTCCCGGGTACAGGCCATTCTCCTGCCTCAGCCTCCTGAGTACCTGGGACTACAGGCACTCGCCACCAAGCCCAGCTAATTTTTTGTATTTTTAGTAGAGACAGGGTTTCACCATGTTAGCCAGGATGATCGCGATCTCCTGACCTCATGATTTGCCTGCCTCGGCCTCCCAAAGTGCTGGGATTACAGGCATGAGCCACTGCGCCTGGCCAATGTCTTATTTTTAAATATGATTGTTGGAATGCAGACTTCTTCACATCCCTTCTAACTCTTAAGTTTCTGTTATGCTTTTATTTTTTAATTGTTTTGAAGTGTTTTAGAGAGCCCTTGATTTACTGAAGTAATGGTTTGTAACTATAAATAGTTGGTTAACGTTTTATCCCTCTTTGTTTTTAAGGAAACGTCAGAACCGCTATTTTCTAGCCCTCTGTCAGAGCAAACCTCAGTGCCTCTCCTCTTTGCTTGTACAGCCAATGCCAAAACAGTAGTTGCCAATCCATTATTGCACCTTAGTAATCTAACACATGATATTCTCCATGCCATAATAAACTTTGATTCACCACCCCACCCTGATATCCAAAGCAATAAAGTAAGTATGCTTGGTTTCAAGCTTTTAATTCATCTATACAGTGATAGAACTGCAAGATAAATATTAAGGGTTTTTTTTTTTTTTTTTAAGTAATTTTAAACATCAGACTAAGCATAGCAATTGTTACCTTATCAAGTTTATGTTGATTCCTATTAAAGAAATCTTCTGGTTGTAGACTGGCTTATCTTACTCATGTTACTTATACCCAATAGAGTTCTTGAATTTTTTTTTTTATCACAATGCTTATTTAGTCTAGCTGCTTTGAGAAAAATAGGTGAATATGAGTGATTCCTTTAGTAGTACATTTAACCAAAAAGCTCATTGTTTTTTAAATATAGAAATTTAATATTTTAATGTAAAGGCACTAGTATGCAAATGAAGTTTTCCCTTATTAATATTAAATAAATCCACATTTTAGGGATAATGTGAACTATTTGCCCCCATTATTCCTCTAGGGTAGGCAGTACTTTGTGAACCAGCTACAACAGAATCACCTGCAGTGCTTGTTAAAAGTCTGGATTCTCAAGTTCACTCCAAACTTATTGAATCAGTCTGTGAGAGTATGTCCCAGGAATGTATATTTTTAAAGATGCTCCTTGTGTGATACTAATGCATGCAACTAATTATATTGTTATAGTTAATTGTCTAATCCACCAAAGCATCCTATTCATTGTTACTCTATCTGCTGTTAATGTCGCATTTTATCTTTACTTTCCAGACATATTGAAATTTTTTGAAGTATAACTGACATTGACTATTTTCATACATCCCTAGAGTTGTTTTTGAGTGTTTGTTTGTTTTTTTAATAGACTATCATGTAGCTCTCATCCACCTCACAGGTTATATCACACTAATTTGATCTTCTGTTTGCCTGATGGTGGACTCTCCTACAATTTTACCCTCTTTAGTTACCTTAATCTTTGCAATTGAATTTCACTACTTATTTTTCTGTACTGCTCTGTAGTATAAATGCCCATAGCGCTTATTATACAGTTTGGAATTTAATTTCTTTCAGATTGTGCTCATTTTAGCCAAATTATATTTCATATTTAAAACTCAAATTATAGCATACCTGTGGTGTATCAGTTAGCTTTTGCTGCTTAAGAACTGTCCTGAGGCCAGTGTGGTGGTTCATGCCTCTAATACCAGCACTTTGGGAGGCCAAGGTGGGCAGATCACCTGAGGTCAGGAATTGGAGACCAGCCTGACCAACATGGAGAAACCTTGTCTCTACTGAAAATACAAAAAATTAGCCGGGCATAGTGGCACATGCCTATAATCCCAGCTACTCGGGAGGCTGAAGCAGGAGAATTGCTTGAACCCGGGAGGCAGAGGTTGCGGTGAGCCAATATCGCACCTTTGCACTCCAACCTGGGCAACAAGAACAAAACTCTGCGCCCACCCACCACCCCCACAAAAAAAAAAAACCTGTCCTGAAACATTTGTGGCTTAAAAAGCCATCATTTATTTTGCTCATGATTCTGTGGGTTGGTTCATTAGTTCTTTGGTTTGGGCCAGCTGTACTAATGTCTGGACTCTCTCATTCATCTTTGGTCAGCTGGTGGGTTAATTGGGTTCTAGATGATTTAAGATGGTATCATTTACATTTCCGGTGGTTGGCACATGTTGACAGCACTGACAGGAGAATCTGAGTCATATATATCTCATCCTTCAGCAGGCAAGCCTAATATATTGGTCTGGGTTCACCAAAGAAACAGAATCAGTATGTATGTGTATGTATATAGTGAGAGATTTATTATAAGGAATTGGTTTATGTGGTTTTGGAGGCTGAAAAGTCCCAAGATCTGCAGTTGGCAAGTTGGAGACCCAGGAGAGCTGAAGGTGTAGTTCCAGTCCAAATCAGAAGGCCTGAGAACCAAGAGAGCTATGATTTAAGTTCAGGTCAGAAAGTCAGCAGGCTGAAGACCCAAAAAGAGTTGATGTTTTAGTTCAAGTCTAAAGACAGGAAAAACAATGTCCCAGCTCAGTGCTGTTAGACGCGAGTTACTCAGCCTTTTTGTTCTTTTCAGGTCTTGTCAGTTGAGTCTACTCACATTACAGAGCACAATCTGCTTTAATCAGTCTGATTCAAATGTTTGTCTCACCTGAAAACATCTCACAGACACCCAAAATAATGTTCGATCAAATGTCTGTGCACCCCATGGCCCAGTCACACCTAGATTTTTTTCACGTGGTGGTTTCAGGGGTTCAAGAGCAGCAAGAATATAATTTGCAAGGCCTTTGAGGTGTAGATTCAGAACTCACACTTTACTTCTGTTGGGTCCTCTTGGTCGAACAAGTCAAGCCCAGCTCAGATACAGTAAGTGGAGAAGTAGGTCCAATTCTCTCTTGCAGAAGCTGCAAAATATTGTGATCATTTTTGCAAGTCCCATACATAGTTTTTGTCATCTTCAATTTTATATTATCTTTTAATTCATACCACGTTTTATTGACATTTCAAGGAAAATTTGGCAATTCGATTTGATATGTCATTCTCCATTTTTATCTACAAAAAGACTGGCATACTTCACAATCAGAATATTCTAGTCTAGTTTGCTTTCTTACCTAGCTGAAACTTCTCCTTCATCCTCAGTTCTACCTAATGTGACGGCCCTTGCCATGCCATGTTTAGAGTCTTCTCTTCCTTAAAACAAATGCCTGACTTCACTGCCTTTCATACCTTATATCCTTTCTCTTTTCTCTAGTTTCACTCTCTTCAAATTGTTTTCTAAGGTAACTAGAATATGTGGTAGCATATTCTTCAGTGACCTGTCCATTGGTGAACTGTCAGTTATCAGACTGTCTCTTCGTATTTTGGTTGAGGAAAAAGCATGAGTGTTGGAGGGCTTACTTTAATACATGGTTCATGCTCTACTGGAGAGCTGACATCTGTTCCCCTTTGCTCTAGAAAAAGAAATTAGGCAGCAAATGTGTGTTTTATAATTTCTGCTAAAGGCTTCAGTGTGTTTTGTTTAAATTTTCTGTAGTGAGACTCATGTAGATAAAAATTAGTGTTACAGAAAAAATGGAAATAGTTTATGAAGGCAAAGAATCAAAAATTTTTTCATTCTTTTAAGAATGCTGATTATAGTAGGTCTTGAAAAAAAAAATCTGTACTTTAAAAAGGTTATACTTAATTTTGTTTTTGTTTTCCAGGTATATGTAATGCATACTTTAGCAGCCTCACTTTCTGCTTGTATTTATCAGTGCCTTTGTGGTAGTCATAACTACAGGTAACTATCTTTTTATGAAATTTAAGAATGCTTACAGTAAGCAATGCGGTTTCATATTTTGTATGTTAGTGATTTAGAACTATATAAAACAGTCTATTTTAAATAATGCAAACAGCGTATGGTTGAGGTTTTGAGTACTTTTTGTTCATCTTTGAAATTTTTATGGCAAATGAATCTCAAACCTTTATTCAGTATAACTTATTTAGCAGCCTATTACTGATCACTGCCTTATGTCAGACATTGTGATTGGCACTGAGAATTTTAATGCAAATAATAAAATAAGGTCTATTTCTTAGGGTCAGTCTAGTTAGAGACAAACATGTGAGCTGATAAATGGCATAGTACTAAAATGGTAACTACAATAAAACGGTAGATAGTAAAAGGCTCAGGGAGCACAGGGGAGGGAGTAATTTGGAATTGAGAAAATTTTACCAAATAATTGATGTATGGGATATTTCTCTGTATTTCTCTTTATGTTACAAAGTTTTACTGTAATTTATCTAGGCTTTAAAAAAATAGTTTGTTACCCTCTGGGGTCTTTCTGTATCTATCTTTAGTTCTTTGAAATACTCTATTTCTTCAAATATTGTCTCATCTCTTTTCTATCTTTCCTGTTAAACAGATATTGCAACTTCTGGGTCAATTCTTAATGTTCTTTTAACTTTCCCATCCTATGTTCCTTTTCTTTATCTCTTTTTGTTTCATTTCAGGATAAATTCTAGCTTCATTTTCCAAACACGGATTCATTATTCAGCAATGTCCTGTCTTATTTAGCAAGAATTTATATTTTAGAAATACTGTTTTTTGTTTTCAAGATGTCGTTGAATTTAATAGTTGCTTCTGTTTCTATAACATTTCTTGATTTAAAAAATTTTTTTGAGTATGAAGTACTTTAATTTACTGATAAATTGGGTTTCTTAGGTGAAGATCTTTTGTTGAGTTTGTTATTTCTTACATGGTGTCAGCCTTATTGATTTTTGGTTGTCTATCAATTTTGTTTTTGAATTTTCTGTGGGTAGCCTTACTTACTGCCCTGGTTGTGTATTTCCCAAGGTAGCTTCAACTTGATTTCGTTAACGCTGATCCTTCAGTAATTCAGTTTCTTATTATTTAGACTTTATTTTCATTAACTTCTTTTTATCTTTCCTATCTATGATTTCTATAGGAATGAGGGAGGTTTTTTTTGTTGTTACTCTGCCATCTTAAAACTGGAAAGTAAAGAGAAACTACAAAGGCATCACAATATTATAGCCAATGAGATTTGCCAATCATAACACATTTACACCAATAAATGTTCTATATTTAAGTATTATATTAATGTACTTAATGTATGATGTAGGCATTTCTAAAGGACTTAACATAATTCCTTATACCATTTTCTGTCAGAATTATTTCATAGTGTATGTCAAGCTGCAAATTTTTTTGTTCATTCATCTGTTAGTCTTCGCTTTGCATCTTTTACTTGGGGAAGCTTATTCTGAATTCTCAAATTGTGTGAAATACTCCTCTATTTTGCCTTGATAGCATCGTATGCATAGGTTTCATCTTTTAAGAGCAGTATGATAACATTATTTGTGTTTTGTTCCCCTATTAGAGTGAATTTTATAGGGACAGAAACATTGTTATTCCTTATATGCCTAGTACCTGCTACAGTGCCTGATGTAGGGTAGACTAGCCATTATACATAAAAGGGAGCCTAAAGTGACTTCATTTTCAACCAGATAACTATGTTTTTAAGTCAAATATGTAAGCTTGCTACTTGTGGTACATAGCAATTTAGTTTTCTCGTTTGTACTTACTCTGTCTCTTAAAATGTGTTTTAATTTAGAAAATGTGTATATTTACACTTAAAGAATACTTTGTTTTCATATAGCACTAGACTGTACAGTATAGTACTTAGGTGTACTAGCAGTATAATCAATAAACAGAAATTGATAGTCTTGAAATTAGATCTGAAACATGAAAATATTATATACAGTTTATAGATTTAAATATTGTTTTCTTCTCTTAGCTCATTTCAAACAAATCAGTTTACTGGAATGGTATATCAGACAGTACTGCTTCCTCATCGACATTCTTTGAAAACAGGAAGCTTAGATGAAGCAATAACTCCCAATACATCACCAGCTCAGTGGCCAGGTATAATTTTTATGTGTAGATCATTTTTTTCTTAGTCTTGTTTATAGTCTTAGATAAGTAAAAAGATGATTTTAGTTTTGCCGCTTGATAATCATTATTAAATATTGTTAGAATTGATACCAGTTCAGTATTCACCACTCATTCTGAATTATACAGTTACTTAACATTAGTATTCCCTTGATCATTATACTAATATGACTCAAATGTTTTGTAATACCGTTTTTTAAATCATTTTGCTTTTGTCATACTGGAAAAACATGTCTATGAAATTTTATCTATCAGATCTCAGTCATTAAAGATTTTAATGTTTAATGTTAAAGATTTTTAATGTTTCTCTCAAATAGCCCATTTGTGCATTAACTGTAATAACTGCTACTACTCTATGAATCTAGGGAAGAACATACAGTATTAAATCCTGATACAATACATTTTTTCCTAAAATTAGGAAAATATAGTTAATTTATAATTTTAAAAATTTATGGTCAGTGACAGCTATGTTTGTTTGTTGTTCTAGGAATAACTTGTCTAATTCGACTTTTGAATTCTTCTGGCGAGGAAGCCCAGTCAGGGCTTACCGTCTTGCTCTGTGAAATTCTCACAGCAGTGTATCTTAGTCTCTTCATCCATGGCCTGGCCACACATTCAAGTAATGAGCTATTTCGGATTGTGGCCCATCCTCTAAATGAAAAAATGTGGTCCGCTGTATTTGGTGGAGGTGCACATGTTCCTAGCAAAGAACAGACACATTCAAAAGCTTTACCTGGTGAGTTAAAAAAAAATTTTTTAAGACTGAAGCTTTATTTATCTGAGTGATATCATTCTCAAATGTAATTACATTTTAATTTTGTTATAGAAAGTTCTTGTTACAGACCATTTGTGAAAGCATGAACAAATAGTTATATGGTGAAATGCAATATTAAAGTTTCTGGTGCAGTTTTTAATCTTTAAGATATTCCTGTACCAACAATTAGAATGATGATCTTATGTAAATTTATTAAATATTTTACTATTGAAACTTTCATCTGTTTTGAAACACACTGTAATATTGGTTTTTGTTCTATCCCAAATACAGATTCTTTCTTCTTTCTTTGGCAGGAAGGCACTTTGCTATGCCTAGCCCCCACCAGGTAGTGGTATTCTCCATGGAATGTGTGGGCTTTTCCAAAGCTCTTTCAGCCATCAGTTCTCATAGCCCTCCCAGTCTTGCAGGCAAGATATGAGCTTTAGAAATAGGCTTTTATCATTCAGCTTGCTTTGTGTTGTTTTGAGGGGCTGGGGTACAGTGGGCCAGTTTTATTTTGTTTGGCATTTATAGAAAATTGAGAAGTTTCCTTTGATCAAGCCATATTTTTGATTTAAAACAATGATTAGCAGTTTAGAAAACTCTCTCTGCTATTTTATTCTGCTTTTAAATTCTTTGTTTTTTATATCTCTGACCCTTAGACTTTAACATTTTAAAATGTGTAAAAATGAAACACTTTCAGTGCTAATCATAGAAAATCAGACTATGGCTTGAAATGACTAGAAAAACATTTCAAATTAGGCTGCTTTATGATTTGCGTAGTATGATTCCGGCCATTAGAGTTTTTGGATTTCTAAGTGTTCATGATGAAAAGTAAATATTTTAAGTGAATATTTAAGTGATTTAAGTGATGAAAAGTTAATATTTTTTTCTAAGTGAAAAGTAAATATTTTAAACAATTATATCCCCTTTTAAAAACTTTCTAATGTTAAAATTGTATTTTTTTTCATGTGTTAGCCCATGTGTGATAATCTTGGTTTTTCAATTGTGGAGGGTATGAGGAGTAGATTTATTTTTAATATATAGTACCTGAAAACTTATTTCATTCTATACTGATGTTGAATAAATTGAAAATGTTAAATGTTTTTCCAAAAAAAAGCCCTATGTGTATATTTAAGAGAGAAACTCAGCAAAATGATTTATCTCTTCATGAATTTTCATTCACTTCTTCCCTTGACGTTTACACTGAACATATGCTTGGACATATAGGTGTATGTGGGCTTGGATATATATGTTTTGGGAGGTCAAGCAGTTGGTGAGGGACATGAGAGAATAAGAAAAACTTGAATTCTGCTTCATTATTTAGGAGAAAATTATTGCCAAAATCTATACGATGATTGATGAATATTCTTTGAATGAAGCTATATTAAAAAGAAGTTAGAAAAGTTACTATCTTGTTAAAATATTTAAAAGTTAGTAGCAATGTTGGCATAAATTATACTTTTCAAAAGCAGTTTCCACTAAGCTGTGGCCCTGCATGACTATATAGCAAAAAATCATGATGGCCTAGCTTCTACTTCCTCTCCTTAATTGAAATTCTTTCTTCAGTTACCTAGGACTCTCATACTTTCTAGTCTGGGTCCTGCCTCTTTCTTCCACCAAGAAAAAACAGGCAGGAATTCCTTTATGTATAATACTTACCATGAGGCAAATTCAGTTTATAGCTTAGAGCAGAGTTCAATCAGCTTTTTCTGTAAAAAAGCAAATATATATTTTAGATTTTGGAGTCCATTTGGTATCTCACAACTATTTAGTTCTGCCCTTGTAGCACAAAAGCAACCATAGACCATTTGTAAACAGATGAGTATAGCTGTGTTCTAATAAAACATTATTTATCTGTTGGATTGCAATTTGCCAACCCCTGCTTTACAAGTAGAAACACTTTATTATTGCTCTATTTGGAATAGAATATTTGCCTTCCCTGTTAAAGGAATTTCAGGTTTTAAGAACAACTAAAGTTAATGTTTTGGGACATAGAGTTCACCATGAGTCTCTTAAAGTATTTGACCTAACCACAAATTGTACTTATGAAATAGTATAAATGGCATCAGAGGGATAATTTATAATCTTCCCTGCCATGGCCCTTAGCATCCTTGAACAAATCTAGGGGCTAATACAGTTTTTGCTGTTGTAAAATTTTGAATATGTAGAATGCTAACATGACTTCTCCAGAAGCCTGATACCATCCTGCCTAGTACTCATCCACCTATCACACTTCACTTACTACTTTGATGACAGTTTTCTCTCTCTGGTCCCTGCCATTTGCCTTAAATTAAACTTATTTACTTCTTCTTTTTCTTCTTATGCATGTCAGATTTCATATGCAAATTTATCTTATTTGCCAAATTTACCTTTGCTTATTAAAATATTAAGTATTTTTAGTTTTTGTAACATTCCTTTTCTGTTTTTTAAAAAGTTGCTTATTGTGCTTTTTGTATAGATTTTTTTTTAAAGACTAATTTCACATGAAATTTGCCTTGGACTGTATTTATACTTGAGATATCTGAATTCAATTAAGGAAAAACTTTCAAAGTCAAGGGAAGTAAGATCCACAGCTCTGTTGAGTTTAATTTTAAATTAAAAATTGGTAAATTAATTTTGACTATGTTTTTAATATGTTCTGAGAAAAATTCATTTGTTAAGACTGTGATCTTGTTGATGTAAAATGTTTAAAAAGGGGTAAATTATTGCTAAGGAATGTCCAGATATCCAAAAGGAAAATGAAAAATCCGTTCTTATTAACTAGCCATCAGGTCTCAATTTCTTCCATTTTCCTGAGCACAGATGTATGTAAAGAACCTGACTGAAAGTCCAGGTTGATCTTTGTATAAGGTTGGTGCAAAAGCAATGGCAAAAACCACAGTTACTTTTGCACCAATCTTATTAACCCCTCTAGTTGTTGGTTGTAGGCAAAAATACCATTACATAAATTATTTTGGGGAGCCATTATAAGTCCGTCATAAGCTGTATCCTACCACTTATTTAACCCCAAGTAAAAAATAAAGTGACCTAAAATTTAATCTGCATCTATATGTTTTGCCTCAATCAATAATAAGGAATACTGAAAACATATTGTTCACTTAGTGGTAGGGCTGGATAGAGTCATATCCAGGTTATATGGTGCTCATCTGTCCTTGAGTACCCAGAAAGTATTCTAAATACAATCATGGAAGTAACTGAAGAAGTACTTAAAGAAAACATGAATGGTACAATTTGTCCATTTGCTAACCAGAAAAAAAGGAATATATTCACTGAATAATGAAAACTAAAGGCCTGCTGGTTTCAAAGCTGATCTAATTGGAAAAGGAGCAGTAAGGCTGGGTGTGATGGCTCACGCCTGTAATCCCAGCATTCTGGGAGGTGTAGGTGGGCAGATCAGCTAGGTCAGGAGTTTGAGACCAGCCTGACCAACAAGGTGAAACACTGTCTCTACAAAAATTAGCCGGGTGTGGTGGCGCACGCCTATAGACCAACCTACTCGGGAGGCTAAGGCAGGAGGATCGCTTGAACCTGGGAGGTGGAGGTTGCAGTGAGCTGAGATTGTGCCACTGCACTCCAGCCTGGGCAACAGAGCAAGACTCCATCTCAAAAAAGAAAAGAAAAGGAGCAGGAAGAAAGAGAAAGGGAAAGAAGCGAAGGTCCTATGGAGTAGGGATCCACTGAAAACTAGAGAGAGAAAATTTCAGAACAGAAAGTCAATCAAGACAAGGAACTACTAGCAGCATTGGCTTTTAATATAAAGTTCAGAAATCTCAGTTTTTCAAAGGCATTATTATGTTGCCCTGAAAACTTACCGAGGCAGGACAGCAACCTGATAAATTTTAGGTTGTAGGTAAGCAGTTCTGTGTGTTTGGATTACTGCTAATCGTAATTATGATGTCCCAAGAGTCTAATTGCATTAAGTAATGTTCAATATACGTTGTTGACCAAGGGAATAAAACAGTGTATTTTAGAAAAGTCAACTTGAATCCAGTTAAAATTAATGTATATTTAAAATTTTTTATCTTTTATGTTTGGCCAATAAAAGCTGATAAATCTAGAATATTTCATCTTCCTGACTACTCAAACCAGTGTCAAAGCATTGTATATTGAAGATGAAGTACATGTATGTTGAAATACATTGTATATTGAAGACGAAATACATTGTATGTTGAAATACATTGTATATTGAAGACGAAATACATTGTATGTTGAAGATAAAATACCCTTAAACATGTTTTCTAAAAAGTGTTCCGTAAGTTTCGGTACTGTATTATGAGAGGAATTTGAAAGCCATCATTTGTTTTCCTTGTTCTGTTATAAATTTGGATTTAAATTTTCTTTGCAATGATGGCCTCATGAACTAGATTATATTTCATTCTATATAGCTATTATATACTTAATGTATTCTTGTAGTAACAATATTTAAAGATAACTTAAGCTTCATAACTGAAGAAAATGATAGATTTTTATTAGATGCTAGTCTGGCAGGTCAAAATTCTTAACAAAAATGTTAATGTACATGAATTAATTTTTAATCAAATCATTTTTTTGTGAATTCCACTTTATATGTTATGGAAGAGTTTGATTTTTCTAATTAACTAAAACTGTAGTGCAGGTATATGTTCATGGAGCTCTGAATTATTTTGTTATTGTGGTCGATTTTTAAAGAAGATGACCAGCTAAGAAATAGCAATTTTCAAAAAATTACTTTTTCTGCTAACAGTTAGAAATCCATACTTTTGCTTTTTATTCTATATTATAAATAAAACAACGTTTTTAAGAAATTTTATTGTGTTTTGTGATACTTGCATTTATATGAACTGTGAATTATCTATCTTAATAAATTCATAGTAATGATTTTTTTATGTCTCCAAGTTGAGGAATGGAAATATAAAATAAATATTTTATTTGTGGTAAGCATGTCATATATTTTTTACTATGAGATTGCTAATGATATTCTAGACATAAAGTTTATTTCTGACTTATTATGCTAAAACAGATCAGAAAATCCATATTTTGCTTTTTCTTATAAAATTTTTATAAAAATAAAAGTTCTATGTTCAGTATTCAAAGATTATCACATCATTGCTATCATTCCTTTAGCAAAATAAGCAAAACGGCAAAATATCTTGACCGGAAGAGCTAAGACTTGAGCATAGTAAAATGTAAAACAAAATAGGTGATTTAAAATATAATTGAATATGCCAAACATTTAACTGGTGGTTTATTATAAGGAACTTTTAAAAGACTGCTGAACTTCAAACTAACTAATTCTGTGGAAGGGAATACTTTTTTTTCCTATTCTTTTCTTTTTGAGACAGAGTCTCATTCTGTCGTCCAGGTTGGAGTGCAGTGGCGTGGTCTCAGCTCACTGCAGCCTCCGCCTCCTGAGTTCAAGTGATTCGCCCACCTCAGCCTCCCAAGTAGCTGGGATTACAGGCATGCACCACCACACCCGGCTGATTTTTGTAGTTTTTGGTAGAGATGGGCCAGGCTGGTCTCAAACTCCTGACCACCAGTGATCTGCCTGCCTTGGCCTCCTAAAGTGCTGGGATTACAAATGTGAGCCACCACGCCTGGCCGGGAGTACATTTTTTTGGTTAGACTTTTCATTGAAGACCATAAAATGTAAATTTTAATTTAAAGTTTAAAAAGTATTCTATTCATTAATTTTACAAATGACTCAGGAGGGCAAATTTTTATATAAGAGTAGAGAAAGCATAGAAGATGAAAGAAACTCCAAGAAATGTACATGTATAGATTTTTACATGTAATTATTCTTTTATTTCACTGGTAAAGCCTGATGACAAAAGAAGAAACTAACCTTATAAGAAATACAACATTCATTTATCTGACCTAGACTCCCTCATTCATGTTTTCTTCTTCTTCTTCTTTTTTTTTTTTTTTTTTTTTTGAGGCAGGGTCTTGCTGTGTCGCCCAGGCTGGAGTGCAGTGGTGCGATCACAGCTCATTGCAGCCTTGGCCTCTTGGGCTCAAGTGATCCTTCCACCTCAGTGCCCCAGGTAGCTGGGACTACAGGTGCATGCCATCATTGATTAGCCTAGTCAATTTTTTAAGTTTTATTTTTGTAGAGACAAGGTCTCACTATACCCAGGCTGGTCTTGGACTCCCGGACTGAAGTGATCTTCCCACCTCAACCTCCCAAAGTGCTGGGATTACAGGTGTGAGCCACGATGCCCTGCTTCATTCAATATTTCTGTGTACCTTACTGAGACCAATCATGGGATCTCTCTCTTCAACCCAGTTTTCTAATATTTCTGGCAGTCCTAAGTCCTGCAGCAAAATGGCTTGAATATATTTTCTCCATCCTAATTTGTTTATTATGACTAAAAACACATGATATAAAATTTACCAAGTGACCCATTTTTAAGTATATAGTTTAGTGGTAAGTCTATTGTGATGAAACAAATCTCTGGAACTTTTTCGTCTTGCGAATCTGAAACTATACCCATTAAACAGTTTCCCTACTTCGTACAATCCCTGGTAATCACCATTCTACTCTGTTTCCAGGAATTTGATTACTTTATATACCTCATATAAGTGGAATTATATAGTGCTTTGTCTTTTTGTGACTGGCTTATTTCACCTAGTATAATGTTCATCCATGTTGTAGCTTACAACAGAATTTCCTTCCTTTTTAAGGCTGAATATTCCATTGTGGATGTATACTCCATTCACATTTTCATTAAGTTTGTTGAGTTTGGGTGAAATCTTATATACAGAACCGTATTGTGGCATTCAGGGTGATTGAAAAGTAAGTACAACTCTAGGGCAGTGACTTCAGGCTTTTGAATACATTACCTTATCCATAAAACATGCTTGACCAAATTCTCAGTATATGTATATTTATGTCTACTGCTATCGATCCAGATGTTAAACACTGACAAAATTTAGTTTCTTCTCCTACTTTCCTTCCTCCCCTTCTTTCCTCTGCTTTCCTGTCCCTCTGCTCCCGTCTCTCCTTTCTTCTTGTCCCTTCTCCTTTCCCTCTACTTCTTCCCCTGTCCCTTTCTTCTCCTGTCCCTTTCTTCTTCTCCACTACCTCATTCCCTTCTCCTTCTGCCATTTCCCCCTATTTATCAAAAAATAAATCTAAATAGAAGTTGTGGTATTTTCCTTCCATATTCCAGTGAATCATTTTGTACACCAACTACCATGGAGACTGCCTTGCTCTGTGTTTTGGAGACAAATCATCACTTTCTATTAAGATATTTATTATTTCATTTTTATAGATATTTATGGAGCCATGTTCAAGATACTGTGTATGGTAATGATCCTAGGAAGACTTTGAGGGTCAATCTTTCTAAAAGCTGGATAGTATCATATTCCAGACTTTTTTTAATTTTTTTTATTTTTTGAGACAGAGTCTCACTCTGTCACCCAGGCTGGAGTGCACTGGCATGATCTTGGCTCACTGCAACCTCTGCCTCCCAGGTTCAGGTGATTCTTGTATCTCAGCCTCCCAAGCAGCTGGGAGTACAGGTGCACACCACGACACTTGGCTAATTTTTGTATTTTTGGTAGAGACAGTGTTTTGCCATTTTGGCCAGGCTGGTCTCAAACTCCTGGCCTCATGTGATCTGCCTGCCTCAGCCTCCCAAAGTGCTGGGATTACAGGCATGATCCACTGTGCCTGGCCAGACTTTTTTTTTTTTTTCAATCACTAATCTTATTCTTTGAGGATTAAGAAGTACCTTCAATTAATTGCTTCTTTAATCCTTTTATTTTTGGAATCTTTGAAGTTTAGTTGGAAAATCATGTTTTACATTTAATTTTGAGGATTTGTTTTACACTTAGTGTTCATGTACATTTGTAGTCCTCACACTTTTTACCTGAAGATAAAGAAAGGTTAATATATACCTCTTAGGAGACTGAAGACTTAGACTGAATTGGCTTGCTGAAAGCAAGAAATAAATTTGAAATCTGTTTTGCCTTAAACTTACATGATTTTTATCTTTTCCATATTTTGGGGCTCAGTTTGAAGGTCCAGACTAATGTTTCTCCTGAAGCTTCGTGTATCCTCTGGCAAACTCATGAATAGCTCTGTGGATATGGGTGCCTTAGATTAAGAAGTAGAGAATGAGGCCTGCTGGTTACTTTAAGTTCAGTTTTGTTTTGTTTTGTTTTGTTTTGTTTTGTTTTGTTTTGTTTTTAGGCAGAGTCTCGCTTTGTCGCCCAGACTGGAGTGCAGTGGCCGGATCTCAGCTCACTGCAAGCTCCGCCTCCCGGGTTCACGCCATTCTCCTGCCTCAGCCTCCCGAGTAGCTGGGACTACAGGCGCCCGCCACTTCGCCCGGCTAGTTTTTTGTATTTTTTAGTAGAGACGGGGTTTCACCGTGTTAGCCAGGATGGTCTCGATCTCCTGACCTTGTGATCCGCCTGTCTCGGCCTCCCAAAGTGCTGGGATTACAGGCTTGAGCCACCGCTTTTGTTGTTTGTTTTGTTGTTGAGAGGGGATCTGGTTCTGTTGCCCAGGCTGGAGTGCAATGGTGTGATCTTAGCTCACTGCACCCTCCACCTCCTGGGCTCAAGTGATCCTCCCAAGTAGCTGGGACTACAGGCATGCACCACCATGCCCAGCTAATTTTTGTGTTTTTTTGTAGAGACTGGGTTTCGTCATGTTGCCCAGGCGGGTCTTGAACTCTAAGTTCAGTTTTTAAAGAAATGACATTTAAATCTAGGTTCAGAATATTAATTTCGTTGTGCTGATTTTAAATGATAAACTGAAAAATAAATATTAACTTAACCTTCCCCTTATATTTTAGTTTTAATCACAGCAATATATGTGTGTGGTAACGAGTCTAGTAGTACAGAAAAATTTATAGGAAGGAATGTTTTCTTATTCCTCTGCTCCTCCCCTTCCCTATGTGTAGCCTGTTAACCATTTCTCCATTTCTGTTTTGGGTTCTTTGGGGAGTTACTTTTATAATTATTAGAAAACCACATTACAGATATTCTGAGGGTGAGGAAGGGATTCTTAAGGGAAGGAAGGTATATTTGTCTGTACAGTCTACTGTCTTGACATGGAAACTTTGTTTTAAAAAGTACTTCCTGGGAAAGCAACTGAAACTTATTTTTTAAATTTATGTCAGGACATGATTCTGTTTTTCCTGTGAATGCCTTAGTTTTTCTTCAGTCACTTTCTAGCCTCCCTACACCTCTTAAAATTCATAAACTCTGTGTTCAGGTTGCTCTTAATTTCTCCCTAATACTATTTTTTTTCCTGTTACTAATAAAGTAGCTGTTTTCCCATAATAATAGAACAGTAGAGTTAGTTTTCACCCAAGGAGTGGCAAATGTTCTTGATATTTGATTATTAGCATTTTCAGAAACAACCAGTTGAACACCCCAGCAGCTATAGTTTGAATTGGTGCCCCTAAACTTCACAACCAATCTGACCTAACAGGATTCAAGCATAAAATTGCCTGAAGTCTTCCTACAATTGGAGGACAAAGAAGAGGGGGTAACTACCCTATTGACAAGTCACAGGTCATTTCTTGTTTGCTGGGTGACATCGCTAAGGTCCTTTTAGTTAAAACATCTGAAGTAATACACGTTCATTACTGTAAAACTGCCAATTTTTTTTTTCCTTTGGTCCTGCTTCATGAAAAGGGTGGTGGTGGTGGTGGTGGTGATTGTTTGAGACAGAGTCTTGCTTTGTCGCCCAGGCATAATCTTGGCTCACTGCAACCTCCCCCTCCCAGGTTCAAGCAATACTCATGCCTCAGCCTCCTGAGTAGCTGGGATTACAGGCACATGCCACCACGCCTGGCTCATTTTTGTATTTTTAGTGAAGTCAGGGTTTCACCGTGTTGGCCAGGCTGGTCTCGAACTCCTGACCTCAGGTTATCTGCCCACCTCTGCCTCCCAAAGTGCTGGGATTACAGGCATGAGCCACCGCACCCAGCCAAAAAGTGTTTTAATAAGTGGCTTTCTACTTCCTGGTGTTGAGTCTGTAAATTTTAAATGTTTGCTCCCAGTGTGGTTAATATTTTCATGTCACGTGACTGGATTCACAGCTTGTAGTTTCAAGTGTTTTCTGTCTTTAAAAACTCTGTTATGTTTTACTTTTAAAACTATTTTTATCTACCAATGGGTCAGTAACAGAAAAAAAGAAAACTATTTTTATGACATAGCAATCTTGGCAAAAATCTATTAATTTAACATTGTACATTTTATTTTTTTCAGAGATTGTCTATACTTCTTGGTTCACATGCTTTTTAATAACATAAAATCAGCCAGGTGCAGTGGCACCAGCCTGTAGTCCCAGCCACTCAGGAGTCTGAGTTGTGGGTATCCCTTGAGTCCAGGGATTAAATCCAGCCTAGGCAACATAGGGAGACCTCCATCTCTTAAAAAAGACAAAATAGTAATGTTAAAGCCAAATTATAAATTGATAAATTTACTTTAAAACTTAGCATTAAGTTTTTGAAAGGTAAAAAAATACCTCTATAGTTCTCACTTTTCACTTGATGAGAAGTTGGTAAACTACTGTTTAAGTTTTAGAATGTGTGTTCATGTATGCAGCAGTAATACTGGAAACTTGATTGTTGGTTATCAAATGTTAGTAAGAACAAAGAAAAAAATTTACACATTTAATCTAACAGTTCCTTTTAAAATCATTTGAAAGATTAAGTAATAATCTTTTTATGCCACTTTTTAGTAGTCTCCTAGAATTCTATTATTTTTTTCATCTTTCCCTTTTTCTGAAATAACCAAATTACTATATTAAACTCAGCTTGACTATAGCTTGTTATAATGCATGTGCATGCTGTGTCTGCAAGCTGAGATGCTGAGACGCTCAAACAATAAAACCAAATTGTATTACAGCACAAGTATTTTCTTTCCTGTGGAAGGTAAGTAAAATCTCACTGGAACCATCAAAGGAGAATATTGGTGTGCCTTAATGTGGAATTGCTTGCCTGTGTATTAGATCATGCCTTTGCAAAATCCTTGATTATCTACTGGTGGTTTGCATTTTGTAACTCAAGGTTGATTAAAGATTTGTATAACTTTTTTAATGCTAATGTCTTTAGTATTCTGAGGTAATATACTAAAAAAATACTGCCTAATTGTGGAGTGTTCACAAAATAAAACAACAAGATTGCATTATTTTCTTCTTTGTCATTCCATTGACTAGAAAATTCTATCTCTGAGCCATTTCCAAAAGTTTGAATTAGTTTAAGTAGTTATGGTGCCTGAATTTTGTTTATATTTTCTAATGAAAAATATAGTTTTAGATATAAGGCCACATGATTGCCGAAGAATCTCAGAAGGGAGTTGTTGCTTTTAATTAACACTGACATCCCATGATAATCTTTAAAAAAAGCAAAGTAGAAGGATGTTGGAAATTTCCTATCATGTTCATAGTTAAATTGTGGACTGATTTATGGGTGGATGTTACATCCTTTTATCTTTCACATACAATAGATAAGTCAGCATTTAGAGAGAGAGAGACAAATTGAGGAAAAAGCAGAGGTTGCTAGACAAAAATGTTTGTCTTCCTCTATTTATTTTCTTACCTGCTGTGTACTTTCATAATCTTATTTTTTTGTGCGTGCTTATTTGTAGTTAACCTTAGATTTTATATAAACACAGGTGAAATAAATGCAATGAAAATAGTACTTCAGTAACATTTTATTTTCTTTTTATTAGTTTCTTCACTAGTTGAAGAAGGAGAAAAACAGAACAAACGTTTTAGATCATCAAAAATGTCTTGCAGAGAATCTGCCCCACTGACCCCTTCCTCAGCACCAGTAAGCCAGGAGTCACTGGCAGTTAAAGAAAAGTTCATCCCACCCGAGCTCAGCATCTGGGACTATTTCATAGCTAAGGTAATTAAAATGCTATCTAGATCAATATTTTCATAGTCAAATAGAAATGAGAATATCAGAAATAAGTGTAATTTTTGGTGTTTCCAAATGTTTTCACACTTTGGTTTAGAAAATTTTCGTTAGTATCAGGCTACATTCCAAAAATATATACCCTAGAATATTTTGACCATATTTCATAGAGTTTTTAAGGCAGTTTTTTGGTAAATTATGATGTTTGCATTTTAAACAACTTTTGCATTTTATTATATTTTTATAAGATAAAAGATAATTTGCTTAACACTCTCATGTTAATGTACTTGATGGTGATTAAGAAATCAAAGTGCTCTGGTCATCTATCATCCATATACATTTTTTTTTATACTACAGCAGTCTTTCATTATTCTGAAATGCATAAATTTCAATTACCAGTGTTTAGTTAAGTAACATTATTCCCTCAACAACATGGTTCAAATTTGTTACCACAGTATATTAAATATGAGTAAACTTCCCTGCTTCATTCTAGAAATCACTATGTAAATATGCGCTTTTTGATCAGTGACCAATCATATCAGTTCTTTTAAAGTCTTTCAGTGATTGATTATGTAGCACCTGTTACTCAGTTCATACACAGCAAAGCATGCAGTTGTTTTGTTTCTTCTCCTGTGATAAACCCATATGATAGAGTACAAAATTGGATTTAATCAGAAGAGGGAAGTGGCCAACTAAGATGAAAGTGCATCCATAAAAAAAGTGATAGTACTGAGAGTGACATTCAAGTTGAACATAAGTGAAGTTAGAGAACCAATAGCCAACTGTGGGTATGTTGACAATGCTGCCATTTGAAAGACTCTAGATGTACAGCCAGAGGAATTTAGTGAAGGTGAACTTATAAATGTAGAAAGTAGTTGTGATAAAATGATGAAGATGTTCAGAGATAGTGACCTTGCCAAAAAACTTTACTTTGAAGGGATTCACAGCATTGAAAATGCAAAGAACAGTATGTTGGAAGCTGATAAAATCTTAGAAGTGTGACAGTTTGTTTAAGGCACAGAAGAAATGCTTGCTTCATATCCTAAGTTACAGAGATAAAAGGCAATCGCTACTCAAACTACTCTTGATAAGTTTTTTACAAAGAAATAAAACATGTTATTTCTTTGTATTTCTAATATTTTAATTACAGTATGTTAATATTAGTTTATTTAAAAAATTTTTTCTATTCATTTATAGCTGATGGTAAGAGTTTTTAGTGTTTTGACAAATGTTTTTAAAGGTCACAAAACATTTGTAATTTTTCCCATTGATTATTATTGCTCTGTATGGTTTCTGCATGCATGGTCATTTTTATAGTCATGCAATACTGTGCGAAACAAGGACTCCTATATAAGTATCTTTCACTTTTTGTGTCATCAGCCACATCCCTCACATTCTCAATTCCAGATGTTCTCCTGCACAAATTGACATCTAACTCTAACTGTTCTCTGGTGACAGAGTCTTCCAGGCCTACTAAGCTATGGCTTTTATTTTTCTCATATCCTACATGCTTAAGGGTAATGAAGGGAGTTTGTGTCTCCTTGTTCCTCACTGCCCTTTTTTGAGTGATTTATTTATCCATATATTCAACAAATGTTTATTAAGCACTTCATTTATCTAGGAATATCTTTATTTCACTTCTATATTTTGAAGGAGAGTTTTTGCTGGATATAGGATTGTTGGTTAACAAGGCCTTCTTTAGCTGTCTTGTTTCTGAATCTTTTTGTTAAATGTCTGGGGTCTGCCCTTACACCCAGTCAATATCACAACTTCAAAGTAGTTGAGATGTTACCTTCCCTAATTGTTTGCTCCTGAGATCTCTGTTACTTTTGATAATGCCTATGGGCCTAGAATTTTAAAGACAACCCCTCTGGCAGGGCATCAGAACTCTAGTCTTCACAGCCTGCCCTGCTGACGCTGGTGGAACACCTACACCACAGAGATTGGGGTAGAATGGGAACAGCTCCTAACCAAGTTCTCACTGTTTTACCCAGATCAAATCCCATAGATTTTTTTAAATAAATACTTCTCTATGTGTTATATGCATGGGTCAACCATTGGTTGTTTTCTACAACTTTGTTCAATTTTATTGTTGCTTTTTGGAGAAAGGACTTACCAAGCTGTTTACTCAGCTGTTCCAGAAGTTCCACTCTCCCTGCTATGTTTCTTTGTTGGTCTTCCAAGGTTTTACAACCTTTTTTTCAAACTTCCCACATCTCCCTTTCCATCCTATCCTCACTCTTAATTGATGACCTCACCTTGTAAGTCTCTGAGAAAGATAGAATCAGACAAAACTTTTTCATCATCCCAATTTAAAGTTACAGATCAATTACATTTGTTCCTGGCTTATTCCCTCCTGTTATAATGGAGGAAAAGTCCCTCTATCAAAGACCATTTTCTTGAGTTCTACTCTGAATCGCATTCTTTCTTTTCTTCTCTACTCTCCCGTGTTTTCAGTTCTCTTCCTCTCTGTCGAATCCTTCACATCAAGACGAAAATGTGCTTTAGTATCTCCCATCCCAAACCCCTGCTTTGACCCTGAAATATTTTCCAGCTGCTATCCCATTTTTCCCACTCACATTCAGCTTTTCAAAACTATAGACACATGTGCTTTCTACTGCCTTGTTTCCCTTTCATACTTACTTAGCATATAACTTTCTGACCCAGTTGCACCCATTAAAACTGCTCTTGTTGAGATTCAGGTGATATCCATGTCAAGTATAGTGGAAACTTTTTAATTATTTTCTTAATCTGTCTTCTTAGCATCATTCAACATTCTTCACTACTCCTGCCTTGAAATGCTTTTCTCTCCTTTTCTCTTGATGCCAGTCTCTTATAGCTTTTTTTCTTAAACTTACTATTTATTCCTTCATAATCTTCTTTCTTCATCCTTCCTCTTCTATTTGACCCATGAATGTTGGTCTTCTTCGTGATTTGTACATTTTATATCGGTTTTCCCCAAAACCTTCCCTCTCATACCCAGTCTTTCCATTTTATGAAATTATATATTCATCCTTATAGTTGCTCAAGCCAAAAACCTGGGAATCTTTTGTTTTTCCCCCACCTTCTTTTGCTTTCCAAATCTATCAGCAGATCTGTCGGTGCTTTCTCCAAAATATGTCTTGAATCTACTATTTCTCTCCAGCTTCATTACTAACCACCTATATCCAAGCTGCCAACTCCTGTTTTAGTTACTGATGTCTCCATTTCTACTCTTGCCATTTAGCTTTTCTCTCATAAGAGAGTGATCGTAATGATATACTTAGCATACAAATCTCAGAAGCTGTCTTCTACCTACAACTTACTGGTGGCATTCCCTTACATTCCTTTACCATGGCCTACGAGACCCCATCTGAGCTGTCATTTGCTATTCTCTCCAGTCTTTCTCCCAACATTTATCTTTCTGCTTAGCAGACTCAATCAAACTATTTTCAAACCAAACTCTTTCCCAAACTCTTTCTGCATTCTTTTTCCACTGTCTAAAATGCTTTTCTTCCCTCTTGTTGTATGGTTTGTTCCTTCTTGTCCTTTAGTTCTCATACTTTTCTTTTTTTCTTTTTTTTTTTTGAGACAAAGTTTGGCTCTGTCGCCCAGGCTGGAGTGCAGTGGTGCGATCTCGGCTCACTGCAACCTCCGCCTCCTGGTTCACACCATTCTCCTGCCTCAGCCTGTCGAGTAGCTGGGACTACAGGTGCCCGCCACCACGCCCAGCTAATTTTTTGTATTTTTAGTAGAAATGGGGTTTCACCGTGTTCACCAGGATGGTCTCGATCTCCTGAACTTGTGATCCGCCCGCCTCGGCCTCCCAAAGTGGTGGGATTACAGGCGTGAGCCACCGCGCCCGGCCTCTTGTACTTTTCAAAGAGGACTTCCATGATCACCTTATCTCAATTCTCCTTATTCTCCATTTCTTTTCTTTGTAGCACGTAATGCAAGTTGTATTTAGTTTTCTGTTATTTGCCTATTTTTTCCACTAACATGTAAAATGTAAATGAGGGTGGTGATTGTATCTGTCTTAAAAATTCTTAAATCAGGTAGAATTCTTGCCGCACAGTGAATACTTAATAAATTTTTGTTGAATGGATGAAAAAATAATGGAATTGTATCAAGTGATGTCAAAGGCATAGGATGGTAAGATAATAGTTACTTACCTCTCTTATAATGAAGTATCTGCAAATGAGATGAATTATTACTGTTAGACTATATGTTTGAATGTATTAAATTAGATATTTGGCTGATAAATTTCATGATTCCTTTATTTTAGCCTTTTCTACCCCCTTCTCAAAGTAGAGCTGAATATGATTCAGAGGAGAGTCTGGGAAGTGATGATGATGATGATGATGATGATGATGATGTTTTAGCATCAGATTTCCATCTCCAGGAGCATTCTAATTCAAATTCATATAGGTATGGAATATTTTATTTTAAATTTCTTTTTAAAAATCATGGTTTATGTAAATAATGTTTTTGAAAAAATACATGTGAAATTAATAGCTTGTTGACTTTATAACACATTATAACCCAGATTTCTTTAGTTGAAATTGTTAAATTCCTTTCCTTAACAATAATTTCTGTGTTGACTTTATAACACATTATAACTCAAATTTCTTTAGTTGAAATTGTTAAATTCCTTTCCTTAACAATAATTTCTCACATACCTTTGTTTGTCCATTAATGGACTATCCGTAATTTGTATCATTCCTCACAAATCTTGCTCCAAGATTATACCTTGCATTTTGGGCTCTAACATAAATAAGTTCTACTGTTTTAGTCTAGAAAATATAAAGTATTTTCAGTAGAACACTAGTACTATAAGATATCAATAGGCACTATCTTCAAAAAGTACTCTGTATACCATATAAATGTTCTAAATGCTCACCTCTAACTCCAGTACTGCGTTATTCTTACATTCATGAATGATGGAATATTAACTTGTCTCTGTTGATATGTTTACATCTAAAACATATATATGTTTTACTGAAACATGGTATGTTAATGGCGTGATAAAAAATTGTAAATTTTCCAAAAGAGATAAATATATGAGGACATTGAAGTCCTTCTTTATTTAAAAGTTACTATGAGATTATTTACTTCCTGGTTTATTGAGAGTTTTTTTCCCCCTGCTGAATGAATTTTACTTTTTCAGTATATAAATCATTTAAAAGTCAAACTGCACAACTCAACAACAAAAAGACAAATTTAAAAAATAAACAAAGGGCTGGGCATGATGGCCTATACCTGTAATCCCAGCACTTTGGGAGGCCAAGGTGGTCAGATCACTTGAACCCAGGAGTTCAAGATCAGCCCAGACAACATGGCAAAACCCCATCTATATTTCTTAAAAAAAAAAAAGTTAATGAACAAAGGACTTGAATAGACATTTCTCCAAAGATGATATGAAAATGGCCAATAAGAATATGAAAAGATGCTCAATATCATTAATCATTAGAGAAATGCAGATCAGTTTCCCAATGAGGCAACATCTCATATGCATTAGGATGGCTACAAAAAAAAAAAAAAAACGTAACAGTGCTGGCAAGGAGGAGGAGAAATTGGAGTCTTTGTGCACTTTTGGTGAGAATGTAAAATGGTGCAGCAACTGTGAAAAACAGTATACTGATTCCTTAAAAAATTAAAAATAGAAATTAACATATGATCCAGCCTTTCCACTATGGATATATACCTGAAAATATTGAAAACAGGGACTGAAACAGATATTTGTACTTCCATGTTCTTAGCAGCACTAGTTACAGTAACCGAGGGGAAGAAACAATCAAGTGTGTTTTAACAGATGAATTACTAAACAAAATGTGCTATGTACGTTCAACGGAGTATTATTCAGCCCTAATTAGGAAGGAAATTCTGACACATGCTACAACATGGATATAACGCTAAGTGACATAAATCAGTCACAGAAAGGGTTATAGTATGTGATTTCACTTATATGAGGTACTTAGAGTCGTGAAATACATAAAGACTAAAAATAAAATAGTGGTTTCAAGGGCCGGCGGTGGGGGGGAGAATGGGGAATGAATTTAGAGTTTCAGTTTTGCAAGATGAAAAGAATTCTGGAGTTGGATGGTGATGGTGGTTGCACAGCATTGTGAATGTACTTAATGCCCCTGAACTATAAACTTAAAAATGGCCAAAATGGTAAATTTTATGTTTTTGTACTACTGTTAAAAAATAACTAAAAATTCAATCCTTTAAGAAATAAATATGTTCCACTTGAAATAAAAGAGAAGCTGACTTTTTTTTTAATCAAACTATATAAAAATGTGAAATCACAAGTTTTACTTAAGCTTCTATTTACTCTATCCAATTTCTTCTGCACATCCTCTACAGCAAATCACTTTTATTAGCTTCTGGTTTATCCTTCTGTTTGCAAATAAGCAAAAGCATCTGTCCAAACTTATTCCCCCAGATTTCTTGCAGAGGGTAGCATACTACATATAGTGTTCTGCTACCTGCTTTTTATTTATTACTACATACGAAAACTTACTCCATATTAACATTTAGAGATCCTTCTTCATTACTCCTTATGGTTACCCTAATATTCCTTAGGTCAAAAATAGTTATTCAATGAGTACTCTCGTTGTGGACAATTTTGGTTATTTCTGCACTTCTGCTATTGTAGATAATGCTGAAACGACTAACTGGATGTGTATGTTATTTTGTTTTCATAGAGGGGTATATTCAGGTTGATTCCTAATAGTGGAATTTGTTGAATCAAAGGGTAGTATACTTTTCTAAATCCCTATAGAAATTGTTAACAGATCTATTGTTGCTTTATGTTTAGTTGGTCCTTGATGCGGTTGGCAATGGTGCAATTGGTGCTCAACAATTTGAAGACTTTTTATCCCTTTGCAGGTCATGATCTTGCAGGTAATAAATAGCTCCACTTGAACTCATGGTACCATTGCTTTTGACTTACTACCTGTTTTTTTTTTTTTTTTTTTTTTTTTTTTTCTGGAGTGGGGGAAAAGTTTAGTGACATCCTGTTATAGAAGTTAGATTTCTTTTAACTAATCCAACCATCTGTAAATGTATCTGTCATACTGTTAGGTGCTTGAGGAGGGCAACATCCAAGAAATCAAGGGCACTAAACGTGATATGATTGACTATATTGAGACACTATACTCTAGCCAAGTGTTAAGGGATTTTACAATGGAGAGAAAACTAAACAAATGCAAAAGCTAGCAATTATTAACTTCAAAGGAGGAAAATATTGTACAGGAAAGAAAGGGGCATGATGACATTCTAAGTGATTCTGCTATGAACTATAGTTCTGTATATATGATACGGTAAACACAAAAATACCAATTTAACCAAATATTTTTATGAGACTCTATCATAATGATGACAGAGGAGTTTATTCTCATTATGCCATAGTAGTAAATCAGTAGATCATTTCTGAAATTGAAAAATTAAGTATTAAGCATGTTATTTAGATATAGAGAGGTAAGTAGTAGGAATAACTAAAAGTTGAAAGTGAGATCAGGACTCCAGAGTATGGATGGGCAGAATTGCAAAGTGCTGAGTTCCATGGCAAGTATTATTTAATTTTAACTTTATGTTTTGTTTTCATTTTCTATAGCTCTTAAAGAGTTATATGCCATACAGAAATTAGTCCGATACAAATTAAAGCAGGGGTGTCCAATCTTTTGGCTTCCCTGGGCCACACAGGAAGAATAATTGCCTTGGGCCACACATGAAATACATTCATACTAACAACAGATGATGAGCTTAAAAGAAAAATCACAAAAAATTTCATAATGTTTTAAGAAAGTTTACGAATTTGTGTTGGGCTTCATTCAAAGCTGTCTGGGCCTTATGCAGCCTGTGGGCCATGGGTTGGACAAGTTTGATTTAAAGCAATTAATTTTCCCCACATACATATTTTCAAAATCTTCAGATACATTTTTCTTGTAATATTAAAGTCAGAAGCAGTAATGTTGAAATACACAGATTTATGGCATACCTTTTGTAATCCTCTGGGTTTCTTTGCCCATCTCACCTTGCACATCTTCCCTGCCAAAGTGTATATTAATATTTAATCTCAGTCTTTTTTTTTTCCTGCATCCGCTCTCCCTGCTCTCATTTCAGTCTTCCTTAAAATTGAATATGGCATTTTACTGCATAAGATTAATATGAGTCAGTGTTCCCATTTTAGAGCTTCCAGTTAGTTCACCTCTTTGTCATGCGGTTCTAAAAACTCTTCAATGTTGGGAACAAGTTCTTCTCCGACGACTTGAAATCCATGGTGGGCCACCTCAAAATTATATCGCAAGTCATACCTCTGAAGAGAGTTTGTCTGCAGGTCCTGCAATTCTTCGCCACAAAGCTTTACTGGAACCTACGAACACTCCTTTCAAGTAGGTTTTCTTATGAATATTGTTTGGGTTTTTTTGTTTGTTTTTTGAGATGGCATCTCACTCTGTCATCCAGGCTGGAGTGCAATGGCACAATCTCAGCTCACTGCAGCCTCTGCCTCCTGGGTTCAAGCGATTATCCTGCCTCAGTCTCCCGAGTAACTGGGATTACAGGAGCCCGCCACCATGCCTGGTTAATTTTTGTATTTTTAGTAGAAATAGGGTTTCACCATGTTGGCCAGGCTGGTCTCAAACTCCTGACCTCAGGTGATGCACCCGCCTCGGCCTCCCCAAGTGCTGGGATTACAGGCGTGAGCCACCACACCCACCCTGAATACTGTTTTTAAGATAGGATTTTTACTTTTTGGGCTGCACAAAGTTATGATTCTTGTCATAACTACTCAACCCTGCCAATGTAGAGTGAAAGCAACCACAGACAACATGTACACAAATATATTCAGTTGTTGTCCAATAAACTTTATTTCTTAAAATGGTAGGTAGACTAGATTTGGACTGTGAGCCATAGTTTATTGATGCCTGCTCTAGAGCAGTGCTGTTCAAAATAAGTGGTTACAGAAGTGTTAAAAGTTTATAGCACTAAGCAGCAGTCAACAGATGCAGCACAATTCCTGTCAAATTACCAACGTCATTTTTAACAGAATTAGGAAAAAACTGTTCTAAATTTCACATGGAACCAATAGAGAGCTGGACTAGCCAAAGCAATCCTAAGCAAAAAGAACAAGGCATCACATTACCTGACTTCAAACTATACTACAAAGCAACAGTAACCAAAACAGCATGGTACTGGTACAAAAATAGACAAATAGACCAGTGGAACAAAATAGAGAACCCAGAAATAAACTCATAAGAATTTGTTCTACAGATTATTTCATCACTCAGGTAGTACTAAGCCCAGTACCCAGTAGTTACTCTTCCTTTTTTGGAGACAAAGTCTTGCTCTGTTAACCAGGCTGGAGTGCAGTGGCATGACAACAGTTCACTGCAGCCTTCACCTCCTGGGCACAAACGATTCTCCTGTGTCGGCCTCCCGAGTAGCTGGGATCACAGGCATGCAACACCATGCCCAACTAATTTTTTGTACTTTTTGTAGAGATGGGGTTTCACCTTGTTACTCAGACTGGTCTCAAACTCCTGTGCTCAAGCAGCCCACCTGCCACAGCCCCCCAGAGTGCTGGGATTTCAGCTGTGAGCCACCATGCCTGGCCCCCAATAGTTATTTTTTCTGATCCTCTTTCTCCTCCCCCCTCCCCCCTCAAGTAGACCCCACTGTCTGTTGTTCCCTCCTTTGTGTTCATGAGTTCTCAACATTTAGCTCCCACTTTTAAGTGAGAACATACAGTATTTGGTTTTCTGTTCTTGTGCTAGTTTGCTAAGGATAGTAACCTCCAGCTCCATCCATGTTCTTGCAAAAGACATTATCTCATTCTTTTTTATGGCTGCATAGTATTTCTTGTATCTGTACCACATTTCTTTAACCAGTCTGTCACTGATGAGCATTTAGGTTCGTTCCATGTCTTTGCTATTGTGAATAATGCTGCAGTGAACACTTGTGTGCATGTGTCTTTTATGGTAGAATCATTTATATTATCCTAGGTATATACCCAGTAATGGGATTGCTGGGTCAAATGATAGTTGCATTTTTAGCTCTTTGAGGAATCACCATACTGCTTTCCACAGTGGTTGAAGTAATTTACACTCCCACTGACAGTGCATAAGTGTTCCCTTTTCTCTGCAACCTTCCCAGCATCTGTTATTTTTTATAAATAATCTGTTATTTTTTAATGATAGCCATTCTGACTGGTGTGAGATGGTATCTCATTGTGCTTTTGATTTGCTTTCTCAAATGATCAGTGATATTGAGCTTTTTTCTTATGCTCATTGGCATGTACGTCTTCTTTTGCAAAGTGTCTGTTCATGTCCTTTGCCCATTTTTTAATGGTGGTGTTTGTTTTTCTTTTGTAAGTCAGTTGAAGTTCGTTATAGATGCTGGATGTTAGACCTTTATCAGGTACATAGTTTGAAAATATTTTCTCCCATTTAGGTTGTCTGTTTACTCTGTCGATAGTTTCTTTTGTTGTGCAGAAGCTCTTAAGTTTAATTAGATCCTATTTGTCAATTTTTGCTTTTGTTGCAATTCCTTTTGGGGTCCTTGTCGTAAAATCTTTACCTGTTCCTATGTCCAGGGTGGTATTGCCTAGGTTGTCTGCCAAAACTTTTATAGCTTTTGGTTTAACATGTAAGTCTTTAATCCATCTTGAGTTGATTTTTGTGTATGTTGCCAGGAAGGGGTTCAGTTTAAATCTTCGGCATTTGGCTAGCCGGTTATCCCAGCACCGTTTATAGAATAGGCAGTCTTTTCTTAATTGCTTGTTTTTGTCAGCTTTGTTGAAGATCGGATGGCCAGAGGCATGTCACCTTATTTCCCAGTTCTCTATTCTGTTCCAGTGGTCAATGTGCCTGTTTTTGTACCAATACTTTTCAGTTTGGTTACTGTATTTTTGTAGTATACTTCAAAATCAGGTAATGTGATTCCAGTTTTGTTCCTTTTGCTTAGGATTGCCTTGCTGTTTAGGCTTTTTTTTTTTTTTTTTTTTTTTTTTTTTTTTTTTTTTTTTTGTTCCATACTAATTTTAAAATAGGTTTCTCTAGTTCTGTGAAGAATGTTGTTGGTGGTTTGTTAGGAATAGCATTGAATCTGTAAATTGCTTTGGGCAGTATATCCGCTTTAATGATACTGATTCTTCTTCTCCATGAACATGGAATGTTTCTTCCATTTGTTTGTGTCTTATGTGATTTCTTTGAGCAGTGTTTTGTAATTCTCATTGTAGAGATCTTTCACCTCCTGGTTAGCTGTATTTCTAGGTATTTTATTCTTTTTGTGGCAGTTATGAATGGGGCTGCCTTCTTGATTTGGTTCTCAGCTGTTGTGTATAGGAATGCTGGTGGTTTCTTGTGCACTGATTTTTGTATTCTGAAACTTTGCTAAGTTGTTTATCAGATCTAGGAGTTTTTAGGCTGAGACATAGTGTTTTCTAGATACAGAATCATGTCATCTACAAACAGGCATAGTTTTACTTCCTCTCTTCCTATATGGATGCCTTTTATTTCTTTCTCTTTCCTGATTGCTCTGGTCAGGACTTTGAATACTAGGTTGAATGGGAGTGGTAAGAGAGAGCATCCTTGTCTTGTGTTTATTTTCAAGGAGAATGCTTCCTGCTTTTGCCCATTCAGTATGATGTTGGCTGTGGGTTTGTCATAGATGGCTCTTACTATTTTGAAGTATGTTCTTTCAATACCTAGTTTACTGGGAGTTTTTACATGGATTGATGTTGAATTTTATCAGAAGCCTTTTCCGATATAGTTATGTGGTTTTTGTCTTTAGTTCTGTTTATGTGATTCATCACGTTTATTGATTTGCATATGTTGAACCAAACTTGCATCCTGGGAATTAAGCCTACTTGGTCATGGTGAATTAGCTTTTTGATGTGCTGCTGGGTTTGGTTTGCGAGTATTTTGTTGAGTATATTTGTGTTGACATTCATCAAGGATATTGGTTTGAAGTTTTCTTTTTTTGTTATGTCTCTGAAGGTTTTGGTATCAGGATAATGTTGACTTCATAGAATTAGGTGTGGAGGAGTTCCACCTCCTCAATTTTTGGAGTAGTTTTAGTAGGAATGGTATCAGCTTTTCTTTGTACATTTGGTAGAATTTGGCTGTTAATCCATTTGGTTCTGTGCTTTTTTTGGTTGGTATGCTGTTCATTACTGATTGAATTTCAGAGCTCATTATTAGCTTTGTCAGGGAATCATTTCTTCCAGGTTCAGTCTTGGGAGGGTGTATGTGTCCAGGAATTTATCCATCTCTTGTAGATTTTGTAGTCTGTGTGCATAGAGGTGCCCATAGTAGTTTCTGATGGTTATTTTTATTTCTGTGGGGTCAGTGGTAACATCCCCTTGGTCATTTCTAATTGTGTTTATTTGGATCTTCTCTCTTTTCTTCTTTATTAGTCTAGCTAGCAGTCTCTCTGTCTTACTAATTTTTTCAAAAGACCAACTCCTGGATTTGTTGATCTTTTGAATAGTTTTGTGTGTCTCAGTTTCTTTCAGTTCAGCTCTGATTTTTGTTATTTTTTATCTTCTACTAGCTTTGGGGTTTATTTGTTCTTGCTTCTCTGATATTTTCCATTATGATGTTAGGTTGTTAATTTGAGAGCTTTCTAACTTTTTGGTGTGGACATTTAGTGCTATGAATTTCCTCTTAATGCTGCCTTAGCTGTGTCCCAGAGATTTTGGTAAAGCATACCTACTTTTGTTAGATCCTATGGCCCTAGGCTAGGGATCAACAAACTATGGCCATCCCCTCAGGTGAAATCCAGACCTCTCCATGCTGCTTTAAATAAATTTTTATTGAATTATAGCCATAAATGCTCTCAATTTTGCATATTGCCAATGGTTGCTTTCCCACTGGAAGTCAACAGTCCCTAATTCAGTTCTGAAATGTTCCAAAATTCAAAATTTTTTGAGTACCAACATGATGCTATAAGTAGAAAATGCCACATGTAAGTATTTAACACAAACTTTGTTTCATGCATACAATTATTAAAAATATAATTTCTCACCTTCACTGCCTGTAATCCCAGCACTTTGGAAGGCCGAAGTGGGTGGATCACCTGAGGTCAGAAGTTCAAGACCAGCCTGCCAACATGGTGAAACCCTATCTCTACTATAAATACAAAAATTAGCTGGGCGTGGTGGCAGGTGCCTGTAATCCCAGCTACTCAGGAGGCTGAAGCAGGAGAATCACTTGAACCTGGGAGGTGGAGGTTGCAGTGAGCCAAAATCGCCTTATTGCACTGCAGTCTGGGCCAAAGACTGAGATTCCATCTAAAAAATACACACACACACACACACACACACACACACACACGTGTGTATGTATGTATATGTATAATTTCTTACCTTCAGATTATGCATGTAAGATGTATATGAAACAAATAAATGAATTTTTAATTTAGACATATATATTCAAATATTTCTAAATCTGAAAATAGATGAAATTCAAAATACTTCTGGTCGCAAGCATTTTAGATAAGAGATACTTTACCTGTACAGTATCAGACTTGAGTAGTTGTGGCAGAGACCATATGGTCCACAAAGCCTTTAAGGAAAAGGTTGATGATATGATCTGCCTCCAATCATATAGTCTGATTGCAGTTAACTTATTACAATAAACATTTATATGGCACCAAGGAATTGTTGTCAAGTTAATCAGAAATTTCTGAGGTTTATAATTAAATTTGCTATCTCTCTCTGTAGATCCAAACACCATCTGGCACTGTCTGTGAAGAGGCTTTGGCAGTATTTGGTGAAGCAGGAAGAAATTCAGGAAACCTTTATCAAAAATATATTCACAAAGAAACGGTGTCTAAATGAGGTCTGTATAAGTTAAAACCTGTTTACTATTTTATTATTGAAGTCTTTTATATTATTATGTAACCATTAAAATGAGTTGTATTTTACAGATTTTTCGAAAACACATTTTATATGATAAACATAGGCAATTAATGCTTAGAAAAGTGTAATTTAGAAGGGGGCAGTATTTTCATAAATCAATTTAATTTAATTCAAATTAAAATGGGACTTTTTTCCTTGAAAAAAATGTTTAAGATTCCGCATCTTATTTCTTGTATTTTGAATTGTCATGGTCATCAATTTAAGAGACAAGATAGAAATTTTCTATGATTTTTCATGTGACAATTAAAAGAAGTCTATCTTAGAAGTTTAATTGTAACTGGGTTTATATACTGAAAAATTTTTATTTTATGTATTTTTTTTTTTGAGATGGGGTCTCTGTCACTCAGGTTGGAGTACAGTGGCACCATTTCAGCTCACTGCAACCTCTGCCTCCCAGGCTCAAGCAATCCTCCCACCTCAGCCTCCCAAGTAGCTGGGACCACAGATGCATGCCACCATGCCCAGCTGATTTTTTGTATTTTTGGTAGAGACAGGGTTTCACCATATTTCCCAGGGTGGTCTTGAATTCCTGAGCTCAGGCAATCTACCTGCCTTGGCCTCCCAAAGTGCTGAGATTACAGGCTTGAGCCACTGCACCCAGCCAACTTTTAAAATACGTACATTTTCTTTTCTGTGGATTATACTTAAATTAATGAAATTTTACAAACCCAAATTAACCTATACTGTAACTGGTTGCTTATACCTTGATATTATCATAATGGTTTTTTTTTTTTTTTTGGTCGTTTAGTTTAGTGCTAGTAATAAGTACCAGTTTCATGATATGGGGAACTTGCTTCTTTCATTTGGAAAGTTTTGTTACTAAAAAGTTCAGGTGAACTAAACAGTAGACATAGTGATGTAGTCAATTATTTTTGTCTCCTGGACTGATAACAAAGAGTTCAGAACTGACATTTGGTATGTGAACCACATTTTGCGAAGCACTGAACTAGTCTGAAAGCAAGCTTTGTACAGTTTTTGAAGTTGGAGGAAACACTGAAGATACTTCAGTTGAAGAAATAAATTGAATGGTTTCACAATAGACAAGCAAAAAGCAAGATGACATCTAACCTTTCTGCCTTAAAGGAAAATTACATATGTATCTCATTGTCTCTCAGTTTAAGCACCAATTTTAAGTGGAAACTGTATATGCTATTATTTACTATTTGCCTCATTTTGTAAATGTATTCAAATCAACCAAGTCAGGAAATAGTGTGTAGTATTCTTGCTGACTTAGAAGAATTTTGACCTGAGTACCTTTGTATAATATTGAAATTTAGACAAACATGAATGTATTTCATTTGTTCATTTGATCTTTTTTTTAAAAAAAAATTGATATATTTGACTAATCTTACAAAAATCTTATTTTTCTACTGCTGATATGTTTGGGTATTTGGGAAATGAAGTAGTTCTGAAAACAATACAAAGAAACTATTGAACCATTATATTGTCTAGTTGATCCAGGAATAGAATCATTAAGGAAATAGAGTAATATAATCAAGCCAGAATACATAAACATAGCAAATAATAAATATAACTACACATTTTAAAATTCTGTTATTCTTTGGAGTTTCATGATATCTCAAGAAATTTTTAAAATTATTTTTATTGTAATTATTTTAATCAGAAGCATGAACATGAATGTTAGACTGACAGTTTTGTGACTATCAGTAAGCTAAATGTTTTCTTTGAATTTTGTTTTTTTAATTCAAAATGACTATAATAGCCCTTTGCAGTGTTTTGATAAATTTATTTAAACCTTGACACAATTAATTGTAGTTATTAAAAGTTTGTTGTTATTGCTTTGTTGTTTTATTCTTGATAGTGATACTCTTAAAAAGTGTCTTTTTGATAACGAATATGAAAAGAAAAATGTTGTATAGTAAAGCATAGATTTGAATGGAATTAAATAGAATCTTTATAGAGTTTGTGTAAAATTAGTCTTTACTGGAAAGTTTACTAGTCTATTTTTAATATTAACAAAATCACCTTCCATCTCTTATTTTTCTAAAATGATGATTATACTTAAATATTTTAGTTGAAGTCACATGATTTTCCAGGTGGTTAAGAGAGACATATATGACAGGCCCTGTATTTTGCATAGCAGGTGATGGGAGAGTATTCTGAGAACTGCTCTTTATTTATTTATGTGTTTGAAAATGAAATTTTATTTACAGTTTCTTCATCTGACCCTAAAATCCTGGTTTTCACAGATCTTTTCTTTTCCTGTATAGTAAGGTTTACTGGTACATGTGTTTTAAAATAGGATGTCTTCTCTCTTTGTATTTAAATAGAAAGTACAGACAACTGCAATTAGATTAAGTCATTCTTAATAAAAACTTGGGACTTGACAACTCCCATCGTTGTTCCCAATTCCTTTTTCTGTTTTTTTGTTTTGTTTTGTTGAACTTTCTGAGAAGAACTAAAAGTCTTGGAACAACTCTTTCTTTAACAAGTACTGCTATTCCCTTTTAAGAAGTATATGTGCTTCCAAGCAATTTATTGACTGTTTCTGGCTTCATCAGTGGAAGAGAATTATAAAAATGTAGAAATTGAAATTTTCTAATCAAGAGATTTTCTTGAAGGTTCAGATGTGGAGATAAGACATAGCAGTGAGTAAGAGAATAGTTCGACTTTGTTGATAGTGCTCTGACACCAGTAGCTCTGATTATTTTAATATAAAGTACTTTGGTTTCAATCATGCTTTAATGTCAACATTTTGAAATTGAGTAAAAACTTCTTAGGGATAGAATAAAAATTATAGTGGTAGTTAATGAGTTCTGAGGGATTAAGTTTTGCTCATCCCCTAACCATGCACCCTCGCACATGCTTCTTATAAGGTGTATGAAATTTTAAGAATAATAACTCTATATAGTGTTCTTTTCTAGTAAATTTGGTTTAAAATATAACATTTAAACAATCCCCAGTATTTTGCGTGTTACATGTCATCTTTACTCTTTGTCATGTGGTTATTCTTTCTTGATGAAGTCATTAGAGGACAACAGTGAAACCATCAAAAATTCTATGATGGAGGAGCCAAACATCAATAAGGTACAAAATATCATTCAACTGAAATTAGAAATTGCATTCTTTCACAAAAGAACAAAGCATTTGCATTTTGGTTTTAAACTGGTCTTTGTTTCCAATGGATTTAAAGTATTGTTCCCTCAGATTATTCTCCTTTTATTTTAACAACTTAAATACTGCAGTTGTAAAAGTGGTTTCTGTTTTGTTAGATAAGAGAATGCAATTTTAAAGAGAGTTGAATGTATCTTGTTTTGGCTACAAATTTTTCTGAGTAAATATAACTAAAGTTCTTAATACATGTGATTACAATAGCAATTGTTTAGTAGTATTTTAATTCTACAAGTATCACTTTTGAAGTTAAAATTCTCTCCTATGATATTAATTCCTAAAAATATAGTAAATACTGTTACATAGCGTTTATTTTACTGGTAGCAACAGCATGTAGCAAAGTGCCTTAAGGGTACATAGTAAGTACTCATGGTACTTGAGAATCAAAGCACAAAAGATGAGAATCTGTATAATTATGAAATAACTCCTAGGTGTTCTGTGGTTGCATATTCAACTATGACTTTATTTTATTTTTGAGACAGAGTTTCACTCTTTCGCCCAGGCTGGAGCGAAGTGGCACAGTCTCAGCTCACTGCAACCTCTGCTGCCCAGGTTCAAGCGATTCTCCTGCCTCAGTCTCCCTAGTAGCTGGGATTATAGGCAGCCACGACCACACCTGGCTAATTTTTTTTTTTGTATTTTTAGTAGAGACAGGGTTTTGCCATGTGGGCCAGGCTGATGTCAAACTCCTGACCTCAGGTGATCCACCCGCCTTGGCCTCCCAGAGTGCTGGGATTATAGGCATGAGCCATCGCGCCTGGCCAACTCAACTGTGACTTTATGAGGTTGATATTTAACTCATGTTTTTCATATTCTGTATTTAAAACAATCTCAGCAGTGATTTTTAAGTGAAAAATTTCTCAAAAAAATTGTTAAAGTTACTAATTTCTACCTCTTATTCTTTCCAACGGGAGTCCTTTGGTAAAATAGGAGAAATAATTCTGTGCAATTACTTAAAAAGCCTGATTTGATATCAGGTGTATTTTATAACTAAAACTTTTGCAAAATAAGTATATGTGATTCATACTTTGAAAATTTCTAGTGGCCTTTGGGGGTTTTGAGGGAATATAATTCAAACTTTTAATCAATTAACAATTTTCCTTGCCTGGGTATTGATGATTACTTACTACTGTCACTGTCTACACATTATCAGGAATTCTTTTTTTTTTTTTTTTGAAGACAGAGTTTTGCTCTTGTTGCCCAGGCTGGAGTGCATGGCACAATCTCAGCCTACTGCAACCTCCACCTCCCAGGTTCAAGCAATTCTCCTGCCTCAGCCTCCTGAGTAGCTGGGATTACAGGCATGTGCCACCACGCCCAGCTAATTTTTGTATTTTTAATAGAGACAGGGTTTCTCCATGTTGGTCAGGCTGGTCTTGAACTCCCAACCTCAGGTGATCCACCTGCCTTGGCCTCCCCCAAAGTGCTGGGATTACAGGCATGAGACACCGCACCCAGCCACATATCAGGAATTCCTATACAAACATTTTTGTTTTGATACTGTTTATAAAATGTTAATAATCAATGTTGTATTTCTATAGTCATCTTCATGCTTGACTTGACTTCATGTCAAAATGCAGTCTTTTTGAGGGGTGGGTTAACATCATTTTGGCCAGCATTTCCCAAGCCCACTGCTATATAGTTTTTAAAAAAACTTTATAAGATATGCCCGACCTAAAATAACTACATATATTTAAAGTGTAAAACTTGTTCAATTTTGGCATGTGTATACACTAGCGAAACCATCACCACAACCAGGATAATGATTATATCCATCAGTCCCCAGAATTTAATCCCTCCCTTCTTTTTCTGTCTTACCTGTGCCCTCTTCCCCAAGCAACTACCGAATTTTTTCCTGGCGTTAAAGATTAATTTGTTGTTTTCTGGAATTTTATGTAAATAGAATCATATAATACATCATTTTTGGTTTATAGTCTGTGTCTGTTGCCTTAGCATAATTATTTCAAGATTGATCTATGTTGTGTGTTTTAGTAGTTCCTTCCTTTTTATTATGATGCTTATTACATTATATGGATATACCATAGTTTACCTGTTAATGAACACTTGAGCTGATTTTATTTTGGACCTATTCCAAATAAGGCTGCTTTGAATATTCGTGCACAAGTCACATTGTATGGAAAAATGCTTTCATTTCTCTTGTGTAAATGCCTAGGAGTGGAAAGACTGGATCATGTGGTAGGTATATGTTAAACGTTTTATGAAACTATTCAAATATTTTCCAAGGTGGTTGTACCATTTAGGTACATTCTCAATGGTTGGTGTACAAAATCCCATTCTATTTTTTTTTTTTTTTTAAGGCAGGGTCTCACTGTGTCTCCCAGACTGGGTATAGTGGTGTGATTATGGCTCACTGCAGCCTCGACCTCCCGGGCTCAAGCAGTCCTCTTGCCTCAGCCTTCTGAGCCGCTGGGACTACACGCATGCATCACCATGCCCAGCTCATTTTTATTTTTTGTAGAGGTGGGGTTTCTCCATATTGCGCAGGCTGGTCTCAAACTTCTGGGCTCAAGCAATCTTCCCACCTCAGCCTCCTGAAGTGCTGGGATTACAGGTGTGACCCACCATGCCCAGCCTTGCCTTACATTCTTACCAACAGTTGATGTAGTCTATATTTTCATTTTAACCATTCTAGTAGGTATGTAGTAGTAGTTCATTGTGGTTTTAATTTGCATCGAGCATCTTACCACATGCTTATTTGCCATTTGTCTGTCTGCATGAATTGCCTTCAAATGTTGTATTTATTTTGTATTAGGTTGCTTGTTATCTTAATTCAGTTTTAACAGTTATTTGTATGTTCTGGATAAAAATCATTTATCAGAAATGTGATTTGCAAATATTTTCTCTTATTCTGTGGCTTGTCTTTTCATTCTCTTTACAAAGTGCTTTCATTTTTTTTATTTATTTTTAAACAAAGTCTTGCTCTGTTGCCTAGGCTGGAGTGCAGTGGTGTGATCTTGGCTCACTGTAATCTCCACCTGCCAGGTACAAGCAATTCTCAGGTGTGCACTACCACACCTGGCTAATTTTTGTGTTTTTAGTAGGTGAGTAGAGTGGATTTCACCATGTTGCCCAGGCTGGTCTCAAACTCCTGGCCTCAAGTGATCTGCCCACCTTGGCCCCCTAAAGTGCTGGGAAGAGGGGCGTGAACCACTGCAGCTGGCCCCAAGTTCTTTTGATGTGCAGAAGTTCTAATTTTGTGATGTCTAATGTATTAGTTCTGGTTATTCATTTTCTTTTGGTGTTGTATTTAAGAAATCTTTGCCTAGCCTAAGGTCACAAAAACTTTCTCCTATTCTAAGTGTTTTAGAGTTTTAGTATTACATTTAGGTCTATAATCCATTTCAAGTTAATTTGTTTACATGGTGTGAAGTATAGACCTCAGTTCTTTGTTACTGTTGTTGTTTTTGCATCTGTATTTACAGCATTATTTGTTGAAAAGATTATCTTTTCTTTCACTAAACTATCTCTTTCACCTTTTCAAAACTGATGCAGATGTGTAGGTCTAATTCTGGAGTGTATTTTGGGCCATTGATCCATCTTTATGGTAATAGCTCACTGTCTTTATCACTATAACCTTATAATAAATCTTGAAGTCATGTATTATAAGTCCTTCAAATATATTCTTCATCTAAGTTCTTTTCTTTTCTTTTTTTTTTTTTTTTTTTTTTTTTTGCCTTATCACTCTGACTTAGAACTTCCAGTCCAGTGTTGAATAGAAGTGATCACCAGCAGACATTATTACCTTGTTTCTGATCTTGGGGAAAACAGTCTTTTATTATTAAGTAAAATGTTTCCTTTAGGTTTGTTGTAGATGTCCTTTATAAGTTTGAGGACGTTTCTTTGCGTTCCTACTTTGTTAAGAGTTTTTAATAAGAAAAAGATGTCAGATTTTTATCAAATGATTTTTTTTTTTTTTTTTTGCCTACTATTGAGATGATCATCCTTTTTTCTTTTTTAATATGATAGGTTAATGAATTTTTTAAAATGTTAAACCAATCTAGTATTCCCAGCATAAGCTATACTTGGTCATGATGTGTTATCCTTTTTATATATATAGTTACATTTGATAAAATTCTAAGAATTTTTACATCTGTGTTCATGAAGGATATTAGTTTGTAGTTTTCTTACAATGTTGTTTGTGTTGGTCTCAGATTAATGCTAGACTCTTAGAATGAATTGATGAAGATTCTCTCCTCTTTAATTTTTGGGAAGAATTTTTATAGAATTAGTGTTATTTCTGAAGTGTTTGGTAGAATCCTGAAGTTTTTTAAATGGCAAAGTTGTGTCTCTCTTGGTTATTGTGAATGATGGTGCTATGAACATTGATATACAAATATCTCAGTCTCTGCTTTCAGTCTTTTGGGGTATATACAGAAGTGGAATTGCTAGATCATATAGCAATTCTGTGTTTAGTTTTTGATCTGCATAATCTCTTTAAATCTCTTTTAGCATTAATATTTGGATTCTTTTTTCCTCACATATCCAACCCAATCAAAGCATGGCATCTTTACAAAGTGTGACTTGAAATTTTAGGAGATCTTTTGAGACCATATTCATTGTGATTTTTTTTAACTATAATGTTATGTTGTGAGGCCTTTAACAAATAAAATTATGTTCATAGCACACGCAAGTTCTGTCTCTGTTTTTGGCTGACTGTATCATGTTCCTGCTTCCTTCCCTTCCCAGCTCAGATTTCATGATCCATCATGGAATCAGTCAATCACTTGCAAACATCCTTATCTCTGTTCTTCCTACACTATACTTCCCTTGAAAATTCCCAAATCTGCTTAAACCCAACTCTTTGTCCTATTCTGTGCCTGCACTCAAGCAGCTGAACGTGTTTGGAGGAGAAGCACAAACCCTGGAGCTTGCCTCACTTTAAATAGCACAAATCCCAAATTAACATAAAACTTACCCTGCAGTCATAATAAATTGCTCTATAGCAAATTTGTTTTTTCATTTTCATTTTCATACTTTTTCCATTTCCTCAAACTTCCAGTATTTGTTTCCCCTCCCCACATATCAATATATTTTGCTGTTAAAATAAGTGCAGTCAGCAGTGATTTAGCCTAACCTGCCCATCATCATCTAATTTCTGCTCTATATGCAGATATTTTCTTCTGCCTCCTTTAACAGTGAGTGAACTGTCACCCTTTTATTCAAGAGCAGATCTTTCACTTGTGCACAGATCTTACCTGCTTTCACCTACCCAAGAACTTGTCTTCAGTTCTTAATAACTGAAGCCCATCTCCCTCTCTCCTCATCAGTAAATGTTTACCTCTCTCAAATTATTCTCATTAGCATGAGCAAATATATTTTAATGTTTTGCCTTTAAAAAATACTCCATTTCTCTAGTCTCCAATATAGCAAAATTCACTTAGAGTTGCCTATAAAGTCATTCAAGATTTAAGCAATAATGTTGAAACACTGTAAACAAACCACCCAGCTTAAGAAATAAAACATTATCAATTCCTTTGAAAGTCTCTATGATCCTTTCCCGGTGGACTCCACTTCTTATTCACCAGATATCACATTCTTTCTAATTTAGTTATTATTTCCAGCCCACTCCACTGAGATTGTCATAGACATGGTCACCATTGACTTCCAATATACTAAATTTAGTAGTCAATTATCTGTCTTCATATGATTCAACTTCTTAATAATCATTTGGTAGTGTTGACCCATAACATTTTTCTAAAATTGTTTCCTCACTTAGTTTCCATAATATCAAACTCTTCTATTTCTTTCTTTCTTTCTTTCTTTTTGGGACGGAGTCTCCCTCTGCCGCCCAGGCTGGAGTGCAGTGGCTGGATCTCAGCTCACTGCAAGCTCCGCCTCCCGGGTTTACGCCATTCTCCTGCCTCAGGCTCCCGAGTAGCTGGGACTACAGGCGCCCGCCACCTCGCCCGGCTAGTTTTTTGCATTTTTTAGTAGAGACGGGGTTTCACCGTGTTAGCCAGGATGATCTCAATCTCCTGACCTCGTGATCCGCCCGTCTCAGCCTCCCAAAGTGCTGGAATTACAGGCTTGAGCCACCGCGCCCGGCCCAAACTCTTCTATTTCTTATGTTAGCTAATTGATAACTACTGAATTGTCTTTTTCCGGTCCTTGAAATATTGGTTGCCCCAGAATTAAGTTCTCTAACTTTTTATCTTTTCTATCTTTACTCTCTCCTTGGGTTATCTCACGATTTAAATATTAATATAATCTGTATACTGACAACTCTCTAATCTCTCTAGTCCCAACTAATTTCCCGAATTCAGACATTGACTGCTACAAACCTACTCCCCACTGTTTCCTTCACTTATGTCCATCTCAGTAAATGGTACCTTTACTCACCCAGCTGACAGGCCTGATAACTAGGATTCATCCTTTTTCTTTCCTTCTTTTACTCAGACTATGATTACAGCCCATTAACAAAATGTATCCCAATTCCAAACACTTATCACTGTCACCATTCCTACTTCCCTAATCCAATCCACTATGATCTCTCACTTCAGCTACTGTAGTTGCCCTTTAACTGGTTTTCTGGCAGTCATTCTCAAACCCTTTATGTTTTCTCTCACAATAGCCAGACTTTTCAAAATCCACCAATGGTTTCTCTGACTTAGAACAGGATGTGAACTCTTTATTATTTCTTTTAAGGCCCTGCAGGTGCTGAACTTCTACCTTTATCTCCAGTCTTACCTTCTGCCACTTATGGTCATTCACAAATTTAATCTAAGACTTCTGAGATACCACCATTTCTTTGACCCACCCTCATGACATTCTGATTATGTATCTGACATGGGGTTCAGAGTCTTTGTATTTAAAAAAAAAAAAAAAGTCACCTCAGTTGACTGTTATTCAGGTTATCTTGACACTACCTTATTGAGAAACAATGTTCTTAGTAAATAATGAGGACAGGAATGTATTCCTACATAGAGAAAGGTTTTCTGAAGTTCATACCTGCAGGAGCTTTCCTCCCATACATGTAAAGTTTAAAAAAAAATTCCCCAGGTGAAACTGGTATGATCCCCCATCCTACCATAACCAGCAAGTAGCACATCCCTCTATTCCATGGAGCCATCATCTTTCTCTGTCGCCAATTTCTTTAAAACCTAAGAATGAACATTTAGTATACTTGAGATACCAGGCAGATTGGTAGGTAAGTTGGAATTTTGTCATAAAATTATGGAATTTGTTATGTACATCATTAACAGATAATCAGCCTTTTGTAGTCAGAGCTGAGACTTCCCTTAGAAGACAAGTTGATCCTCAAGTCAACCAGAATGTTCAGCGAATACTGAAATTCTTCATAAGTAAATTATACTTTAGAATATATTTGGCTCTTTATATATGGTGACTGATTTTTGTTTCCGTAGGGGTATTTTGGTTTGGTTATCTTGTAAGTCTCTTTCAGCTTTCCAATTGAACAGTCATCTTAATTGCCTTCATTTTATTTATTTATTTATTTTTTTGAGACAGGGTCTTGCTCTGTTGCCTGGGCTGGAGTGCAATGGCTCGATCTCGGCTTACTGCAGTCTCTGCCTCCTGGGTTCAAGCGATTCTCTTGCCTCAGCCACCCAAGTAGCTGGGATTACAGACGCGCAGCATCACGTCCAGCTAATTTTAGTGGTTTAGTAGAGGCAGGTTTTCTCCATGTTGGCCAGGCTACTCTTGCACTCCTGACCTCAAGTGATCCACCCGTCTCAGCCTCTGAAAGTGCTGGGATTACAGGCATGAGCCACCATGCCTGACCTTAGTTACTGTTTTTAAAACACTGCATATTCTGATCAGTTCTGTGGTCAATGGCCAGGCATTGGTGATATTTCTATCAAAATTTTGCAGGAAGTAAATGTATTGTATGCTGATTTCAAATAATGTATGTGTTTCACAATAAGTCTGTGAACCTAATTAATTTTAAAAGATTGAAAGTTAGGATGACCAGGCATGGTAGCTTACGCCTGTAATCCCAGCACTTTGGGAGGCCAAGGCCGCCAAATCACCTGAGGTCTGGAGTTTGAGACCAGGCTGGCCAAAATGGTGAAACCCCATCTCTACTAAAAATACAAAAATTAGCCAGGCATGGTAGCAGGCGCCTGTAATCGCAGCTACTTGGGAGTCTCAGGCGGGAGAATCGCTTAAACCTGGGAGGCAGAGGTTGCAGTAAGCTGAGACTGTGGGCCACTGCCCTCCAGCCTGGGTGACAAGAGCAAGACTCCATCTCAAAAAACAAAAAAGATAATATGAAATAATGTCCTATATTAGGCAACAATTCAACTCTTTAATTGCCTCCTCTTTTCAACTTATTTTAGTAAGTGTTGAATTTACATAGTGTTCTTTTCTAAGTCCAAAGATGTATACACTTTGTCTGAAGTAAGCAGAAGGTCAAATATATGTCCCCCATCTAAAGTACATAGAATTGTGGTTTATTTAGCTACTAAAATGATTACTCACTTGGGCAAGTTATTTTGCCGTTCAGGATTTCAGGTTTCTCTATAAATTGAAGGTTAACTACAACCAGCTGGCCAAATCTCACCTGCCTCTATATAGCCCATGAGCTGAGAATTTTTAAAGGTTTGAAAGAAATTGCAACAGTGACCCTTTGTGGTCTGCAAAACCTAAAATATTGACTGTCTGACCTTTTAAATTTTTTAAAATAATATTAAAGAATTATAATGCTAAGAAACTTGGTAAATACATTTTGCTTTAATAGTTAGAATGCGTTGATCCTTTAAAGTTACTTCACTGTGTCTTGGGCGGATAACCACTTAATGAAGTTGTGTGTTCTATCAGCTGTTTTTTTATGTGTAAAAAAGCAAGTTTGAAGAAATTTAAATTTCCCTTGTCAAACTTTGTTTTAGGGATAATTAGCAGATACAATAGTCCTTTAGAATTGAAATATCTAGTTTCTTAAAATAATTTATGCAAGTACTAATTGATAGATAGGCACATATTATTAGTTCTATTACTAAAATCACTGCATTTTTCGGTTTTGTTTCCTTTTATTTAGATAGAAGCAGATTTGGGATATCCTGGAGGTAAAGCGAGAATTATTCATAAGGAATCTGATATCATTACTGCGTTTGCTGTTAATAAGGTAAGTACATAGACATTCTTCTTTTGTTTATTAAGTATTTGTAGTTGGATAATATATTCTGTTTTATCAGTTTATCCAGTATTTCTTTCCCAAAGCTGCTTCCAGTTCCTTAAATTGCAACCTGGATACTTCTTTTATTTTATAAAATGATATTATTTGATAATGTGATTTTGTTATTATATGATTTTGGATATGTAGCTGATAAAATACATAATGTTTTATTACTATGCAGAGAGAAGTACCAAATATATAAACAATCGTTTTTAGAATTTATACAATGTAGTACAGTAGTTAACCCACAGAAAAAGTTTTTTATATTCCTTATGAATATGTCAAATGTGGTTCTGGGTATTTGGTAAGATTTAAGTTTATGTGACTCAAATTCTCCCTCTTTGATGTATACCTCCAATAGCTGCCGAACATGTGTATTTTCTTAGTATTTCTTAAATTTCTACTTAACATCCTCTTTAGATGTCTGTATGCTCCTTACAGAAGAGGTGGCCTTAGGTAATATAGTCCAAGATTGAAATCTGTCTTAATCATTTTCCCCTTCTATCTCCCCTAATTGCCTTGCTGTATAGTTCCTGATGACTTCTAATTATTCTTTTGTTTTCCTTCCGTTAACTTAAAGGATATGTGTATCTTCTTTTTGTGTATTCATAGAAGATACCTAAAGGAGATATTGTATACATATATATAAAATAAATTTTCATATGTTCTTAAATTTAAAATAATTTTTAAATGTTATATAGATACATACCCTGTAATATATACGGGGAAATGTGATACACAGGAAAATTACCCATTTAGTAATCCTTTCACCAGTTGGTTTTCTATCTTTCTGTGCTATGTCTGTCTTCTCTGAATTCTTCTGGATAGTATCTTTGTTGTTCTGCGTCCTTCACTTCATTTCCCTCTTAGACACCATTGAGCAATGACTGGTAAAGGGGCTGATTCCAGATTTGCCTGCTTCAGACAGTTCTGTTGTCAAAGAAACAGTTCTGTGCGAAACAGGCAAATCTGGAGTCAGCCCCTTAGCCAGTTGTAATATCTGTATAACGTGATATTATATATACATGTCAAATACAAAATTATTGGCCAGGTGTGGTTGCTCACACCTGTCATCCCAACATTTCGGGAGGCCAAGGCAATAGGATCACTTGAGGCCAGGAGTTTGATAGCAGCCTGGCAACATTGTGAAACCCTGTCTCTACAAAAAAAAAAAAATTATTATCTATACCTGCATTACATGTTCTTTCTTGAAGAAAATATCGTTTAAAATATTCTGTACTATAAAAGAAACTAGTTGTTTTCTTCTTGAGTGTTTATATATAAGTACTGGTAATGAATAGTTATTCACATATATAAAGTCTACAGGTTACTGTCTATGAATATGCCTGTTTAATTTTTATTTCCCCAGATTTGCTATTTTTATATTTTTATTTATTTATTTTATTTTATTTTGAGACAGAGTCTCACTCTGTCGCTTGGACTGGAGTGCAGTGGCACAACCTTGACTCACTGCAACCTCCACCTCCCAGGTTCAAGCGATTCTCCTGCCTCAGCCTCCCAAGTATCTGGGACTACAGGTGTGCACCACTACGCCCAGCTAATTTTTGTATTTTTAGTAGAGATGGGGTTTCACCATGTTGGTTGGCCAGGATGGTCTCGATCTCTTGACCTCGTGACCTGCCCGCCTCGGCCTCCCAAAGTGCTGGGATTACAGTTGTGAGCCACTGCGCCTGGACGAGTTGCTATTTTTAATATCCTTACTAAATTTGCAGCTGAGAAATAATACCTTTGCTTTAAATTGCCTTTTTTTAAATGCCATTGAGATTTTTTTTGCCATTTGTTTAGTTGGGAACTACCTGTGTCGAAAACTATGAAGGGTCTCAGATTTTACCTTAAATTAAAACTAACAGTTACCTTTCTGTTTCTGTTAGTTGCCACAGAAACAATTCTCTTTGAGGCAGGCAGTGGATTGTTTAAACAGTCCATTTAATTGATCCATTAAACAGTTTAATGGATGCTGTTAGAAGACATACGATTATTTGATCAGAGACAAACAACAGTTTATGTCTAACAGCAAAAGCAATAACCAGAAAATCAGCACTTTACACTGGTTCCCTGAGCCACAATTTCCAGAGAATGATGGGAAGAGGGCCAGATGATACCTACCTTACCTACACACATAGTAGGTTATATTATAGGAGAGGATCACCGAGTTTAGGGAAACCAAATCTTTTATAATAGATAGTAAGTATTCTTGCCCTTTGCTCTGGAGGGAGAGACGATAGTTATACAAACATCCTGGTAATTATACTGCAGAAAAAAGGGCAAACATGACTCGCTTATAAAACATGCAGAATTTGGGAGACCCATGGAGAATTACCACCCAATAATCTAGCTATATCATTTTTTCATTTATTTCTAAGATCTCTGTTTTTTCTTAATAGTTTGTGTTAGAATCTTACATAGCAGTAATGGTAATCCTATTTTCTCTTTGATGTCATTATCTTCCTGTTTTCTGTTTTAAAGATATGCATTTATTTATTTATTGAGACAGGGTCTCATGCCTGGTGCCCAGTGCTGTGGTGCAATGTCAGCTCACTGCAGCCTTGACATCCTGGGCTCAAGCAATCCTTCCACCTCATTCTCCCAAGTAGCTGGGACTACAGGTGCATGCCACCATGCCCAACTAATTTTTGTATTTTTTGTGGAGACAGTGTTTTGCCATGTTGCCCAGGCTAGTCTCGAACTCCTGAGCTCAAGCTATCTGCCTGCTTCAGCCTCCTAAAGTGCTAGGATTATAGATGTGAGCCACCGCACCCAGCCAAGATGTACATTTTTGATTCATAGGCATTTAAAATGTCATGTCATTTAATCTTAGCAACTTTTCATTTGTGATCTTTTTCTGGCATACTTCTCCCACTATATTTCTGCCCTTACACCTTTTTTCTGTGACCCTTTCCCACTTCTTTTTTTTTTTTTCCCCTAAGATTGAAAAGCTTTAGGAGAAAGTTGTTTTATTTGAATAATTAATAATTATGTTTTTAGTTTGGAGTTCCTTATTGCCCTCACCTTTCTGTACCCTACAGGGCTCCTATCTTCCTCCACATTCCTGAATTTTGCAAACCTTAGAAAGATCATAGCATTCTAGCAGTCTAGAAAGACAGTACTAGGAGAGGAAATAAAATGCTGGATGTATTGCCATTTATACTGGCTTTCTATTGGATATACTTTTCCTAGAACATAAACATATCTCCAAACTGAAGCTTATTATTTCACTAAAAGTAAGAATGCTGTACATCTTGTACTTTAGTTGTCACTGCTAGAGGTCATTACAAAACTACCATTTTCAAAGCAGCTTATATACCTATTTTGCCTGTTTCTTTTAAAATTACTGTTTGACTTATTTTTCAGGCAAATAGAAACTGCATAGCAATTGCTTCCAGTCATGATGTTCAAGAACTGGATGTTTCTGGAATTCTGGCCACACAGATCTACACTTGGGTAGATGATGATATAGAAGTGGAAACCAAAGGGTACCTTCATACTTTGTTTTTATTTAGTAATGTTGCAGTATGAATGACTATATTTACTGAACTATCACTTTCAAAAGATTCTTTAAAGCAATTTATAGATTGTTAGCAGAGTAGAAGCTGATATGCTAAATGAGGGGTGGCAAGAGCTTTAAATAAAGGAATTGAGAGAAGAGTAAGTGAAGGGAACAGAAATTGTTCAGGTATGAGGTCATTGTGTGTGAGTTACAAATAAGAATTGAAGAAAATTAATTTTAAAGGGAACTATAAATTCAAATTTTAGACCTTTCAAGTGTAAAAAAGAAAGAAATGATGAGTTGTTTTTATTCTGGTTGACATTCCTTTATAGATCAGAAGACTTCTTGGTTATACATGCTCGTGATGATTTAACAGCTGTTCAAGGTACAACTCCATATACACATAGCAATCCTGGCACTCCAATCAACATGCCGTGGCTTGGTAGTACACAGACCGGCAGAGGAGCATCTGTGGTATGTAAAGTTAAAAATAAGTTTGAGTTATATGTAACTTTTTTTTTCCCTCTAGGTTAATGGGTAAAGGATGATTTAAAACATTTTTCTTAATTCCTAAAGTTTTATAAGTCTTACATGTTGGAAATTGTAAATTTTGGTAATGAAGAATAGTATGTTTTCATTTGAAAGGGTAATAACAAATCGTTTCAAAAATATACTTTGCTTGAAAACCAAAGAGCTATATTTTAATTAAGAATTATTTGAAACATAATGGTTCAGATCAGGCTTCAGCAAGCTATTCCCCATAGATCAAATACTACCCATGACCTGTTTTTATGTAGCTAATATGCTAAGAATGGTGTATACATTTTAGTGAAATGGTATACATGTTGTTTTTTCAGTGGTTGAAAAAACAAACATAGTATTTTTTTGGCACATGAAAATTACATGAAACTTGATTTCAGTGTCTTTTTATAAATAAAGTTTTACAGGAACACAGCCATAGTCATTTGTTTCTATTTTGTCTGTGGATGCCTTCACACTACAGTGGCAGAATTGAGTATCTGCAACAGAAAGTAAATATTCATAAAGCCAAAACATTTGCTATCCAGTCCTTTATAAAAAAAGGTTTGCTAACCCGATGTCTAGGTATCTTTTAATGGATATCAATTAACAAGTATATCCGTATTACCACTTTTTTAAATGCCAGGACAAATATTCTTTTTTTTTTTTTAACAAAAACAATACAATTTTTTAAGTTAAGCAAAAAGCAATATAATGGTGAACTGAAACATAATTTTTCTGTAGTGATGGAGGATCTGTTTTAACCCTGATTGCCTAGAGATGTGATTCGTGTTTGTACTTCCAAGAGTTTCCTTTATTATTACTTAGGGTATAGGAACTAATGAACAGATTAGAAGAAGCAAAAAAAGGTGGTAGTTTTTCAGAATTTCATAAGTCCTGTAGAATGCTTTCCTTGGCCAAAAAATACATATTTTTTTTTCATTAATTAGTATGGGTAATTGTTCAAGTAAAGGCTCAGTCATCTTTAATAATACCTTGTAATATTTTGTACCTAATGCAGTTCCTTTATAGTTGATATTACCTTATAATTTGCAGTGTCTGTTGTAGTTGTTATTTACTCGTACTTAAACATTCTTCAGATGAAGCTTGAGATCCAGAAATGTCAAGTGGTTCAACTTAGGTCACTTTGTTAAATGTGTCTTGGTGGAGCTTGTTTTAAAGACTTCTGTTCTCCTTAGTTCAATGATTTCAAGTGGCAGTGTTTTAAGGATTAAAATGAACTTGAAAAACAACCTAGTAATTATTCAGATGAAATGACTTGCTCAGTAGTGGTTAAATTCTTTTTCCAGCTTACAGGTGTGTTACAATTCATTTGTAAAACTTACTGATATTATAATCTTTTAAAGGAGAACTCAAGGGGAATATGCCAAAGAAGTGAATAGGACTAATAGGCACTTTTTGAACTCCAGCTTCAGAGATTACAATATAGTTTTTCCTGTAACATCTTTCTTGCTGGTCTCTTCCTCCTTCTATTCTTTACACAGCAGCAGCCAGTTACTGTTTTCTAAAACATCGAGATTGTCACTCACTTTCTAAAAAATTTCAGATTTCCCAGTACAACTTTTAAATAACATTAATATGGCCCTGCAGAATTTAACCTTCTGCCATCTCACCTCCCTGTATTCTACATCTGATTCTCTTTGCTGTAGTTACACTGGCTTCTTTCTGTCTCTTGAACGTATTAAGCTCATGGTCATGTCAGGAGCTCTTGCCTTCCCTTCTGCTTAAAATGCTGCATCCCTCTGTTTTACCATTCACATCTCAACTCAAATCCCCCCAGATTTCCCTGGCTTCCCTAATTAAGGCATTTGCCCCTACCCACTCTACCCCCACTCAACTTATGTTTTATCATCTTTATCATCCCTAGCACTTACCAGTTATTGAAATTATTCATTATTTACTTGTCTTTTTTTTTTTTTTTTTTTTTTTTTTGAGATGGAATCTCGCTCTTTTGCCCAGTCTCTGGTGCAGTGGCACAATCTTGGCTCATTGCAACCTCCACCCCCTAGGTTCAAGCAGTTCTCCTGCCTCACCCTCCCTAGTAGCTGGGATTACAGACATGCACTACTATGCCCAGCTAAGTTTTGTATTTTTAGTAGAGATTAGGTTTTGCCATGTTGGCTAGGCTGAGCTTGAACTCCTGGCCTCAAGTGATGCACCTGCCTTGGCCTCCCAAAATGCTGGGATTACAGGCATGAGCCACTGTGCCCTGCCTTAAGTTGTCTTTTTTATATGCCCTGGAATCTAAGCTGTTTGAGAACTTGGATTCTACCTGCCTTGCAGATTGATGATTTCTAACTAGAATGGTATTGGACATATAGTAGGTGTTCAGAAAAATGTGTTTATACTCCAAAGCTTTGTAATACAGAAATCTACCCTAGGCATAACACTAAGGATTGAATTTTCTTCCTTCCTAAATCTTAGAAGGTCATCTTTTTATTTTGAATAATTGTGATTTGTTAACATAAGGGTTGGGATTGACTCACTTTACCCTCAACAGAAAGACACCAGTAGAATAAGGTTGTTCTTTTTTACGTGGATCTTCTAAAATAATGATTTTACATATTCTACATATGCTTTCAGAAACTCTTTTAAACCTGTGTTTGTGTATTTTTTTACTCATGGTTCTCCTGTGAATATTAAAAAAGAAGACAAAAGCAAGATAGGAACCTTCCAGAATTTCTTTAAGAAGAACATGGGATTTAAATATGAAGTTTACTAACCAGAAGTCATATGCAGCAGGTTTTTATTTTTTCTAGAGAATTGATAAAATATTTTCTTAATCCTTTCAGTTTATCAAATGATAAAAATTAATAGCAAAAGAAAAAAACATTATGACTAGCTTCTGCTATTTTGGAGTATAACAGCATCCATATATGTGTTTCAGTTTTTTTATCCCTCACCTTTTCTCTGGCCTAGTCTCTGTCCTCCCTACCAACTCCCCACCTTCTCCACAACTTTAGGCTAATTGAACCATTTAAAATCCAAAAGAATAACAATAACAAAATCTACCTGAGACTGATGCTACAAACTTAAGATAACATATATTTGTAGTTACGATGCTATATAAATAGGAAATGTTCTATAAAGTTTTCCTTTAATTTTATTTATTTGTTTTACTCTTATTTGACAGGCTAAATTATTCAAAGCATAACTTTAAAATGAGTAAATACATAGTTCCAAACTATCAGTTTTTAAATTTATTTAATTTTATCTTCTTTTATTTTCACATGCTCCTGTCTTTTAAACTTATACTATTCAGGATTATTACTGAATAATAAATTTAATGGGATCAGAAAAGAATTGACAAGAAAGGAGGGAAGACTAAATTCTTGAGAGGAATTTATCTTTAGATCCTAGTCAGTAATGCCCAAAATATATGTACAAATATAAGAGCTGCACTATTAAATCTCTGTTATCATGTTTAGTATTTTTAGCACCTATAATGATCGTTATGAACTCATGTAAAAATAACTACATGAATGTTATTTGAATTTCCTGTCACAATTTACATGTTTAATCCTTTTTATTGTGACTGTAAAATAATTTTTCTATTTTACCAGATGATTAAGAAAGCCATTAATAATGTTAGAAGAATGACTTCTCATCCAACTCTTCCTTACTGTAAGTTGAATAATAATTAGCAATTGTCCTTTCTTATTGTTAAATCTATTTTGGGTAATTTTATTATAAGAAATGTATGGGAACTTTTTTGTTTTAATTGAAAGCATTTATTAGACTTTTTTTCTAGAGAATATTTGCCAGTAAATAGAATCTTGATTTCAAAACTGGGTAAAAATAGAAAAAGATGTTTCCCTAAAAGAGAAGACTGATTTAATGAAGTAAATTTTTTGGCATTTTGACTACCAATCAAAATTTGCGACTACCAATACACAAAATTTGTGTATTTCTAAGTAAACACATTTTATCTTTGAACATTTCTGGATTTCTTTGATCATGTTAAATTATAGTGAATAATTATTTTAATAATAGAACCACTACCAACCTTTATTACATAAGCCACAACCATACTTTGATTATTTATTACCTCATTATACTCAGTTTGTATTTTATTACTTTTTTTCAGTTTGTCTTTTATGAGACACATTAATAGTAAACATAGGAAGTTATTATTAGTAAGTTTTTATATTCTGAGGCAGAATATATTTGTTTTCAGTTAATCTTCCTAGGAATCTCAAAAGTTTCTCTTCCTTCAACCAAGAACTTAATTAATGGGGAATTTATTGGAGGTATTGATTCTGGGGGGTTGGAATACACACTGGTGTGTGAGTATTCGAATTTTTAACATTTTTTTTTAAGTTATGCCCTTCGTCAAGTTGTCCTACATAGTAACAAGAATAGTGCATGTTAATTAATGAGTATTCATGTCCCCCCATTTTAATAGCCTATTAAAAACTTTAGAAACTTTTGTCTTGGGAGATATTCTGATAAAATGCAGTTAACAAAATCAGTATTCTTTTCTGCTTCATTTATGATAAATGCTCAAATGATCTATTATCAAAGTTGTATACTCTGTACAAAAAAAGGCTCAAGAGAACCATATATGTAAAATGAAGAGAATAACATCTGTTACTTATGCTAGAGGTATAAAATAATATAAAAAATTTGTCTGTTTTCACTATGTCAGATTTATTCATCACTAGAAGTGTGTTTTTTTTACCCACAAGTTTAATGTAAAGTGAGAACTGAAAAACAGTCATGAAGCCTGTAGTGTTAAGGAGTCAAAATGTGTTTTATATATAAAATTTAAATAATATTACTCCACATCAAGAAATACTTGATACTGCTTAAAACTACCCTATTCTATGCAGTCTGGTTTGGAAGTTTTCTGAGATACTGAAGGGACCTCATTTTTCTCTCAATCCCATACCATGTGTCCTGGCAGGTGTACATACCCTATACCTCAAGCCCATAAACTTTAAAGTGTCCACCCTCGAAGCTTCAAAGGTTCAATGGACCTATTGTCAGAGGTGTTAGACAGCATCAGTTACTGCTGTTGCTGTCTTGAGAGATAAGTACTTTCTCTGTTTAGAGAACTGCTATAACTAGCAGATAAGACACCTGAAAAATAAAAAGCTAATTTAATTACTGGATTTTTTTTCCAGTATATCTTTTCATGTCACAAACAAGTCCCACAGATAATAATTTAGTTTGATAACAAACATTTTTCGTGTTGTGAAAATGTTATGAGACAGGATTTTTTTTTTAATATTAGTCTGAAGTTCAGATACCTCGGGATAGCTGTTTTCTTTCCTTGGAATAGATCTTTTGAAAAATCCTTAAACAACTTTTTAGAAGTTAGCCTAGTACATTTACAGTTTTCTGAGTAGAAAACACACTGTTTCTTTTTACTGTCATGTACACTTCTGATACCAGATGTGTTGGCTTTTGTCCACCCCAAGCCATTCTCCACCTCTCCAAGTACTGGGTGGGTGCCTTGTAATTTGGTTTAATTATGACACAGTCTGCCTGGAGTCAGAATCATATCCTACAGGTTAAGGGCTCAATCCCACAAAACTGCTCCTTATTTCAGACACCAATCGCAGGTTATCAGTTGTCACCTACACATCTGACATACTAGCTATAAATCAGAGTGCCCACCACCCCCTCCTTGGGTTGGATTAATTTGTTACATTGATTCACAGAACTCAGGGGAAACACTTTACTTACATTTATCAGTTTATTATAAAAGATAATCATAAAAGAAACAGATGGAAAGTACATAGAATGAGGTCTGTAAGACTCCTAAGCAGAGGAGCTTCTGTCCCCTTGGAGTTGGGGTGCGCTACAAACCTGGCACGTGGATGTGTTCACCAGCCAAGAAACTCATAAAATCTCCTTGTTCAAGAGTTTTTGTAGAACTTAATCTCCAGCTCCTTTTCCCGCCCTTTTCTGGAGGTTGGCGAGTGGCACTGAAATTTTCAATGCTTTAGGCTATCTGTGGGACCCCATCTAAGTCACTGCATTAGCGTAAATTCAGGTGCTGTTCCATGGATTTTAGTAGCTGTATGCCAGGATCCAGAGACAAAGACCAAATATATATTTTATGTCACACTGGATCATTTTTTCCCCTTCTAAAATGTTTAATGTGTTTTCCCTTTTTAATAAGTATTTGTTGAAATCATACTACATGATAGGTTCTATGTAAGCCTAGCTGAGTAAAAGTGAAGTCTGCTCTGCTGAAACATTAATAAGGAATCTCAGATAAGACTTTTAAAAACCTCTGGAGGCTCGGAAGCCAAGCCAAGGACTTGCCATTTGATTTCACCTGCAATCCTATAGATTTGGGTGAATTCCTCTTTTCTTGAGGTCCTCAGAAAATCCTGGGATTCCCTTGTCTGCCAGGAAGTGATAGTCCTTACTCTTCTGTAAGGCAACCATGTAAGGCTCTATATGTGTACAGTACCAGGTCAGTTTTTCCGGTTTTTTGGGTTTTTTTCAAGGTGCCTTATTTGCTCTGTCAGCCTTTGGTTCCTTAAAACTTTCTGGGTCATATCTGATATTGTGCATAGTCTCCAATATGATATATGAGTCAAAGCCTTGGTAATATGACTGATGTTTCCAATTATGTCCTGCTATAAGAAGGACAGGTTCTTCTTGCTTTTACTCCTGGCAAGCTGTAAAGAACAGATTCTTATTGAACTTGCGCAAATAACTATATTGCCATGAAAATAAAAATACTCACTAATAGCTTCCAAATTCTGGAGGGATCAGGTAGGGAGAAAAAGTAATTGTTTTATCTTTGTTCATGAAGGCATACTTTGCCAAATTGCCATAAACTATTGAATAACATAAGAGAAAATAAAAAAGTTTTTCTTAAATCTGGAAAACAAAATATTAAAGAACTAGCAACGTTTCAAAACCACAATTCTTAAAAAACCATAATTTTTCTTCAATAAGTTATTAGCCTCTCATACTTAATTCTTGTTCAGCTTGATCTTGGGTAGCAGTTTAATGAATTTACAAGTTTTCTCCCTTAGAGTTCTGGAAGTTCTTACACTGTCCAATGATAGGATCTAAACGTTATCAGAAACCAGTACCTTTCAGAGTCTTTTCTATGAATCTCCTTGAAGACAGAGCACTTTAGGATTATAGTTACTTGCAGACACTTTCAGTGAAGATCAGGTGAAACAATAGCCATCTGTCAGTGACAAAAGACTTAACATGGCCATAGCTAAAGATCAGTTCATTATCATAATGCATAATAGACAAGTAAATATGATTGCTTCTGTGGCATACAATATTTTAACAGAATAACTGAAAGTACGGCTAATAACATTACACCAGAACATATCAGATTTTTAGAAACTTCATACAATTTCTGGAATACTTATCTAATATCATATACCCATACAAATATAATATAAGAAGTATCACCTTTATTTGACAATGTTTCCCATGCAATTTAACATATCAATTAAGCCTAATTAGTTTTAACAAAGCCTAATTATTATAACATTTTTCTTTTTAGAGGGAGAGAGAACAAATTTTTTTGAGATATTCCAAGGGCCCTTTGGAAACTCGCAAAGTTAGAGTGAGGTCAAAAGTACTTCATTTATAATGTATTTTTGGGAAATTTGTCAAAAATACCAAACAGTTTAAAACACTTAATTATAATAAGATTTCTGTGGAAAAATATTTAACCAGAGTGATAATTTAAATACTTCAAAGGCAAATACAGAAAGTTACATTGTTGTGGAAAAATCCTTAGCTATTTTAATGTTGTAGGAAAAAACCTTAGTGATTTTAATATTGAAATATAGCTAATTTAATAATAATGTTAATATTAACATTAAGCCTTAGGTAATCAAAGACCTAAAAAGACATGAAGCACAGGAAATTATCTTGATGAAACAAAATCTCTGCTGGGCGCGGTGGCTCATGCCTGTAATCCCAGCTCTCAGGGAGGCAGAGGTGGGAGGATAGCTTGAGTCCAAGAGTTTGAGACCTGCCTGGGCAATATAGGGAGACCCTGTTCTCCACAATAAAGAGGAAAAAAAATAAAAAAAGACAGACAAAATCTCGATTTTGTAGTCAGATTGCTTAAAAGGTAAAAATAATAATATTAACATTAGGTCTTAGGTGATCAAAGACCTAAAAAGACATGAAGCACAGAAAATCATCTTGATAAAATCTCGATTTTGTAGTCAGCTTGCTTAAAAGGTAAAGGAAAACCTTTCACAATCTCTTGTCAAGAGGAAACCAATACTCCAGTAAAACTTTGCGCCAATGTACTTCTGATATTAAGACTCATCATTCTTTTAATAACATATATAAATACATATTAGCCAGCTTGGCCATACATAACATTATTTTTCCAAATTCCTCTTACACAAACCTTCTATAGCATTCTTGTATCCGTGCATATTTTGTTCTGTACTTTTCCTCTTTCCCAGTATGGAACAGTCTGCTTTAGTACAAAAATTATTCTTTTTCCCATAAGAAAAACATCCTTCACACCTCATAGCTTCACATTCCAAAAACATCCTACTTTCCTGACATACAAAATTATTTATTTCAGTAGTTTTCATTACATATATTGATTAGAATTCTTAACTGTTAGTGATGTTAGTTTCTAGTGAAAACTAGGTAATAAGCAGTTGTGCACTGTCAGTCACACCAGCATTCTATAGACTAGCAAATCTATACTCTTTCATAATTTACAGAAGCATGTTCTTTTTCATAGTATAGTTTTTCAGTGTGTCACAGGACATGTTTACTAACAGACCCAAATATCTTTATTCTTCTGTAATAAGAAGCCAAAAGTAGATAAACTTATGTTTAGCAATTAATGTTTTAGTATTTTATGTAATTTGGAAGTTATCTAGATATTCAATTAATATCTATCATTTAATTTAACTTACTGAAATACTTAGGGTATAAATTGTCAAAGGGATTTGGAAAACTGTTTTGAAGTAGACATAACACCAGATAAGGCCAGCCATCAAGTTAGTTATTATTTATTTTTTGCTAACAAATTTTGTAACAAAGATAACATGAGTGTATTTGACTAGTAAGCATAAGTAAAATAAAAGGTGTATATCACATTATATTTAGTGCTGGTAACTCTAAGGATATGCCTGCTTTAATTAAACCAACAAACTTAAATTAGCTTTCATTTACCAAAGATGATCTGACATCAGATGGACTTGAAAAACATTTGGGTCTGTTTCTATCTTTCTAAAAGTTTAAGGAATACTTAATTTATATAAGTGCTTATTTTTCTTTAAGCCCATTATATATAATTATTAAAAATTTTGATAATACCATCTGGTAATAGAAAAATATCACATATATTTAACATATATATAATCGTACACAAACATACAGGCAGAAGCAGATGCTATAGTTTTCATTCTGAATTTTAGTGATCTGCCAGATATAAAATATCAAACTCAGTAGTTTATAAAAAGGATATTTGGGCCGGGCACAGTGGCTCACGCCTGTAATCCCAGCACTTTGGGAGGCCAAGGCGGGCAGATCACAAGGTTGGGAGTTTGAGACCAGCGTAGCTAACATGGTAAAACCCCATCTGTACTAAAAATACAAAAAATTAGCTAGGTGTGGTGGCATGCACCTATAGTCCCGTCTACTCAGGAGGCTGAGGCAGGAGAATCGCTTTAACCCAGGAGGCGGAGGTTGTAGTGAGCCAAGATCACAACATTGCACTCCAGCCTGGGCAGCAGAACGAGACTCTGTCTCAAAAATAGATAAATAATAAATAAATAAATAAATAAATAAATAGGATATCTGGATCCAAATTGTGTTCCTGAAAATGGGACAAGATTACCCACCCAGATTGCTAAAACTTTACTAGTATTTGTGGAAGACTTTTAAGATTTCTCATTTGTCTTTTGTGAATACTCTTCTAGAGAGACAATTTGCAGTTCATTTAGTCTTCTAGTAGCCTCTGCATACCAATAAAAAAATGCCTCCCAGTTTGTGAAGCATTAGAGATTCCCTTTTATTTAGTGCTTCCTGTAGATGGACAATTTTGAATAAGTTAAAAACTTCCCTGTTGTGGCCACCATAATTCTAAATTGTCTTTGGTAAATATACTCATTTCTCTAGGAAAGCACAGGTTCTGGGTCCATAATGTTTATACATAAAATTAGCTGGAGTTCCAGTTGGAGGAGTTCTTGAATTCCTTAAATTCAGAAGAACCCATGATTTTTTGTCCTTCTAAAATCTTATCTACCTGAGGCCTCTTACTGGACCCAATCCAGTCAGGTTCAGTCTGACTTCCAGAGCCGATCTGGATGAAAAATGCTTAAAGGGTAAAAGTTGCAGGTTTCAGCTCAAGTGGTAACCTTCAAATGCACAATGAGAAACAGTAAGCACAAGGGACCTACCGGGAGGTACCTGTGCCCTGGTTACTTGTTGCTCCTGGAGGTCATCATCAGGGGTCTCCTTCCTGTTCCTCTGCTGAGAACTCTTAAAACGTAGGCACATTAAAAATGTAATGAGTTTATTTGAGCATTCAGCTCAAATTCATGAATTGGGCAACACCAGACCAGAAGCGATCAAGGCTTCACCGAGGTGGCATGAGGGGAAAACTTTTATAAAGTGTTCAAGGAAGCAAAACAAAGACAATATTTGATTGGTTAAAGTGGAAAGTCCTTAGTTAGAAGTTAGTTGGAGGTTTCTAATTGATAAGCGTCTAGTTAGAAGTTAGTTGGTGGTTTTTGATTGGTTAAGCTTAAGCTTCATTCTGCTGTTTACATTGAACTGAGTTTTGATTTGCTCATATAGGCACACAAGGCCCTGGAGCTGTCTTAGCCTAATAGCCTCCCAATTAATTTCTTTTTTTTATTTTATTTTTTTAAAGAGACTGGGTCTCATGATGTTGCCCAGGCAGGAGTTTTATGGCTACTTACAGCACAATCAAGGAACACTACAGCTTTGAACTCCTGGGCTCAAGTGATTCTTCTGCCTCAGTCACCTGAGTAGGACTATAGGTGTGTGCCACCAAACCCAGCTCTTAATTTTTTAACATCATAAAATAATAATAGAAAAGTTCAGTGATTTTTTTTTTTCTTTTTTTAGTACAGCTACCTTAATTTATTTTTCTGATTAAGCTATGCAGGCGCATTGGGGGAAAGGGAGTAGAGCCAGTCAAATACCTAGTCTCAAAAAACTCTATCTACCCTCCTACCGCTGCCCAATGGTAAAACATTTCAAACCCATCGAAGTTCATTTATTTTAAATATTTGATAAGGAATGAGGGGAAACTTGACTGATATGTGACTAGCAAGTGCTAGATGTTTTATATAAATGTAATTTTTTACTACCTCCATACCACATTAATATTGATAATTATACTCTATAAATTGAGTGGTATATGATAGGCATATTTCTGAGTGATCTCATTTACTACTCACAACTGTCCAGTGACTTATATATCATTAGTCCCTTTTTACAGGAAGGAAATAGTCTCAGAGAGATTAAGTAAATATCCTAGTATAACACAAATAATAAATGGCAAAGTGAAGAATTAATGGTCATTAGCTTATTCATATTTATCAGTGAAACAAGAAGTCAGGTGCAGTGACACGTTCCTATAAATCCCAGCCTCTTAGAGGCTGAAGTGGAAGGATCACTTGAGGTCAGGAGTTAAAGACCAGCCTGGGCAACATTGCAAGACCCTGTCTCTAAAAAAAAAAAAAAAATTAACTACAAAATTAAAAAATAAACATAATACATATTTGAGATATTAGGCCAATCAGGATAGCTTAGAACTGATTTATTTCTTTAGCATGGCATTTAAAACCTTCTTTAATCTGATTTTTTTCAAAGAAAAATGTATACACATTTAAACATTAATAGTATGATAAGGATTGGTTCTACCTAAGAATTTGTTATAATGAGTAATATATAATTTATTATAAAAAATAAAAGGCTATTAAGACATCACTGAGATAACTTTAAAGGGAAATAAAATTTATAGTTATGATCTAAATGCTCCTATTGTATTTGAGGATGTGTTCTTAGTCAAAGGAAAATGTATAACTATTTTTATGATGAAGAGTATTCAACTGAAATTTCATACAAAGGTAAATTTATATAAATTGACTGATTTATTTCCTAGATGTTTCTTTCATAAAGATTTTCACATTGGATTAAGAAATAACTTTTCCCAAAGATTCTTGAAATAAATATGCAATCTTTGCCCTCTTGTAATGCAGATCTGACAGGCGCTCAAGATGGAAGTGTAAGAATGTTTGAATGGGGCCATTCTCAAGAGATAACCTGTTTTCGATCTGGTGGCAATTCAAGAGTTACAAGAATGAGATTTAACTATCAGGGAAATAAGGTATTATATAAAAATGTAAATGGTAAAAATAATTTATTGTGTTGGAGGTTTATAAATATCACTAGTTTGGGTTTCTGAAAAGAACAGCTCAGTGGGTAGTAGTAAAGTATTCATCTGTATAGATTTTTTTAAATTCTTCTCAAAGAATACTTCACTTGTTCTTCATGGAAGTATGTTATGTAGGTGTCCATTAAAACTCATTTAAGTGATTCTTAATGACCAAACGATTATCAATTCACCTTATATTACACACTTTTTATTATTAAATGCTCCTACTCTCTTTATCCCTTGGAACCTACTCAACATGTGATCCAGCAGCAAGTAACATCTAGAGCTTATTATTAATGCATATTATTATTCCTTCTCCAGATGTACTGAATTACTGTCTGCATTTTAACCTGATATTGTTGTGATTGTACAAATATTAAAGTTTTTTAAGAGGAAGGGGTACTGCTCCAGAACAGAACATCAGCAAACTACATCCTAGCCACCTGTTTTATAAATAAAGTTTTATTAGACCGCAGTTACCCCCATTCATTATTTTTCTTTGGCTACTTCCTACTACAACAGCATACATAGTTCAGGAGGACAAAGATCTTATAGCTGGCAAAATAAAATATTATATGGCCACCTAAGAAAAAGTTTGCCAGCCCTGCTCTAGAGCATCCTTTACTGTCTTCACTTCTCATAATCCTACTTTGTTCAAACTGTCCCCGCTTTTGACGTTAGACAGCAATCTTTTATTGAACAGTACTCCTTGTGAAACAGGGCTAATTCAGAGGCAGTGCACCTACAGCCAGCCCAAACTGCCTCTTTTTGCTCCTAATATCTTATTAGGCCTCTACAAAATGATTAAAGGGTAAATCAATCTTCTTTTTGTTTTCAGGGCCATGCTTCACCAAAAATTACTCTCACAGACTCTGACTGATGGTTTACCTTGCCTTTTCTTTCCCCTCAGCCTCCCAACCTTAAAATTCTCACATGTTCCTTTTATCATTGTATGCTGCAGCCTTTTTTGTCTACCATGTTTGTCACATGACTGTATTTTCATTTCACAAAAGTCAATATAGTTTTATGTAGTTGTGAAACAAAATTTTGAGAGCTTGTTTCTTAATACCAGTTAGCAACGTTCTTATCTTCTTAATGGGAAATTAAGGGAACTTAGTACAGAAGCCTTTACAATTCTACTGTACTTTCAGTTGTATTCTGTATCAGTATGCTTTTTGTGGTCATGCATTTCCACTTTGGTTGTCAGTTTTATATTACTCCTAACTAATCTCTATACCTGAACCCTTATCTCTCTAATGCATCTTGCCAACATATTATATAACCAAAAACATAGTTGCATGATTACAATATAGATGAGATCACATTATTATTTTTTTCAAGAACCCTTTAAGGCTCCTCATGTCAAATTCTTTAACAAGTATTTAAGACCTTCTATAATGTGACTTTATTTTTCAGCTTTAACATTCATTACAGCCTTCTGCATAGGCCATTTTAAGGCACAAAAAACTGCTTGTCTTTGCCTGCCCAGGTATCTTTGACAGGCAGCCAACTTACTATTCATTCACCTTAGCCTCGATGAAGTCTAATAGCACAACCCCTAAGCATGCTATCTCTTCTAGTAGGGAAGCCTCTTAAGGTAAATGGAAGAGATGACCCATACTGTATCACAATAATTCTGATGAATTTGATATTCAATTATGAATAGAAATACAGTGCCAAAAGCCAGTGAATATTTCAGAACTACTAAGTGTCTGGAAAGGGGTATTAAACAGAATAAATAATAAATAACCTATGAGGACTAATTCCTCAGAGATTCAAGAATATATTACATTTGTAAAACAAGAACGGACTAGCATTAAACAAGGACAGTAGGAGAATAGAAAAGAGTTATTGGAAATTAAAAATATGATTCCCCAAAATGTGGTCAGTGGGGGAACTACTTATTAGAAAAGCTGAACGGCAGAATGGAGATAGTTGAAAATCGGGTTTCTTGCTGGGAAGCACAAATTAAGAAATTATCCCATGATGGTAATAATTTAGGAAATATTTCAGAAGAAAAAATGGAGGAAAAACAGTAGTCAAAGGAATAATAGATATTTCCCCAAACCAAAGAATAGAATATTATAAGAGGAAGGGCCTACCAAGTATTGAGAAACAACACATACCTGCACACATCCTGTTTGTATATCTTTTGGTTTTTAGAGTTAAAGAGAGAATCCTATAAGGTTCTAAAAAGGAGTGAGAATGGAAATGGTTACTTACAACCCACATCCCACCCTGCCACTAAATGTCATTGGCCTATTACAAATAGATAGGAGAACAGTATTCACAGAATTCCGATGGACAAGGAATGGGAACTGAGTTGATGTCCATCCAAACTATCATTCAAATTTGCTGGCAAAATAAACATATTTTTAGGTATACAGAGACTTAACACATTCTATGTGTATACCCTTTCTGAAGAACATACCTAGATCTACTCCAGAAAACATAAGATAAACTAGAAAAAGGAATAGACCTGGGAAAATATTAACAAATATAAAAACAATAGGTTTAATATTCATAATATTCATCCTGTCAGTCAAATTTTTTATAAGACAAATAATAGAGAAATAGATAAAAGATATTAACAGTTTACCAAGAAACTATGCCTGGCCAATAGCCCTCAACCCTCACTAATAATTGAAGAAATGCAAATAAAATGAGACTTACTTTTGTCTGCATAAAATTAACAAGTATTTTAGATTTTGATAATACCCCCATGTTAACTAAAGTGTAAGAAAAATGACTGTCAATTTATATTACCACATAGGATTTAATTTTGGCATAGTCTATTAATTTTAAGTGATGCTCTTTAACAAAACTTTCCCATTTCTAGATGTCTATCCGACATAATTATGCAAGGGTATATGTCTATATAGGAATGTTCAAAGCAGCCCTTTTTATATTAGAGAAAATTGAAAACGATATGGGAAAAGTTTTAAATTATAAAACCACTATACAGTGTAATACTACACACAGCACAAGAATGAGCTAAATGTATGTGTATTTACATGGGAAAGACAGTTACAATAAATCAAAAATGTAATTGTGTAATGGTATTATCCCATTTTTTTAATGCTATATTGTGAATTTTTGAATATTCATAGAAACAAATCTGAAAGGAAACATATCAAATTGTTAATAGATGTTAGGTCTAGAGGCAGAGGAGGGTAGGAGTCCAAAGCCGACATTTGTTTTATTTTATATACTTTATAATAAGCTGCATTATGGCTGGGCGCAGTGGTCACCCCTGTAATCCCAGCACTTTGGGAGGCCAAGGCGGGCAGATCACAAGGTCAGATCGAGACCATCCTGGCTAACACAGTGAAACCCTGTCTCTACTAAAAATATAAAAAATTAGCCAGGCGTGGTGGCGGGCAACTGTAGTCCCAGTCACTCGGGAGGCTGAGTCAGGAGAATGGCGTGAACCCAGGAAGCGGAGGTTGCAGTGAGCCGAGATCGCGCCACTGCACTCCAGCCTGGGCAACAGAGACTCCATCTCAAATAATAATAATAATAATAATAATAATAAGCTGCATTATTTTTATAATCAAAGGAAAAAATTTTTGCTGTCTTATCCTTCAAGATCTGTATCACATACCTCCCTTATTGGATTATTTTGACATCTTACCAATCAGAGTTGCCCTGAGCGCCCATAGAGGAATTATTTTACTTTGGTAATCCTTACGTTATTTTACTTTGTACTCTTGTTCATATGTTTTCCTTATTGTTTCTGAAAGTCCTTATTTTGTCTTTTTGGAAATGAACAGTTTTCTTTCTTATATATGATAAAGTTCTGTCATTTAGCATAATCTGTTAATCCAGTATCCTATTTTTGTAATACTTATAGAGAATATATAGACTGTGCTAGAGGCTAGTATAATAAAATGGGTGTCTGATGTTTGTTGTCTTTATGTCCACCCTGGGATTTTTAAAGTAGTAGCTGAATGGTTTTCTGAAATAGATCCATGTATAGGTGAAGTGAAAAATCAAACGACATACAATCAAATGTTTAAGAGTCAAAATATGAGTGTCACACTGAGGGTAAGGATAAATGTATGCTTTTATATTTATATTAAATACTTTTAAATATTTCTTTCTCTAAGTTTGGAATAGTTGATGCTGATGGATATTTAAGTCTGTATCAAACAAACTGGAAATGTTGTCCAGTTACTGGAAGCATGCCTAAGCCATACCTGGTAAGCCAAGAATTTCTACCTTTAAATAAAATTTGAATTTTCATTTTAAATAAGCCAAGAATATGTATTTGAGACAAGAATTATAGAACTAATAAATAAAATGTAGTCCTGTGTTCTTAGTCACTTTACTGTAAGATTCTGTCCTTGTGTTATGCGAAAATTACCCTGTGAAGCATAAAATTCTAGTCTCTGGTAATTTGGAAAGTTGACATGTATAGAAGCAACATGATGCCCCCAGATACCTATATATCCTATGGATTACTACAGCCCTTTTCTAAGCTCACTAAGCTGGTTATTGTATTATGCCTAAATAGAATGATTACCAGACCAATGCATCTGGTTATTTTTCTGCGATTATCTCTTATGAACAAAGTGAAAAGGACATCCTATAGCTGGTGCTGTTGTTATTTTCCTGTTCATCTCTTTTTTTTTAACAGAATATTGATACATCTCTATTCAGGACTATGCAGGCTTTTATGAACTTTCTATGGCTTCATAGAATACTGAATTTGTATTTTATATTCTTCAGTGAAGCCCTTTATTAGGACTAAGCAATTCCTATCAGAAAAAAGTTAAGAATATAGATTAATCGCTTCTTGGCTTTTTTGCTAGGATCAAATGAAGAATATAGGTTAAGATTCTGGTAATTTGCCCAAGGTTAATTGCTAGAATACAGTACTGATCTTAGTAAACACAATCTAGCGTGGGAGGATTGATTAGGGTACCTTGAAAGAATATTAATACTGTTTCTCATATTTTTATTAAGCCTAAAGATTTAGATGTTTAAGTTTATGTTCTCTAAGGGACTGTTTTTTTTTTTTTTTTTAGCTTTTAAAAAAATAAATTGGTTTAAATTGTGAATGAGTGGCTTTTGGAGATTAGGAGGATTTTGTCTGTTTTAAGGGTACATAATCTAGCACAGCTCCAGTAGTGTTCCAGGGGAAATGGGGAGGTGGTTCAAAGGAATAATCCTTGGTGTGGTGATTTTGGGATACTTAAAAAAATTCATTTTTTATTAAAGAGAAATATCTAAAACATAATTTTGAAGCTTTTATAAATGATGAAACCTCATAATTGTTTGGTAGAATATTGAAAAATGGTATATGTTTTCTAATTTCGATAACTCTTAGTAATTTTTTTCATGTACTTGAATTTTTAAAAGCTTAAATATTTTTGAAAAATACATGTCAATTATTTAACAAAGGTAATTTAGTATCATCTAAAATTCTAGTTTCTATGTTCTAAAACAAAAATTTTCACTATACTAGGGGAAAATCTTTAAGTTTAACCTCCTTGTGTTTTCCTTTGAACTTCTGGTTGAACAAAAGCAAAGAGATTCATAACAGGTCATGACATGTGCCGCCTACTTAAATAGTTCAGGAAAAGTGTGTGTATGTGTGGATGTCTACAAATATGAAAGAGAAGTAGAAGCAAAACCAATGTGACAAAATGTTAAAAAGTTGTTGCATCTGGGTAAAAGGTATATGAAAGTTCTCTGTATTACTTTTATAATTTTTCTGAAGTTCAAAGGAAAAAAAATGATACAGAGGATTTAAGAAAGCCAGAAACTACATGATCACTTTTTGAAGAATACATTTGCTTGGTTATGACATTTTTAGTGAGAGCAGTAACATGTATTGTTTGTAACCATTCCAGACTTGGCAGTGTCATAACAAAACAGCCAATGATTTTGTCTTCGTTAGTTCCTCCTCTCTGATAGCTACAGCTGGTCTTTCAACTGACAATAGGTAAGAGATGATAGCTAAAATTAAAGTATGAGAAAGTATAGCTGAACTTTTTTTTTATTGTTCCTGTCCTTGTGTTTCATGAAAGTTTACTTACGGCTTTAGATACAGTATTTTTATTCTAAAAACTATTATTTATTGGCCATGTTATTCCAGCCCCACCCCCAAAAGCTGTGGTTGTAACAAAGTGTCATCTTCTGCCCTAATGTCTGTCTGCCTCTTTTGATTTCTGTCATATAACTGAGTTCTGAGATCAAGGCCCACTGAGTTTGCTTAGCTTTTATATTTATCCGTAAGGCCTCATTTTGCACTAGAAACAGGATTGTAAGACTATAGATTCTTCAGCTCGTCTTCCGTAGATATTTCTTATGTATGTTGGTCCCCCCACACAGTAGAAATAAATTTTCTTTGTGCTCAAGAAAATTCAGCATCTCTCCTATTATGTATGTCAGTCCAACTGTTAGAGAATCAGTGAATACAAAAAGAAGTTTCCATATTCAGCCTTCATGTATTATTATTTGTAAATGCTTGTTAATCTAAAGTTACTCAAATTTTTAAGTTATAATAGTAGTTTTAAATTTTCTGTAAGACTTGTGGGTCGGGCACGGTGGCTCATGCTTGTAAGCCCAGCACTTTGGGAGGCCGAGGTGGGCAGATCACTTGAGGCCAGCAATTTGAGACCAGCCTGGCCAACATGGTGAAACCCCATCTCTACTAAAAATACAAAAAATTAACCAGGCATAGTGGCGGGGACCTGTAATCCCAGCTACTCAGGGGGCTGAGGCAGGAGAATAGCTTGAACCTAGGAGGCGGAGGTTGCAGTGAACCAAGACCACGCCGTTGCACTCCAGCCTGGGCGACAAGAGTGTGAAACTGTGAAACTCCATCTCAAATGTGGCCAGAGCGTAGTGGCTCATGGCTGTAATCCCAGCACCTTGGCAGGCTAAGGCAGGAGGATCACTTCAGCCCAGGAATTTGAGACCAGCCTGAGCAATATAGGGAGACCCCATCTCTACAAAAAATTTTAAAAATTAGCCAGACATGGTGGCACACATCTGTAGTCCCAGTTACTCAGGACACTGAGTTGAGAGGATTGCTTGAGCCCGTAAGATCGAGGCTGCAGTGAGCCAAGATTCCACCACTGCACCCTTTTTTTATATAAAAATTAATGTCATATAAATTTGTTGGTTACTTGTATTTGTTGTTTTTATAAATTTAAGAACCTTCTGTGATAGCAAGGTTTAATCACACAGTTATATATGACATATTTTTTATTCTGTTAACTTTTTGTGTCACTCAGAAGTAATCTTTTTTTTTTTTTTTCCAGAAACGTATGTTTGTGGGATACTCTTGTAGCACCTGCCAATAGTTTAGTCCATGGTAAGTTTTCAAAGCATTTTATAAATTTTGAAAGTCAGGAAATTCATAAGCTAAGCATTATTTATAAATGGATTTGTTACTAATGACACTTGTATTTATTAACCCATGAGATTTATTTTGCCCATGATGGTAGGATTTGAAAGCAAAAGGATGCAATCTACATAATTAACTCTTCACTATACCTTGATGGGGGGCATTGGGACATAGATAATATAAAAATCATTTGTCTTTACTTTGAATCTGATAGCCAAAGGTTATTGTAAACATGATGTAAACTCAATATTATGTCCCCTCTCACCACTCCTATTCAGCATTGCACTGGAAGTCCTAGCTAATGCAGTAACACAATAATAGGAAATAAAATGTATATAAATGGAAGGGAAGAAACAAAACTGTCTTTATTCACAGAAGACATAATTTTCTGTAAAATATCCCAAAGAATCTACAAAAGAAACTCACAAGTATAGCAAGGTCCCAGGATACAAGGCCAGTATACAGTTGACCCTTGAACAACATAGGGATTGGGATGCTGACCCCTGCACAGTTGCAAATTCTCATATAATTTTTTATTCCCCCCAGAATTTAACTACTAATAGCCTAGTGTTTACTGGATACCTTGTTAATAATATAGTCAATTAACACATGTTTTGTATATGTATTATATAGGAAGCTAGAGAAAAGAAAGTGTTATGAAAATCATAAGAGTACATGCAGTAGTGTACTGTATTTATTGATACTGTAAAGTTTATGTCATCTGTTTACAAGGTGAATTATCCATCTGAAATGGCAGGCAACTACAGCTGCAGACCTTAATTTGTGGTGCATATCAAGCAATTCAACTTTTTTCGTGTAATGTCTTGACTTTTCTCTGCTTTTTGGGAACACTTCCAGCATTACTAGTGGCATGTTGTATGGTTCCCATGGTGTTATTCAAGGTTTACACTATTGCACTAAATACAGTGAAGAATTCACAAGTACCACAGGAGATCACTTTTCACCGCAATATACAGTTTACTGGAGAGAGGACCTGCCCACGTGGAAATGATTAGCATCACACAGCATTTTAAGTGTATACTTGCAACACTTAGGAGCTAACTGCAATAGCAACAGGAGGTGGTTACTAAATTATAACAGTAGTACAGTATGTACTATAATTAATTTTATGCACTTATGATTTCATACTGTATTTTTGTTTACATTTCTTGACTGTCAGTGGCACTACTTACAATCTATATTTGTGTGCGTACGTTTCAATAAATTTAACTTTTTATAAAGATTTATGTATATTTTATGGTAGTAAATGATAAAATAGACTAGCATCTACATGTATTTTATGCATTCATAGCATACTTTTTCATAATTTTTTTGGTATTTCTTGGCTATGTGTGTTGTCTGCAAGTTTTTTCAAATTATCTCAAATCTTTAAAAAATGTTCCAATATATCTATTGAATAAATCAAAAAAGATCTAAATAAATGAGTGATACTCCACATTCATAGATTAGAAGACTCAATATTCTTAAGATGTCAGTTCGTCTTGATTTTATAGATTCAACACAATCCTAATCAAAATTCCAGCATGCTACTTTGTAGATACCAACAAATTGATTCTGAAGTTTATATGGGAAGGCAAAGGAATAGCCAACCAAATACTGGAGAAAAACACACTTGTGGGACTCACACTATACTATCTGATTTCAACACTTACAAGCTACAGTAATCGAGACATTGTGGTATTAGCTTAAGAATAGACTCCGTCTCAAAAAAAAAAAAAAAAAAAAAGAATATACACATAGATCATGGAACAGAATGGAGAGCCCACTGATAGACTCACATATATAGTAGACTTATCTTTAATATGTCACAGAGGCAATTCAGTGGAGAAACGATAGTCTTTTCAACAAATAATGCCAGAACAATTGAGTATCAACATATAAAAAATTGAACCCAGATACAGACCTCACCTTTCATAAAAATTAACTCAAAATGGACCATAAACCTGCATGTAATATGCAAAATAATAAAACTCCTGAAAGGAATGATTTGAATAGAAGTCAGAATAGTGATCGCGTTTGTTGGGGAGGAGAATCGACCATGAAAGGGCATGAAGTTACTGTCTGGGATGATGAAAATATTCTGTACCTTGATCTTAGTGATGGTTACACAGATGTATTCATTTGTCAGTGCTCATCAAGGTATATACTTAAAACGTGTGCATTTTCTTCTGGGAAGTTATATCTCAAAATACTGGTCAAAGTTCCTTCTCTATAATTAATTTTATTTCAAGTCTTACAGTAATAACCAAGTGCTTAGTTTATGCCATGGACTCTACATGATCTGCATATATTAACTAATTTAATCATCAGGAAACCCTATTAGGTTGGTGATAATCTCTTTTACAAATGATGAAACTGAAACTTAAGTAATTCAGCAAAAGCACACATTTAAACCCACACAGAAACCAGGATTGAAACCCAAGCGATCTAACTCCAGAATCCTCACTCTTCATTATGCAATATTCTCCTTAAGCTATATGCAGATTTTTTCCCTAAAATTTGTTAGGCTGGACTCTTTTTTAAAGAAAAATAGTATCGTATTTTTATATTTCTAATACTGATGTGTCTTCAAATTCATGAATCTTTTCTTTTACGAGGCTTAATCTGCTGTTAATCCCGTCCAGTTCCTTTTTTATCTTGAGCCTTGCTGTTTTTAATCTGTTAAATTTTGATTTAGGCCTCTCATGCCTCTACTTAACTTATAATTATAATGGACTTTTACTTTCCTTACCTACTAATTCTGTCATCTCTGTCATTTCTGGGTTAGTTTCAATTGATGGATTTTTCTTCTCCTTATGGGTTATATTTTCCTGCTTTATTACATTCCTGTTAATTTATTATTAGATGCCACGCATTGTGAATTTTACCTCATTAAGTGTCTATTATTTTTGTATTCTGTAAATGTTCTTGAGCTTTGCTCTGGGATAGGTCTAACTTACTTGGAAACAGTTGAATCTGGGAGACCTTGGTTAAACAGGACCAGAGCAACATTTGGTCTAGGGCTGATTTTCCTCCACTACTGTGTCAAATGCTTCTGAGTCCTCCACTAAGGCTGGTATGGAACCAGTTCAGCCAGGGTTCCTCTCCTAGTGCCATGGTCAGAAAACTCTAGGCAGTAAGCTAGGGCAGTTTTATGACCAACCCAGTTTGTTTCCCATCTCTCAGAGATCATGCTTCATTAACTTACATCCAGTGTCTCAAATCATTGGTTTTTATATTTTATTTGATTTTTTAATTGTTTCAGGCAGGAGAGCAAATCTGGTCTATTATTTCACCTTAGCCAAAAGCCAGAAGTCTATGTCTTTTATTGTTAAGTGTTTTTGTTTTTGTTTTAATTTACTTTCAGCTTTTACCTGCCATGACAGTGGAGCCACAGTTTTAGCATATGCTCCAAAACATCAGCTACTAATATCAGGTGGCAGAAAAGGTTTTACATATGCATTTGACCTTTGTCAACGACAACAGAGGCAGCTTTTCCAGAGCCATGATTCTCCTGTTAAAGCCATTGCTGTTGATCCAACTGAAGAGTACTTTGTTACAGGATCTGCCGAAGGCAATATAAAGGTAAACATAGTTGATACCACAACATCTACAAAATGAAAAGAAATCTTCAGAAACCTTAGCTCTTTAATCATGTCGTTGCCATCAGTCTGTTTAAATAATAGTTATATTAACTCCTTTGTAGTCAGCAATGGTAATTGCTATTTAATCTTTCAGTGAATGTAATATTTAACTTGAAAATTTTATATTTTTCATTTGTTTTAAAATATGTTTAATTCATACTAAAACACCAAATTTTCCATGGATATAAACATAATTCAGATATTAGAGTTTGTCTTGACTCATGTTCAGAGTTACATAATTTACTTAATTTCCAGGGGCTGAGAAATGTATTGATAATTTTCTTTTATCCCACCTTGTTCCCCATTTCTTCATATATGTTATTATCCAGTCACTCAGTGCCTAATTCAAGAATTGTGGATAAACCTTGCCTGTAGCAGTCCTTTTCAGAGTCCATTGTGTTGAAAACTTAAAGACAGGTTGTTTAAAATGTTAAGCAGCTTGTTAAAAATGTTAAACAGCTTATTAAATATGCAAATTGCTGGGTCTCATCCCAGAAATACTCAGTCTATAAGTAAGTCCAAGACTCAGGGATCTGCATTTTAATAACACATACCTAGTAATTTTAATGGAGGGTCCTTTGGCCCTGTTTGGTAATTGGTAAGTTAGTTTAGACTAATCCCTATGTTATTTTAATAATCAGCAACCCTAGACTAGAGGGGTTTAGTTTCATTGAATTTATTTATTTAAACACTTACTTAGTAGAATCAGATGGGTTTTTTAGAGCCAGCAAATTATTTTCATAATTCTCATCCAGGAAAAGACTAGAATTATAGAATTTTTAAAAGGCTTTTTCTTAAAATCAAATATATATACACACACACACACACACACACACACACACCCCAACAGAATTATTTTTCTTTAGTTTGAAACTACTTTCTTATTTGAACTGTCTAGTTTAGAATATGCCATAGTTAGGTCGGTTCTTTTTTTTTTTTTTTTGAGACGGAGTCTTGCTCTGTCGCCAGGCTGGAGCACAGTGGCACGATCTCGGCTCACTGTAACCTCCGCCTCCCGGATTCAAGCGATTTCCCTGCCTCTCCTTCCTGAGTAGCCAGGACTACAGGCGTGTGCCACTATGCCCTGCTAATTTTTTTGTATTTTAGTAGAGACGGGGTTTCACCATGTTGGCCAGGATGGTCTCGATCTCCTGACCTCATGATCCACCTGCCTCTGCCTCCCAAAGTGCTGGGATTGCAGGCATGAGCCACCGCGCCTGGCCTAGATTGGTTCTTTAGTTTGTACTTTGATCCTGCGGTTTATTGTTTAATCAAGGTTAAAAAAAAAAAAAAAAGACTTGAAAATATACAATGTATTCATAGGTGGGGTAGTATGAATTTATGAATTTCTTAGAGTAAATAAACGTTTAAAAAAATGATCTCCAGTAAAACCAGGAAATAAGTTGGTTTCGCTAAACCTAAAATAGATGTCCTGAAAGCATTTAAGTTCTTCACATAAGTAAAGGTGCTTATAATTTGCTTTACAAACAGACACATTTATTTTGATAAGGGCTGGAAATACAAAATCTTAGTAAATTAAGTGTCCTGAAATTATAATAATTGACTTTGTCTTATAGTTAAAATATATATTAACTATATATAAACCTTATATATATATTAAACCTATATATAAAAAATATATATAAATATATAAAATATAAAAATATAAAAATATATATTAAATATATATAAATATATATATAATATATAATATATAATATATATAATATATAATATATAAATATATAAAATATAAAAATATATATTAAAAATATAACCTATATATATATTAAAAATATATATTAACCTTTGTCTGGTCAGAGGGCCTCTAGGTGTCAAGTACTTCCCTCTTTCCAGCTGTTCTGATCCCTGGTGAACATTCAATAATATAAAGAAGAGATTACCTTAATGTACAACTATACAGCAAAAGCTCTGCTAAGAGATAGGAAACCTTGATTTTAATCCTTATAGTATTACAAGTTTCTGTAGCATTGTAGACTTAACCTCCTTGTTACCTACATTGTCTCTCTTACTGGATGAATTTTTAAGTATTTTGTGTTAAAGCGATTGGTAAATTACAACACCCTATACAGAATCAAGGTGTTATGATCCTAGGCCTACACAGATTTTTCTCTATTTTTGTTTTGGAAATTCCTTACTGCACAGGAATGCAGGCCTAAAATTTTCATTTGGTTTCTTTTCTTTTCTTTTCTTTTTTTTGAGATGCAGTTTCACTCTTGTTGCCCAGGCTGGAGTGCAGTGGTGCAATCTTGGGTCACTGCGAACTCCACCTCCCAGGTCCAAGCCATTCTCCTGCCTCAGCCTTCTGAGGAGCTGGGATTACAGGCATGCGCCACCACGCCCGGCTAATTTTGTATTTCTAGTAGAGATGGGGTTTCTCCGTGTTGGTCAGGCTGGTCTCCAACTCCTGACCGTAGGTGGTCTCCCCGCCTCAGCCTCCCAAAGTGCTGGGATTACAGGCGTGAGTCACTGCACCTGGACTCGTTTGGTTTCTTAAGGTCATTATCAACCCTAATTTTCCTTTCGTTCTTAATATCTTTCAGATTTGGAGTCTCTCTACCTTTGGTCTTCTCCATACTTTTGTCAGTGAACATGCTCGGCAGTCCATTTTTAGGAATATTGGAACTGGAGTGATGCAAATTGAGACAGGGCCCGCAAATCACATTTTCTCCTGTGGAGCTGATGGAACAATGAAAATGAGAATACTGCCAGATCAGTTTAGCCCTTTAAATGAAGTGTTGAAAAATGATGTGAAATTTATGCTCTAACATTTTTACAATAAGATGTACAATTTATTACCTACATGGAAGTAGTCACCAGATGTAATATACAGTGATCATTCTCTATGCCACAAATTAGCTAATGCTTTCTTGTTTTTATATTTATTTTATGGAGCTTTGCCCTTGATGCACTGATGCCTTAAAAATTAACAAGGTCATTCAGAAGTAGATTACATTGCCTAAAGTAGAATGTGTAAGTAATGCTGTAATAATACATATCATAGTATATTATAATCAGTATGTCATAGTGTTAAAGGTGTTTTGTTTTCTTATTGATACTCTTCCACAGGCATCTCTGCATGAATTTCTTCCACAGTAAAAATACCTTTTTTGAAAAGGCAATTGTACATAATACTTATCCCTTAATTCACCACACTCTCACTTCCTTTATTAGCCTTATACATCTCAAACTCTTTTCTTAATGATAGACATTTGAGTAAGAATGAAAAAAATAATGAACATCTTCATTAAAATTGTCATTGAGATGTCAGTGATAAATGAGCCAGATGGCTCATTATGTAAGGTTTTCATCAGTTTCCCCTCTGGAGCCCAAGTTATATGTATGTATACTGTGTGTGTGTGTATCTTACATATCTTATTTGAACTTAGTTGTACATATTAGCGAAAACTGGTTTTTCATGTGTTTTTGTGCCATAACAACTACGGCCACTAGAATAACTTTTTTTTTTGCAACTGTGCTTTTCATTTTTAAAAAATTTTTGAATTCCCATCCTAATTTTCAAATAAGTTTCAAGGAGACTTTCAGGATTATTGTTTTAAAGATTAGATTTAGTCAAATAAGTCTTAGCAGGCAATAAAGTTTCTGTGGTGGCATATATCATATAAGACACTTAAAGTAAGTTTGTGAATTTGTCAACTTTTGGAGCATCAAACATATCTTACTTAAATTTTATTTTATCTTATTTTTAGGTGCTTTTAATCTCAAAATTCTGAAAAGCTTATAGCAGTATTTTCAGAAACAAATGTGAAAACAGTCAAATTAAGTAGATACTATTTAGAAATGTAAAATACTCTCCAGATCTACCATTAATAGAAAATAAACTAAACCTTATATTTTATTTTTGCCAAAATATTTTATTATAAAGTATGACCAAAATATTTAAAATGCACAATGCTTTTAACTTAAATGTGCTAACCCTGTTTCTGTCTGTTTTGTGCTGTACCTTTTCTGATTCAGAATTATAGAAAACTTGATAAATACTTGATTTTAACCAATGAGACTACAGGCAGATGAGACTAAGTGTTTATGGGACAATTATATACTATTTAACTTAAATATATTTTGTTTAATAGGAAATATATAATAAGAGCATTTTATGTAATAAAATGTGGGCAATGATTATCTTGGAAATTAAAGAGTCAAAGCAAAGAAATGAAGGGCTGACAAAATGAATTTTGTAATATCCTCAGGATACTTTTATCTTAAAAGTATGTTTGTAAATTGTATTTCAACAATTTTAAATGTGTTGAGCAAGTTGCAGTGAAAACACTGTCATTATGTAGAGAGTTTATATGCACATAATAACCTGTACCTATAAGTTGTGCAATAACCATACGTGACTATTTTGCCATGGAGAAATCTGACAGCATTGCAAACAATAATATTGTTTGATGTAGTTAATCCTAAGTTATTTTTCAGCAATTTCTTCACAAATCAAGATTCAAACAGCTTTAAATACTTTCAATGAGATAAAATATTTACTATTATGCTTATTAGAACAAAAGGTGTTAAGGATGAACTAAATATTTTAATTGAGCGTTTATATGGATAATCATACATTATGTAAGCCCATATGTATTTACATCCAGAGTCATAATATTTTAAATAAACAATCATGCAGAAACTTTTTTGGGGGATATACTATTGTTTTAAGATCTCTGCCAATTTAGCTGACTTAAAATATGTGACATTTTAAAATCAAGAATTTCTATATTTGTATTTGGTTAATATAAGGAGGATGGAATAACTTTCCCAAATAGCCTGTTCTTTTCTACAGTCTTTTTAAGTTGATAGGTAAGCATTATTAAAGGAAGGTGGGAATAAAAATTGTTGAAATGTTTAAGTATAAAATGATGTACATATATGTAAAATTTCATTATCCACATTAATGGAATAGATACATCAAAATACATTTTTTAATTGTGTGTTTTCTAAGAATGTGGCTTTGTGATCATATAAGGATTCACAGCATTAACAAATCTTATTTTCTGAAATACAGGATTTTTCTTAACTAAAACCATGGAACAGTCATCTCCATCCTCCTTTCTTGCTCTTTGCCCTTGCCCTCCCTTTGAAAAAAAAAAATTATTTTTTAAAAAAATTGCAGAAATTTTTCACATTGGTCTCAACAATGGAAACACAATACAAAGACACATTCAAAGAAAAGCCTATACAACCTTAGGGTGGAAGTGATCTTTTAACAAGATTGGAAACACAGACATATTTTACTTAATAAAAAATTTAAATGTCATATGGCAGGAACCACAAAGTTAAAACAACAAGTAGACTAGAAGAAATATTTGTATAGTAATAGGAAACATGTCAGTGTCCCTGTATACAAAGAGAAGTTTAAGTTATTGGAGAAGTGGTCAAACTGTGAATAAGCAATTCACAGAACAGGACATTGAAAAAGTCAACAGATACAAAGTATGTTCATCTTCATTATAAGGGCTAATGGAATGTTTTTTAAAAAGTATTATTGTAATACTAGTTTTTATCAGGTTGGTTTAAGGTTACATAGTGACAACATCCATTTTGGTGAAGATACAGGGAAATTGGCAGAAACATTGCTGACAAAGTTATGCGGGTGTGAATTAAAATTGAATACACATAACTTTCAGTGACCAACCTTTTGAGAAATTATAAAAATAAAAGCATCCATGCACAAAAATGTAAGCACACAGATGTTTATTGAAACATATTCTGGAGGCTGGGTGTGGTGGCTCACACCTGTAATCCCAGCACTTTAGGAGGCTGAAGTGAACGGATCACTTGAGGTCAGAGGTTCGTGGCCAGCCTGGCCAACATGGTGAAACCCATCTCTACTAAAAATACAAAAATTAGTGGGATTTGGGGTTGTGAGCCTGTAGTCCCAGCTACTCAAGAGGCTGACACAGGAGAACCACTTGAACCCAGGAGGTGGAGGTTGCAGTGAGTTGAGATTGTGCCACTGCACTCCAGCCTGGGTGACAGAGCAAGACGCTGTCTCAATAAAATAAAATAAAAATTTTAAAAACTGGAAATCTAAATGTTAATTAGCAAGTAAATGGTTGAATAAATTGTGGTACATACATGTAATATTATAGAATATTCTCTCACCACTAAAAAGAATGTTAGATGTGTATCTGTTGGCCTGAGAAGAGGTTGATGAGGAAAAATAATTACAAAGCAAAAGATACAATATCCTATATTGTTTAGATTTTTAAAAAATATAGATGAACAAAGAAATGTGTGTGGAAAAAATACACAAAACTTTTAACATTGGGAAAAGGAAGAAGGGTGTAATAATTTCCCAAACTCCTTTAAACCTCTCTCAGTAAAGTCAATACCAAAAAGTTTTGCTGAATGTGTGTACGTGGGAAAAATAGCTTTATTTTTAAACCAAATAGTACTTCATGACTTTGGGAGCTGCTCTGTTGAATAAAGTGATCCAGTGTCAGGAACACTCCTCTTTGAATTGTTGAGATATTTTTGGTGAAATTTATTTAAGCTGAATGTTAAAATGTTACCCTTTGGAGCGGGAGTCCCGAACCCATGGGCCACAACTGGTACTGGGCTGCACAGCAGGAGGTGAGTGTCAGGGGAAGCTTCATCTCTATTTACAGCTGCTCCCCATTGCTTGTATTACCGCCTGAGCTCCGCCTGCTGTCAGATCAGTGGAAGCATTCGATTCTCATAGGAGCGGGAACCCTATTGTGAACTGGGCATGCAAGGGATCTAGGTTGTGTGCTCATTATGAGAATGATGCCTGATGATCTGTCACTGTCTCCCATCACCCCCAGATGGGACCATCTAGTTGTAGGAAAACAAGCTCAAGACTCCCACTGATTTCATATCATTGTGAGTTGTATAATTATTTCATCATATATTACAATGTAATAATAAAAAAGCTGCACAATAAATGTAATGCGCTTGAATCATCCTGAAACCGTTTGGCCCTTGCGACCCTGGGTCCATGGAATAATTGTCTTCCCACGAAACCTGATGCCAAAACAGTTGGGGATTGCTGCGTTGGAGTACCTGGAAAAAGCTGATCATAGATTATTTGAATGTGCCTGTTAGTATGTAGAAATGTGTGTAGATTTTAGTACAGTTATTTTCAAAGCTGAATCTCTTTTTGAGCTTTTCAAGATGGTTTTCCTTTCCGCTTGGCTGTCCCTGCATATATATGGTCCATTATTCAGGGAACTAATACTAATTGTTTCACAGGGGTCCTTGGAACAAGAACACTTTAAGTTCTCCCACTGCAAATACAGATGAGTAATAGAAACAATTGGTGTGACAACACATTTCACTCGACAGTGGAAAAAATGCTTTATTCATGGACAGTCAGTTATCTGTTCAATGTACAGGTATGACCTGTGTAACAGAACTCAAGCCAGTATGGTGTATCAGCCCTGGACATATGTTAAGTAAGTTTTAAAAATCCTTTGGAATCTACTTTTAGCATCATTTCTGAAATTGCAGCATATTTATTTTTTGAAGCCATACCTTTCTTTTCAGTTTATTCTGAACACAAGCAAAGATAATTCCTTAAAATAGTATCTGGTTGTCTGTATTTGGGTTGTTTCATTCTGTGTTTTGCAGAAAATGCATCAGATTACTATGGCTATTCAGACATGAAGATAACTAAGCAAGCTACAATACTTGCAATGTATTTTAGGATCTCATGGGGCTTTTTCCTAATGAGAAGCTTTATGGGGCAGGGAGGGTGGGAAATGCTCCATCTGGAGTTTACATTAGAGAAAACTTCATGTGTAGATGAATGTAGCCCCACAAATGAGGCATTTCTTCTGAGAATGCAGCTCCACAAGAAACAGCTTCCAAAGGAAGCAAGGGCTAGACTTCAGCCCAACAGACCCCCCTAATAAGTTATATAAGCATTCACCATGGCCCTGTACCACATAGAAGCCTAAGATTCTTATACAGTGATGACAATCACGTAAATTTCAACTGTTCCACAAATCCCTTTAAAGAAGAAAAAGAACAAATCACTCAGATACTATACCTAAGCATATTAGATGGCAGAGAAGGCAGCAACCTTTAAATTACATATAATTTGGGAAATAAACATCTGAGTCTCCTAGACCCCACACTATAGCAGAAAATGATCGGAAAGGGGGTACATAGAAGAGTGCAGAAGGATTCTACTGGTACTGACACAATATGAACTGGAGTTTAGAAGGAGAGGGTCTCATTTTGAATGGTGAAATAGAACAAATAACTGGCTACTGAAAAATAGAGAGTTGGAAATTGTATGTGATTAGATGTGAATATTTTGGGAAATTAGTTCTGAAATAGGAGGCCATGTTCAGAGGAACTGATGTCCTCTGGAGGCTTATTGGTGGAGGGAAAAAAGGAAGTAAATGAAAGTGTCATTTAACAAGATACCAAAGAATCCAAAAATATCCTCCATAAAGATGTGTGATTTTTTTAAAGGAAATCGTGATTCACTTTACAAATAAAGCACTGTGTTCCTGAATGAAAAAAACAGCCCCCCATATTCTTTCCTACACTTGTCCATAAGATTATTTACTATTATAATGTGAATAGTTGACACCACATGTGAAAAAAAAATCCACACAAATTTACTCTCAAAACTTTTTTTTTTTTGGAACATATAAAAACACTCTGGGCCGGGTGCAGTGGCCAGTTCCTGTAATCCCAGCACTGGAAGGCCCAGGCAGGAGGATTGCTTGAGCCTAAGAGTTCAAGACCAGCCTGGGCAACATAGGGAGACCCCCATCTCTACAAATAATTTAAAAATTAGCCAGGCATGATAGCACATTCTTGTGGTCCCAGCTACTTGGGAGGTTGAGGCAGGAGGATTGTCTGAGCTGGGGAGGTTGAGGCTGCAGTGAGCAGTGATCACACCACTACAGCCTGGGTCCAGAGTGAGACCATGTCTCAAAAAATGCAGGGGAGGAGGAGTGGCTCATGTCTGTGATCACAGCACTTTGAGAGGTCAAAGTGGGAGTCCAGGAGTTCAAGACCAGCCTGGGAAACATGGTGAAACCCCTTCTACAAAAGAAAAGAAAACAGAAAAATTAGCCATGCATGGTGTCACGTGCCTGTAGTCCCAGCTACTCAGGAAGCTGAAATGAGAGAATTACCTGAGCCTGGGGAGGTCAAGGCTGCAGTGGGCCATGATTGTGCCATTGCACTCCAGCCTGGGTGACAGAGTAAGACAGTCTCAAAAATAAAAATGTAAATAAACCACCCTCCAAAATAATTTCATGAAACAGAGGAAAGCAGTAATTCAAAACATTCTAACTTATTTATTGATCAACAGGGTCTCACTTTTGCCTAGGCTGCATTTATAGGACCTGCATTTACTCAGGAATGAAAACAGCAAAATTATCTCATAAATCAAGGCTAAATTAGAAATGGCCCAAGGGAGAAGAGATATGACTGAAAGCACACTGAACCGAGAGGATAGAAATTAAATGAGCCAAAAAATGAAGTAAAAAGCTGTTGTAGAGAAAATAATAGCTATAGAACATAGACAAATATGCAATGTTTATAGGAAGGCAGAGCTCTGCATGCAGAGCCAGGAGTTGTAAGCCCAGAGAGCAGAGCTTTGAATCACAGGATTATTCTCAGGCCTTGAAACTGAATGGAATTTTCCCTGCTGTACTTTGAAATTGCTTGGGACAATGTTAGCACTCCATCAAAAATTACTGGACAGCAACAGAAGCTGAAAAATGTGACTCATACGAGAGAAATATCAGTCAATAGACACAGAAAACATGGCAGACTAGAAGTTCTAGCACTTGTCTCTCTCACAGGGACAACCAGAACAATGAAAACTACATTTTAGTCTGGGCATGGTGGCTCACGTCTGTGATCCCAGTGCTTTGGGAGGATGAAGTGAAAGGATCACTTGAAGCCAGGAGTTTGAGACCAACCTAGGCAACATAGCAAGACCCCATCTCTACAAAAAATTATTTAAAAATTAGCCAGACGTGGGTGCTGCATTCCTGTAGTCCTAGCTAATAGGGAGGCTGACATAGGAGTATTGCGTGAGCCCAGGAATTTGAGGTGTATCACAGTGAGCCATGATCGCACCACTGCACTCCAGCCTGGACAACAGAGTGAGACCCTGTCTCAAAACACTACATTTTAAAAACACCAAACAAAAATAAAACAGAGGGAGAGTGCCAGAGTGTCTCAGAGGAGTACCATCAATCTAGATAGGAACAGAAACAGCCACATAGAAAACAGAAGAAAACACTGGGTCTCTACCACCCCATTCCCCAACTAGGATTAGGTGAAAACCAGGAGGAACTTCTTTCAGTAAGTAAGTAGGAATGAGGATTGTAGCAACTCCCATCAATACCTTGGGCACCAAAAAAAAAAAAAAAAACCGGATAGGAGGCAGGACTAAATCACAGCTGCGGCTCATACAGAGCAGTGGGTGGAGACTCACACTGTGAACTCTTGCTCCAGGAACTACTGCAGGAATATACCAGGAAAGCTGAGCGAATCCACAGACCCTTTGAAGGAAGCGGATTGCTCCTGCAGGACCCAGGAGATAGCCCAAATACTGTGAGTGCCCAAACTGTTAAAGTGGGAAAGAGGGATCATCTGCCCCTGAACACACACCCTCACTGGGAAACCCGAAAGTTCAGATCATGGGAGAAGGATTTGACCTTACCTGGAGCTGAGACAATTTAGAAAGCCAAGTAAAATACATGGGTAGAGGAAGCAGTGGGAAAAGTCCTGTGGGCTCTCTGGGTCCCCACGGAAGCCATTTCTGACTTGTCTCACAGGGATCCTTGGAGAGGTCTGCCAAAGGAACAGGGAAAAGACCGCAGGGAGAAGGAAACCTCCAGCTAAACTTTGTAACAATTTCAACTGAACACAAGGTCTCCTGGCCAGAACTCGGGGGATGGTGTGAATCAGGTGTGCAGACTCCATAGGCGGGGAGGTGCCAAAGCCCTGCTTGCTTCCTCAGCCAAGAGGCTCGTAGCCTGGGGCAAGTTCTCAGCCCTGCTTGCCCACTGCCTGGAAACCAACTAGGTGCTGTTGGTTGGGGGGCATGGTGAGAGTGAGATCGGCCTTTTCGGTTACATGGGAACTGGTTTTCGGTTACATGGGAACTGGGTGAGGCCTGTAACTGCCAGCTTTCCTGCACTTCCCTGACAACCTGCATGACACAGCAGAGACAGCCATAATCCTCCTGGGAATACAACTCCATTGACCTGGGAGCCACACCCCCATCCCCAACAGCCACCGCAGGAGCCCTCCCCAAGGAGAGTCTGAACTCAGACACGCCTAACCCTTCCTGTACCTGATGGTCCTTCCCTACCCAATCTGGTAGCCAAAGACAAAGGTCATATTCTCTCGGGAGTTCCAGGGCCCTGCCCACTGGCTGATCATCCTCTATACTACCACAGCTGATGCGCTCTTGAAAGGACCACCTCCTGGTAAAAGGTCAACCAGCACAAAACTAGTGCATTAAACAACTACAACTAAAGACAGAGTCCATTTCACTCATCTGCCACCTCCACAAAAGCTGGTACTGATATCCATGGCTGAGAGACCTGAAGATGATTCACATCACAGGACTCTGCACAGACACCCCCCAGTACCAGCCCAGAGCCTGGCAGCCCTGCTGGGTGGCTGGATCCAGAAGAGAAATAATAATCACTACAATTTGGCTCTCAGGAAGCCACATCCCTAGGAAAAGGAGGAGAGTACTACATCAAGGGAGCACCTCATGAGACAAAAGAACCTGAATAGCAGCCTTGAGCCCCAGATCTTCCCTCTGACATAGCCTACCCAAATGAGAAGGAACCAGAAAAACAACTGTAATACGACAAAATAAGGTTCCTTAACACCCCCCAAAAATCACACTAGCTCACCAGCAATGAATCCAAACCAAGACAAAATCCCTGAGTTGCCAGAAAAAGAATTCAAAAGGTCAATTATTAAGCTAATCAAGGAGGCACCAGAGAAAGGTGAAGTCCAACTTAAGGAAATAAAATGACACAAGATATAAGCGGGAAAATCAGTATGTCAATTAAAAACAATAAAAGAAAAAAAAAAGAGACTCAGAAATTACACATAATGGAATTAGAAAAGGGCTGTAAAACAGCTATAAATATACACAAGATCTGAGGAAAAACATTAACTTAATAAAAGCAGATGGTAGAAAGAACTATATTGAACTTTTAGAGATGAAAAATAGAATATCTGAAATAATTCACTGGATGGGCTTAATTCTAAAACACTTTGGAAGAAAAGATCAGAGAATTTAAAGACATGGCAAGTGAAGCTATTCAAGAGAAAGCAAACATAGTAAAAAACATAGTAAAAAAATTAGGAAAAAATTAGGAAAAATTTAGAAAAAAATACAAGAGAGCAAGGAACACTGATCAATTAATGATGCTATAATACATCTACTTAGAGACCCAGGAGAATGAAAATAAGAGGAAGAAAAAATACTTTAAAAATAGCTTTAAAATTTTCCAAATTTAGTGAAAACTATAAACCTGAAGATACAGGAAACTCAAAAACCCATAGTTGAGACAAGGTCTGGCTCTATTGCCCAGGCTGGAGTGCAGTGGCATGATCTCAGCTCACTGCAACCTTCCATCTCCCAGGCTCGAGTGATCCTCCCACCTCAGCCTCCTGAGTAGCTGGCAGTACAGGCACACACCAACGTGCCTGGCTATTTTTTTGTATTTTTAGTAGAAATGGGGTCTTGCCAGTTGCCCAGGTTGATCTCAAACTCTTGAGCTCAAGGGATCTGCCCGCCTCAGCCTCCCAAAGTGCTGAGATTACAGGTGTGAGTCACTGTGCCTGGCCTACTGCCATGATGCTTCATAATGGCATTGCTGAAAATCAGTGATAATGAGAAAATGATAAATGTAGACAAAGAAAGCAATATATTATGCAAAGAAAAACAACATAAACAAGTCTTTTCTCAGAAACTATGCAAGTCAGGAGACAATGGAACAATACCTTTAAAGTGCTGAGGAAACAACGAAGACAAACAAAAAATCTATATCCAGCGAAAATATCCTTCAAATATGAGGGCAAAACAAAACCCTTTTAGACGAAAGAAACTAGTGTATTTGTAATTTGTTGCCAATGCATCTGAGCTACAAGAAATATAAAAGGATGTTTTTTAAAGATTCAGTGCTATTCCTGTCAAACTACCAATGACATTCTTCACAAAACTAGAAAAAACTATTTTAAAATTCATGTGGAACCAAAAAAGAGCCCAAATAGCCATGGAAATCCTAATAAAAAAGGAGTAAACTGGAGGCATCACATTACCTGGCTTCAAACTATACCACAGGGCTACAGTAACCAAAACAAGGGAAAGGGCTTCCTATCAATAAATCGTGCTGGGATAACTGGCCAGCCATATGCAGAACATTGAAGCTGGACCCCTTCCTTACACCATATCAAAAATTAACTCAAGATGGATTAAAGACTTACATGTAAAAACCAAAACTATAAAAACCCTGGAAGACAACTAGATAATACCATCCTGGATATAGGAATGGGCAAAGATTTTATGACAAGGACACAAAAAAACAATTGCAACAAAAGCAAATATTAACAACGGTGATCTAATTAAACTTAAGAGCTTCTGCACAGCAAAAGAAACTATCAACAGAGCAAACAGACAACCTATAGAATGGGAGAAAATATTTGCAAACTATGCATCTGACAAAAGTCTAATATCCAGGATCTATAAGGAACTTCAACAGATTTACAAGAGAAAGACAAACAACCCCATTAAAAAGTGAGCAAAGGACATGAACAGACACTTTGCAAAAGAAGACATACATGAAGCCAAAAAGGATATGAGAAAAGCTCAATATCACTGATCATTTGAGACATGCACATCAAAACCACAATGAGATACCATCATCATTTTTTGACTGTTTAATAAAATAAAAAAATAGCATGCTGGCAATGTTGCAGAGAAAAGGGAACACTTATACACTGTTTGTGGAAGTATAAATTAGTTCAACCATTGTGGAAAGCAGTATGGCGATTCCTCAATGAGCTAAAAACAAACTATCATTTGACCAAGCAGTCCTATTACTGGGTATATACCCAGAGAAATATAAATCATTCTAGCATAAAGACACATGCATATGTATTCACAGTGTGTGAATTATTCACACAGCAGCGTTATTCACTATAGCAAAGACATGGAACCAACCTAAATGCCCATCAATGACAGAATGGATAAAGAAAATGTGGTATACATATGCCATGGAATATCATGCAGTCATAAAAAAGAATGAGATTGTGTCTTTTGCAGAAACATGAATGGAGAAGAAGGCCATTATCCTTAGCAAACTAACGCAGGAACAGAAAACCAAATACTGTACGCTGTCACCTATAAGTGGGAGCTAAGTGATGAGAACATGTGGACACAAAGAGAGGAACAACAGACACTGGGGCCTACTTGAGGATGGAGGGTAGAAGAAAAGAGAGGAGCAGAAAAAATAACTATTGGGTCCTAGGCTTAGTACCTGGGTGATGAAATAATCTGTACAACAAACCCCTGTGACACAAGTTTGTCTATATAACAAACCTACACAGGTACCCCTGAACCTAAAATAAAAGTTAAAAAGGAAATGTTAAAACCAAAAAAAAAAAGTTCCTTTTTTCCTTTTTTCTTTTTTTTTTTTTTTTTTGAGATGGAGCCTCTTTCTGTCATCCAGGCTGGAATGCTGTGGCACAAACTTGGCTCACTGTAACCTCTGCCTCCTGTCTTCAAGCGATTCTTCTGCCTCAGCATCCTGAGTAGCTGGGACTGTAGGCGCCTGCCACCACGCCCGACTAATTTTTGTATTTTTAGTACAGACAGGGTCTCACCATATTGGCCAGGCTGCTCTCGAACTCCTGACCTCGTGGTCCTCCTGCCTCGGCCTCCCAAAGTGCTGTCACAGTGCCTGGCCAAGAGTTCCTTTTTTTAAGGAGTCAAATTTTTTTTAAAAGAAAATTAAAAAAGGAATTTCTTGGAAGCTTGGATCTACATTAAAAATTAGCAGTCCCAAATATATTAAATAAGTGAGTATATATTTTAAAAAGGTTTCTTGTGTTTTAATTTTTTCAAAAGATGGCTAGGCATGGTGGCTCACGCCTGTAATCCCAACACTTTGGGAGGCCAAGGTGGGCAGATCGCCTGAGGTCAGAAGTTTGAGGTCAGCCTGGCCAACATGGTGAAAACCCATCTCTATCAAAAATACAAAAATTACCTGGGCATAGTGATATGTGCTTGTAGTTCCAGCTACTTGGGAGGCTGAGGCAGGAGAATCACTGGAACCCAGGAAGCAGAGGTTGCAGTGAGCTGAGATCGCACCATTGCAGTCCAGCCTGGGTGACAGAACAAGACTCTGTCTAAAAAAAAAAAAATTATATATATATATATATAATTGTTTAAAGCAAAAAATAACTATTTTTACAGTTATATGCATAAGTAAAAGTAAACTATGTGACAATCATAATATAAAGGGTGTTATTTTTAATATCCTTTACAAGATGATTATTACTTGAATTGTGTCCCTGACAGAATTCATATATTGAATCCCTAAGCCCTACTGTGACTGTATTTGGAGATAGGCCTTTAAAGAAGTAATTAAGGTTAAATGAGATCCTACAGGTGGGGCCCTAATTCAATATGACTGATTTCCCTATAAGAACAGAGACTAAAAAGAGAGAGATATTTGATATGTGCATGCACAAACCAAAGACCATGTGAGGATACAGCAAGAAAATGCTCATCTGCAAGCCAAGGAGAGAGGCCTGTAGAGAAACCAGATGTATTACCTCGATCTTGGACTTCCAGTCTTCAGTACTGTGAGAAAATAACTTTATGTTGTTTAAGCCACCTGGTCTGTCGTAGTGATCATGTAGTTTTTTAGTTGTGCCAGAACAAACCAAAAGCGCTTCCACTGGTCAAATTTACAATAATTTGATCATCAAATGTAATGTTAATTAAATGTTAAACTTTGTATGCTGTGTAACCAACTACTCTCTAATTTAGTGATTTAAAATAGCAACCATTTGGTAATGTAATGTTCCATGGCCTTGTGAGTCTAGAATTCAGAGGACTCATCTGGGCAATTCTGCTGCTCCATGTGACATTAAGCAGGGTCGCCCAGTAACATTCAGCTGGCAGCATAGCTAGTCTGGAGCGCCAAAGACAGGTTTACTAACACACCTTAGAGGGCATGACCAGAAGTCTGGGCTCAGGTGGGCCTCTCTCTCTACATGTAGTTTCAGGGCCTTTCCATATTATCTCTTCAACAGGGTCCAGACATCTTACATGATGGCTTAGGGCTCCAAGAATAAATGTCCCAAGAGATAGTTGAAGATAATAGTCTCTTAAGGTTGGACCTAGAAACTTGCACAATGTCATTTCTATCATATTTTGTTGGTTAAAACTTCACAGAGCCCATCCAGATTTAAGAGACGGGGCTGTACCCTCCATCTCTGATGGGTTAAAGTGTCAAAGAACTAGTTGTGTCCACTTAAAATCTGCCACCGTCCACCCTCTGTCCATAAATTATTTATGTTTCTCTTACATATAAAATAAACTCCCTCCTTATAAAACTTTAGCAGTTTCATCCTACTACATCATCAGGACATTAGGACCAGACTCAAGCCTCAAGCCTCAGGATCCCCATTATTTAAATCAAGTCCAAGCATCTATTAGGCATTTTTTTCCTTTCTTTTTTTTTTTTTTCTTTGAGACAAGAGTCTCGTCGCCCAGGCTGGAGTGCAGTGGCATGATCTCGACTCACTGCAACCTCTGCCTCCCAGGTTCAAGCGATTGTCCTATCTCAGCCTCCTGAGTAGCCCGAATTATAGGTGCCCACCACCATGCCTGGCTAATTTTTGTATTTTCGTAGAGATGGGGTTTCGCCACATTGGACAGGATGGTGTCAAACTCCTGACCTAAAGTGATCCGCCTGCCTTGGCCTCCCAAAGTGCTGGGATTGCAGGTTTGAACCACTGTGCCTGGCCTCTACTAGGCTTCTTAAATGAGGTTTTAAAAGTATGACACCTCTCATTCTGAAGACCTGTGAATGAAAGAGACAAACTGTGGGCCTCCTATACGCCAGCCATACAGTGACGAAACAAAGATAGAATAGCTCTCTCCAATTCAAAAAGGAGGAAACATTAGAATTACATAGCAGTCCCTGGTCCATAGAGATTCTAAAATTTACATAGGCACGTGTTGCTGGTTCCTTGAATAACCCTTTTCCCTGGAAGTTACTCTCCACAGGTCTCGGCTCCTCCCTCTGGACTTCCCACCACCCAACCCCTACTCCCAGTCATTCTTCCTTTTCCATAAAAGTGGACCACAGTTTCAACTGATTAGTCTTCTCAGTCTCATTTCTGGCCATAGAAGGTTAAAGGCTCAAAGGCTTCTTTAAATTTTATACGGTTCCCATATTTTACAGTTCAATCTAGTAAAATTCTTTTTAAAACTTTGCGAATTTCTTATATATTGAATTATAAATGACTCCACTAGACAAAAACCACACCCATATTGTCTTTTTCTGAGACAGGCTATTCTCTACCTTGGGCCACCGGTAAAACTGCTGTGGTATACCACCTTCAGATTCCTAGAAATCCTGGTGTCTCACAGAAAAGGTCTACAAGGCACACCCTTATATCCTTCGGAGATCTTAACAAAGGGACTAACAACTAAAATCTTGGCCATATCTTTACTTTGAGGTCATTTTTAATCCACAACGATGTTGAATAAATTTTTTAAGTCCAGGAGGCCATTGCTATGAAGAGTGAGAACTCACATATGATAGTAAGTAGTATACCAACTCTTTACCCCGAGGATTGGTACTTACAATGAAAGAAGTAAGGCTATTGAAGGAGAACAATGTGGAAGTCAAAATCTACTAGGTAAGGGTGCTGTTCTTGGAGCAATACAGGACTAAGACGGGAACTTGTCTTGCTTCAAATCAAGTAGAGCATTCCCAACTTGGACTAGCATTTGGTGAGTAGAGGGAGTGGAGGCACACAAGAGAGCTCTATCAATAGAGCCAGGAATTTAAGGCATATTTATTTATTTTAAAAGGTCTTTAAAGGAGTTGAAAATGTAAAATTGTGTCCTCAAGGACAAGACAAAACAAAACTGGTCACTGTGATATTTGGGATAGGTTCACATGAGATTTGAGATGGTCCAAAAGGAGAAAATAATTCAGGTGGGGAAGAACTCACGCAGAGAGACCAATGGTGCAATCATAGAAAAATAAGGATTCCGGCTAGAGACAACACTATAATTCCTAAGAATGTCTTAAGGGGTGGCCAGTTAGAAACACGCAAAGAACTTAGTTTCATGGGGAGTGTGACTGACCCAACTGGGGACAGTTGTAGATAAAGTAATATTTTGAAGCAGCTTATAGTTCTAGCAAGCTTTCTTAGGAAGAGATGTGTTTTTGTGCCTACGTTATCGTAGGAGGTAAATAATTCTGCTTAAAGAGTGAAAAGTACTCTAAAATGGAGGTACAGCCATTAGCGATACGTAATAGCCATGAGTGGCGATTGAGGTCTATTAAAGCAATGGGAAAAGATCACTGTCTTAAAACTTTGATTTTTTTTTTTTTTTTTCCAATTTCCTTCATTTCTTTTTAGGATTATGATGTCATTTTTCTTTTCTTTTTTTTTTATTATTATTATTATACTTTGAGTTCTAGGGTACATGTGCATAACATGCAGGTTTGTTACATATGTATACATGTGCCATGTTGGTGTGCTGCACCCATCAACTCGTCAGCACCCATCAACTCGTCATTTACATCAGGTATAACTCCCAGTGCAATCCCTCCCCCCTCCCCACTCCCCGTGATAGGTCCCGGTGTGTGATGTTCCCCTTCCCAAGTCCAAGTGATCTCATTGTTCAGTTCCCACCTATGAGTGAGAACATGCGGTGTTTGGTTTTCTGTTTTTGTGATAGTTTGCTAAGAATGATGGTTTCCAGCTGCATCCATGTCCCTACAAAGGACACAAACTCATCGTTTTTTATAGCTGCATAGTATTCCATGGTGTTTATGTGCCATATTTTCTTAATCCAGTCTGTCACTGATGGACATTTGGGTTGATTCCAAGTCTTTGCTATTGTGAATAGTGCTGCAATAAACATACGTGTGCATGTGTCTTTATAGCAGCATGATTTATAATCCTTTAGGTATATACCCAGTAATGGGATGGCTGGGTCATATGGTACATCTAGTTCTAGATCCTTGAGGAATCGCCATACTGTTTTCCATAATGGTTGAACTAGTTTACAATCCCACCAACAGTGTAAAAGTGTTCCTATTTCTCCACATCCTCTCCAGCACCTGTTGTTTCCTGACTTTTCAATGATCGCCATTCTAACTGGTGTGAGATGGTATCTCATTGTGGTTTTGATTTGCATTTCTCTGATGGCCAGTGATGATGAACATTTTTTCATGTGTCTGTTGGCTGTATGAATGTCTTCTTTTGAGAAATGTCTGTTCATATCCTTTGCCCACTTTTTGATGGGGTTGTTTGTTTTTTTCTTGTAAATTTGTTTGAGTTCTTTGTAGGTTCTGGATATTAGCCCTTTGTCAGATGAGTAGATTGCAAAAATCTTCTCCCATTCTGTAGGTTGCCTGTTCACTCTGATGGTAGTTTCTTTTGCTGTGCAGAAGCTCTTTAGTTTAATGAGATCCCATTTGTCAATTTTGGCTTTTGCTGCCGTTGCTTTTGGTGTTTTAGACATGAAGTCTTTGCCCATGCCTATGTCCTGAGTGGTACTACCTAGGTTTTCCTCTAGGATTTTTATGGTATTAGGTCTAACATTTAAGTCTCTAATCCATCTCGAATTAATTTTCGTATAAGGAGTAAGGAAAGGATCCAGTTTCAGCTTTCTACTTATGGCTAGCCAATTTTCCCAGCACCATTTATTAAATAGGGAATCCTTTCCCCATTTCTTGTTTCTCTCAGGTTTGTCAAAGATCAGATGGCTGTAGATGTGTGGTATTATTTCTGAGGACCCTGTTCTGTTCCATTGGTCTATATCTCTGTTTTGGTACCAGTACCATGCTGTTTTGGTTACTGTAGCCTTGTAGTATAGTTTGCAGTCAGGTAGTGTGATGCCTCCAGCTTTGTTCTTTTGACTTAGGATTGTCTTGGAGATGCGGGCTCTTTTTTGGTTCCATATGAACTTTAAAGCAGTTTTTTCCAATTCTGTGAAGAAACTCATTGGTAGCTTGATGGGGATGGCATTGAATCTATAAATAACCTTGGGCAGTATGGCCATTTTCACAATATTGATTCTTCCTATCCATGAGCATGGTATGTTCTTCCATTTGTTTGTGTCCTCTTTTATTTCACTGAGCAGTGGTTTGTAGTTGTCCTTGAAGAGGTCCTTTACATCCCTTGTAAGTTGGATTCCTAGGTATTTTATTCTCTTTGAAGCAATTGTGAATGGAATTTCATTCCTGATTTGGCTCTCTGTTTGTCTGTTACTGGTGTATAAGAATGCTTGTGATTTTTGCACATTAATTTTGTATCCTGAGACTTTGCTGAAGTTGCTTATCAGCTTAAGGAGATTTTGAGCTGAGACGATGGGGTTTTCTAAATATACAATCATGTCATCTGCAAAGAGGGACAATTTGACTTCTTCTTTTCCTAACTGAATCCCCTTGATTTCTTTCTCTTGCCTGATTGCCCTAGCCAGAACTTCCAACACTATGTTGAATAGGAGTGGTGAGAGAGGGCATCCCTGTCTTGTGCCAGTTTTCAAAGGGAATTTTTCCAGTTTTTGCCCATTCAGTATGATATTGGCTGTGGGTTTGTCATAAATAGCTCTTATGATTTTGAGGTACGTTCCATCAATACCGAATTTATTGAGCGTTTTTAGCATGAAGGGCTGTTGAATTTTGTCAAAAGCCTTTTCTGTATCTATTGAGATAATCATGTGGTTCTTGTCTTTGGTTCTGTTTATATGCTGGATTATGTTTATTGATTTGTGTATGTTGAACCAGCCTTGCATCCCAGGGATGAAGCCCACTCTATCATGGTGGATAAGCTTTTTGATGTGCTGCTGAATCCGGTTTGCCAGTATTTTATTGAGGATTTTTGCATCGATGTTCATCAGGGATATTGGTCTAAAATTCTCTTTTTTTGTTGTGTCTCTGCCAGGCTTTGGTATCAGGATGATGTTGGCCTCATAAAATGAGTTAGGGAGGATTCCCTCTTTTTCTATTGATTGGAATAGTTTCAGAAGGAATGGTACCAGCTCCTCCTTATACCTCTGGTAGAATTCGGCTGTGAATCCATCTGGTCCTGGACTTTTTTTGGTTGGTAGGCTATTAATTATTGCCTCAATTTCAGAGCCTGCTATTGGTCTATTCAGGGATTCAACTTCTTCCTGGTTTAGTCTTGGAAGAGTGTAAGTGTCCAGGAAATTATCCATTTCTTCTAGATTTTCCAGTTTATTTGCATAGAGGTGTTTATAGTATTCTCTGATGGTAGTTTGTATTTCTGTGGGGTCGGTGGTGATATCCCCTTTATCATTTTTTATTGCGTCAATTTGATTCTTCTCTCTTTTCTTCTTTATTAGTCTTGCTAGCGGTCTGTCAATTTTGTTGATCTTTTCAAAAAACCAACTCCTGGATTCATTGATTTTTTGGAGGGTTTTTTGTGTCTCTATGTCCTTCAGTTCTGCTGTGATCTTAGTTATTTCTTGCCTTCTGCTAGCTTTCGAATGTGTTTGCTCTTGCTTCTCTAGTTCTTTTAATTGCGATGTTAGAGTGTCAATTTTAGATCTTTCCTGCTTTCTCTTGTGGGCATTTAGTGCTACAAATTTCCCTCTACACACTGCTTTAAATGTGTCCCAGAGATTCTGGTATGTTGTATCTTTGTTCTCATTGGTTTCAAAGAACATCTTTATTTCTGCCTTCATTTCGTTATGTACCCAGTAGTCATTCAGGAGCAGGTTGTTCAGTTTCCATGTAGTTGAGCGGTTTTGATTGAGTTTCTTAGTCCTGAGTTCTAGTTTGATTGCACTGTGGTCTGAAAGACAGTTTGTTATAATTTCCGTTCTTGTACATTTGCTGAGGAGTGCTTTACTTCCAATTATGTGGTCAATTTTGGAGTAAGTGTGATGTGGTGCTGAAAAGAATGTATATTCTGTTGATTTGGGGTGGAGAGTTCTGTAGCTGTCTATTAGGTCTGCTTGCTGCAGAGATGAGTTCAATTCCTGGATATCCTTGTTAACTTTATGTCTCGTTGATCTGTCTAATGTTGACAGTGGAGTGTTGAAGTCTCCCATTATTATTGTATGGGAGTCTAAGTCTCTTTGTAAGTCTCTAAGGACTTGCTTTATGAATCTGGGTGCTCCTGTTTGGGTGCATATATATTTAGGATAGTTAGCTCTTCCTGTTGAATTGATCCCTTTACCATTATGTAATGGCCTTCTTTGTCTCTTTTGATCTTTGATGGTTTAAAGTCTGTTTTATCAGAGACTAGTATTGCAACCCCTGCTTTTTTTTGTTCTCCATTTGCTTGGTAAATCTTCCTCCATCCCTTTATTTTGAGCCTATGTATGTCTCTGCATGTGAGATGGGTCTGCTGAATACAGCAGACTGATGGGTCTTGACTCTTTATCCAATTTGCCAGTCTGTGTCTTTTAATTGGAGCATTTAGTCCATTTACATTTAAGGTTAATATTGTTATGTGTGAACTTGATCCTGCCATTATGATATTAACTGGTTATTTTGCTTGTTAGTTGATGCAGTTTCTTCCTAGCCTTGATGGTCTTTACATTTCGGCATGTTTTTGCCATGGCTGGTACCGGTTGTTCCTTTCCATGTTTAGTGCTTCCTTCAGGGTCTCTTGTAAGGCAGGCCTGGTGGTGACAAAATCTCTAAGCATTTGCTTATCTGTAAAGGATTTTATTTCTCCTTCACTTATGAAACTTAGTTTGGCTGAATATGAAATTCTGGGTTTAAAATTCTTTTGTTTAAGAATGTTGAATATTGGCCCCCACTCTCTTCTGGCTTGTAGAGTTTCTGCTGAGAGATCTGCTATTAGTCTGATGGGCTTCCCTTTGTGGGTAACCCGACCTTTCTCTCTGGCTGCCCTTAAGATTTTTTCCTTCATTTCAACTTTGGTGAATCTGGCAATTATGTGTCTTGGAGTTGCTCTTCTCGAGGAGTATCTTTGTGGCGTTCTCTGTATTTCCTGGATTTGAATGTTGGACTGCCCTACTAGGTTGGGGAAGTTCTCCTGGATGATATCCTGAAGAGTGTTTTCCAACTTGGTTCCATTTTCCCCCTCACTTTCAGGCACCCCAATCAGACGTAGATTTGGTCTTTTTACATAATCCCATACTTCTTGCAGGCTTTGTTCATTTCTTTTTCTTCTTTTTTCTTTTGGTTTCTCTTCTCGCTTCATTTCATTCATTTGATCCTCAATCGCTGATACTCTTTCTTCCAGTTGATCGAGTCGGTTACTGAAGCTTGTGCATTTGTCACGTATTTCTCATGTCATGGTTTTCATCTCTTTCATTTCGTTTATGACCTTCTCTGCATTAATTACTCTAGCCATCAATTCTTCCACTTTTTTTTTCAAGATTTTTAGTTTCTTTGAGCTGGGTACGTAATTCCTCCTTTAGCTCTGAGAAGTTTGATGGACTGAAGCCTTCTTCTCTCATCTCGTCAAAGTCATTCTCCGTCCAGCTTTGATCCGTTGCTGGCGATGAGTTGTGCTCCTTTGCCGGGGGAGATGTGCTCTTATTTTTTGAATTTCCAGCTTTTCTGCCCTGCTTTTTCCCCATCTTTGTGGTTTTATCTGCCTCTGGTCTTTGATGATGGTGACGTACTGATGGGGTTTTGGTGTAGGTGTCCCTCCTGTTTGATAGTTTTCCTTCTAACAGTCAGGACCCTCAGCTGTAGGTCTGTTGGAGATTGCTTGAGGTCCACTCCAGACCCTGTTTGCCTGGGTATCAGCAGCAGAGGCTGCAGAAGATAGAATATTGCTGAACAGCGAGTGTACCTGTCTGATTCTTGCTTTGGAAGCTTCCTCTCAGGGGTGTACTCCACCCTGTGAGGTGTGGGGTGTCAGACTGCCCCTAGTGGGAGATGTCTCCCAGTTAGGCTACTCAGGAGTCAGGGACCCACTTGAGCAGGCAGTCTGTCCCTTCTCAGATCTCAACCTCCATGTTGGGAGATCCACTGCTCTCTTCAAAGCTGTCAGACAGAGTCGTTTGTGTCTGCAGAGGTTTCTGCTGCTTTTGTTATTGTTTACTGTGCCCTGTCCCCAGAGGTGGAGTCTACAGAGACAGGCAGGTTTCCTTGAGCTGCTGTGAGCTCCACCCAGGTCGAGTTTCCCAGCGGCTTTGTTTACCTACTTAAGCCTCAGCAATAGCGGGCACCCCTCCCCCAGCCTCGCTGCTGCCTTGCCGGTAGATCGCAGACTGCTGTGCTAGCAATGAGGGAGGCTCCGTGGGCGTGGGACCCTCCCGGCCAGGTGTGGGATATAATCTCCTGGTGTGCCCTTGTCCTTAAAGCGCAGTATTGGGGTGGGAGTTACCCGATTTTCCAGGTGTTGTGTGTCTCAGTTCCCCTGGCTAGGAAAAGGGATTCCCATTCCCCTTGCGCTTCCCAGGTGAGGCGATGCAGGAGCTGACCAGCACCGATTGTCTGGCACTCCCTAGTGAGATTAACCCAGTACCACAGTTGAAAATGCAGAAATCACCTGTCTTCTGTGTCGCTCGCGCTGGGAGTTGGAGACTGGAGCTGTTCCTATTCGGCCATCTTGCTCCGCCCCCCAAAACTTTGATTCTTATTCTATCCCAGAGTTTCTATTATTTAATAGAAAAAAAAACTATACTTTTTATCTCATTCATCTGGTTACTTTGAGGACAAGATAAGGTTTTATGATAATCCTCCAAAAATAAATAGGACTTGAAAGATAGAGTTGAAACAGTGGACAATTAAAGAATAATTTGGAAGAATGGTGAAATTATAGCCATGCTTTCAATCAGGCATGTTCATTGGCACATTCCCACAAAGATGTAGTTAAGGCACAAAGGCAACATAAACCTTTCTGTGGGCTGCATTTAATTTGCACATCTTTGCTTCAGTACTTTGCAGCTTGCTGGAAAATGTTAAACCTATCTTTCCCTTTTCTCTTACTTTTGCCCGTAGTATCCTTCTGTCTGCTTGGCAAACTCCAGTTCATCCTTTTGACTCAACTGGATGGAACGTCCTTTGTGAAATCTTCCCCATTTTCCCAGGGAATGTGAGTTACTTCTTTTCTCTCCTCCCAGACTATTTGTGCGTACATTTTTATTGCATGTATCACAGTGCCACACAATTATTTCCTTACACTCAAAAAGCAGATGCTTTCACTGAGTAAGCAGAGTAAGGAGCAAAAGAGAAGAGTACACAAGAAAACCGGGACAGATATTTTTTTAAAACTTCACAACTTTCTCTGGAGTTAGTTTCCTTACCTTCAGCTGGGCAGAAGCAAAAATAGAAGGCATGCACAGAGGTATTTTTGGCATGCAGCTACAGTAACAGCCATCGCTACTTGATGTGATTTACGGAGTTTGGGGGTTTTTGGGTCTGAGAGGATTCATCAAATTAGGTGTAGCTACAATTATTTTAGAATATATTTAGCCATTGAGTAATGGACTAGTTATTAGGAGCTTCTAGATTCCAACGTGTTTTATTGGCCCCAAATTGGAAACATGCAAGAGCTAGCTTGAAAAGGAAATGACCCAAGTATCTATTGGCCCAAATAAGACAGCAAAGTTAGTTATCTCGCTAATTTCTAAGCATCACCACAATATGAAATAAGGCAGAGAGGAAAAAGGCCCTATTCAATTTCGTTAGTAACAAAATGATGAATTGATTTTCAGTGCAAAGGACCCCAGGGTTGCAAGTCACGTAACCTGAGCATGCCCAGATAAACCAAGTATTCCCAATTCACGACCCTGGAGCCAACCACAGCAGAATCTAAGTACTCAGAATAAGAAATGGGGATGGAATTAAGAAGTGAGGGGTACTGTGTTTTGCTGCAGTGTGGATTTAAGGGCCAAGGACCCAGCATCACCTCTTTGCATGACCCAATCAGATCATGCCTCCTTGCATTGTTCTATCTCTCTCACAGTTATCCTCTGCCTATAAACCCTGCCTCCAGACCCCAGCCTGGGGAGACAGATTTGAGCATTGCACCCTATCACCTTGCCAGTCAACTTGCAATAAAGCTTTCTCTTTTTTCAAAAGCCAGTGTCATAGAATTGTTTTGTAAACACATTGGGCGATGAGCCCACTGATAGGATGCAAGTTGCCTAAGATTTCAGGGGTTCCCCACTCTCCATTCCTCTCCAAAAGTAAACACTGAGACAGTGGTCACTCTGCATTGTTTCTACCATTAGAGTCTCTGGTCTCTTAGGTTTACATGGTTCTAGAAAGTGGGTCATGCCAACAGAGAGTGGGACCTCCATGTAGAACTTTAAATTTTGTATTTTTTTTTTAAATTTTAACATTTTTATATTTTGCAGGGGAAGTATAGAAATGAAAGATTGAGGATAAAAGGGAATGAATAGTTAATGGAATACGGCCTCTGTAGATAAAAGAAAGTGAGTGTGGAGGACCCAGAGAACTGGTGAATGAGTTTGCTGTGATCCATTGAGACAAGAAGAAAGGAAGTCAAGATGAATGTGGATGCAGATAGCATTTTGGGTGGCTGGGGCATGATGTCAAGAAAATTCTCTATTGATGATCTCTAAATTTCCCATGAACTAGGAAGTGAAATTATATATTAAGAGAGTGGGAAAAGTGTCTTGAGGACATGGTAAAAAGATTAAACCCCTTCTCCTTCCCATCCATGATGCTGGAGGATATGCAGGCTGCAGCATGGCTTAGTGGAGACTCAAGGTCATAAATCTGTAGTGGTTCCCAGTTTCACACTTTTTGGTTGTTAAGTAGTCCATATGAAAAATGTGGATGGCTAAAAAGATTTGCCAGGTGGGTACAGGGAAAGGACAATGGGATAAAGGAATAGGGAGGACTAGCAAGGGAGTGACTGATGTGTTGACTCTTGGAGTTAGGCTGGATAGGAAAAGAGGCTGAGTGGAAGAAATGCAAATCTAGATCAGATAAAAGAAGAGTGGGGATCAAGGGTGGGAAGTTGTAGTTGGGGTATAGAATGTCAGAGATACAGATAAGAAAGGTAGAGGTGGATCTGAGGGTGCTGCTACAGGGTGCAGCCAGGGACAAGGGAGACTAAAATCAAGCAATGGTGAAAGTTACTGGGGTTGAGGTTTCAAACACCATGATATCCTGGGTGACTGTCACAGGAATCATGCAGATGGAACTTCTCCTTCTATCTCACACAGTAGAAGCTAAATCTCATTAAGGTTTTGTGCTTTGTCCAGAGTCATCCAGCTTACACAGGGCAGATCCAGTATTAGAACTCTCAATTGGTGGTAACAAATATCACTATCCATGGGCATTCAGAGATAGTTTCTGATTATTTGGGGATGGGAGAGGAGAGGTGTCTACAAACCCTTTTAATCCTTTAAATCCTAGTTTAGTTGCACTACTGCAGAATCCAGAGGTATTTAGAAAGTACCTATCTTTGTCCTTCTTTCCGCTGAATGACATCACCAATGACTGACCCTGCCAGTCCTGAAACCCTTTAAATCTACCTCCATGACTCACCTTCCTTCACTCCCTCCATCCCCTCAATCTCCAAGCTTTGATAAGTCTTGAATGCATATTCTCCTTTCCATCCACATAGTTTAGGCCCTCAGCATCTGTGTTAGTTTTCTACTTTTGCCATAGCAAATGATCATAAATTTCGGAGTTTAAAATATAGGCCATAAATTAGTATTAGTCTCACCAGGATAAAATTAAGGTATCAGTAGAGCTCAATTACTTTCTGAAGACTCTAAAGGAGGATCCATTTCCTTGCTTATTTGGGTTATTGGCAGAATTCAGTTTCTGCTGTTGTAGGACTGTGGAAGAAATGCAAGTCTAGACAGATAAAGAAAGTCAGTTTTTTTGTTGGCTGTCAGCTAAGGTCTTTTCCCAGTTCCTGGAGGCTATCCATAGTCCTTGGTTCATGGTTCAGGTTGAGTCCTTCTCATGCTTTGAATCTCTTTGACCCACCCTTCTTCCATTTTAGGGGATTCATGTGATTAGATTGGGCTCACTGAAATAATCCAGGATGATCCCCCATCTCAATGGCATCAATCTTAATCACACCTGCAAAATTTCTTTATTTTTTTTTTCAAGACCGAATGAGAAGGTAATACCTGCAATAATTCTTTTGCATGTAAGGTAACATATTTACAGATTCCAGGGATTAAGAAGTGGACCTCTTTCTGTAACTCTACTAATTCTGCCTACTGAAGTATCTCACCCTGACATATTTCAATATTTCCTAAGCAAGTTTCTTGGTTCTGGGATCTTCTATGTTTCCAGATTAAACTTTCTAGAACCACACCTGACATATCTCCTGTACTTAAAACCCTTCTGACTTCCTACCTATCAAAGGTCAAATTCATGTTGTTTAGTTTCTATAGGAAAACAGCCCTTGAGTTTCGTCCTGTTTTACTGTTTTAGCTTCATTCCGGCCACCATTCCACTTCTCCTCCATCCTTATTCGGGCTTGAAAAAGTTTTCTGTGATTCTTCTTCACTTATAAGCTGCCTTTGAAGCTCCCATTTCTTCTTCCAAACCCAGCTCAGATATCACCTACTCCAGGAAGATCTCCCTGACGCCCTTCCCCAAAGTTACAACCACAGGACAAAGTCCTCTTTTAAAAATCTCCGTACCTTGTGTATGTTTCTATCTTTTTGCATTAAACCCAAATGTGTTGTGATTTTGTCTATTTCACCTATCAAGAGTTTACTTTCCTCTCTCCAAGCCAAACTCGGCCATTTCCCAAACGTGTAACTTTCTTTGGGAAGGCTATTTACTTCACGATGTCTCCCTTTCCCTTTGTAAACCAGGGATAGCAACAGGATCTATATCACAGATTGTTGTGAGGAGTAGAATGGTGACCTACACATATTAAGTTTTACTAGTATTGAGGACAGAGAGAGACCCTCTCATATTGTTTTATATTGTTTTATACTCAGTACCTGTTTTAAGAAAAAACAAGGAAGTAAAACCAAAGACAGGAAGCCCGGCGCCAGGCCTGAAACCAGGCCTGGGCCTGCCTGGCCTAAACTCAGTAGTTAAAAATCAACTCATAACTTAGAAACCGATGTTATTCATAGATTCCAGACATTGTATAGAAGAACATTGTGAAACTCCCTGCCCTGTTCTGTTTCTCTGTGACCACCGGAGCATGCAGCCCCGTCATGTACCCCCTGCTTGCTCAGATCAATCACCACCCTTTCATGTAAAATCTTTAGTGTTGTGAGCCCTTAAAAGAGACAGAAATTGTGCACTCGCGGAGTTCGGATTTTAAGGCAGTAGCTTGCCGATGCTCCCAGCTGAATAAAGCCCTTCTTTCTACAACTCGGTGTCTGAGAGGTTTTGTCTGCGGCTTGTCCTGCTACATTTCTTGGTTCCCTGACCGGGAAGCGAAGAGACTGACAGACGGATGGCCAAGGCAGCCCCTTAGGATGCTTAGGCCTGCCCTATGGAGCATCCCTGCCGGGGACTCCGGCCAGCCTGAGTGGCGCGATCCAAAGAGCGCTCCCGCCTCGCTAGAGAAGCGTGTAGCAGGCCCCCGCAGAGGATTAACACAGTGGCTGAACACCATGAAAGAACTGGCACTTGGAGTCCAGACATCTGAAACTTGGCAAGACTGGTCTTTGGAATTTGCCCACTCCATCTGAGTGGAAGCGTGGTCTGATCACCCACGGCGTGACTTTATTGGCACGTTGTTATTGGTTTTGGTTTTGACTTGGTTTGAATTGCTTGACAGGACTGGTCTTGGGAACTTGCTTACTCCATTTGAGTAGAGGCATGGCCTGATCACCCATGGCGTGCCTTTACTGGCACTTGGTGGACTGGTCTTGGGAACTTGCCTACTCCATTTGAGTAGAGGCATGGCCTGATCACCCACGGTGTGCCTATACCGGCACTTTGGTTTTTGTTTTTGACTTGACTTGGATTGCTTGATACTTTGGTTTTAGTTTTGACCTGTCTTGGATTTCTGGATACTCTGATTTTGGTTTTGATTTTGGTTTGGTGTAAACTGCAGAAGTGTGTGTGTGCCCTTTTCTACCTGTTTTTTTGTTTTGTTTTGTGGTGTGCGTGTGGTATGAGCGTGGTGTTTTGTCTCGAAGAAGCATGGGTCAGCCACAAATAAGCCCCCCCCACTAGGAACAATGTTAAAAAATTTCAAGAAAGGGAAAAAAGGGGGGAGGCAGAATTTATATAAAAAGCATGTTACATGGTAAATTCTTGTCTTGAAATAAATTAACTGGTCGTTTAAAAAAATGTTTGTAATAAGTCAGAAAGTTGAAACATGTCAAAAAATTGTCTGCAAAAGTTGTAAAAGAAAAAAGTTATAAAAAAATTTTTATGCAAAAAATGTTGTATAATTGAAAAGTAATTAGGCCTCCTGAGTACTACTGAAGAAACAGTTTATGTGCAAGCTGTATAAGAAAAGTAAAATATACCTTTGGTAAAAAGATTATAAGGAGGCATAAATAATGTGGATTTTTACCTACATTAAAAGGTTAACAAAATTATCGTTTTAAAAGTTTAAGCAAGTTTTAAAATGTTAATTGTAAAGAAAATTCTGTGTGTAAACATATTAGCTAAAGTTAAAAAGATATCATCCAGTTTTTCTGTGAACTGGACATTAAAGTAAAATGCAACAGGTTTTTCTTAAAGCATCAACCTGCTCTTTAACAAAAATTATAAAAGGTTAAAAAGAGTCTATAAAATCTTACCTTATGGTCAAACATAAAAAATTGGAGAAATATGTCCACAAGGTTTTATTAAAATTAAGTTTAACATTAATAACACACTAATAAACAGGTAAAATTTAGCTTATCTGGTACAAAAATCATACAGGAAGCATTATTAAATATAAAATGGTGTTTAACTTTCTTTAGTCTAAAAACTAATAAAAATAGGTCTAAAGGAAACATTCATTTTACTAAAGGATCATAGAAGTTAAAGACTTAAACTTTGCCAATTAACACAACATACCAAGATGCAAATGCCTGGTTGAAATGGATCAAATATTCCATCTGCACGTTAAACAAAAGCAATTGTTATGCTTGTGCACATGGCAAGCCAGAGGCCCTGACTGTCCCCCTTCCACTAAGGTGGTCCTCCAGTCCACCAGGCATGGGCTGCATGGTAGCTCTGTTCCAGGATTCTACAGCCTGGAGTAATAAGTCATGCCAAGCTCTCTCTGCTATATCCCGAAGTCCCTGCGGGTCAGCCCCCAAGGGACATCCAGCTTCTATCTCCCAACACTAAGTTCACTTCGTGTCTCTCACAGCAGGGAGGAAACTTAGCATTCCTTGAAGACCTGAAGGGATGCAGTGAGCTTAAGAATTTTCAAGAGTTTATCAATCAGTCAGCCCTTGTTCATCCCCGAGTGGATGTGTAGTGGTATTGTAGTGGACTTTTACTGGGCACTTTGTTGAATAACTAGAGTGGTCCTTGTGCTTTTGTCCATTTGGCTATCCCTTTCACCCTGGCATTTCATCAAGCAGAGGAAAAAATAATAATAATAAGACATTGTAAAGCGAGAGAAGCCCCTTATAGGTCTTTCAACTCTCACATCAATTTAGATGCAATTGGAGCCCCGCAAGGAATACCAGATCAATTTAAAGCTTGAAATCAAATAGTTACAGGATTTAAGTCAATATTTTGGTAGATGACAGTCAATAAAAATGTAGATTAGATAAACTACATCTATTACAACCAATGGCAATGAGCTTTTCAAGAGTTAAAAAGAAAAACTCACATCGGGCCCAGTCCTGAGGCTACCTGACTTGACAAAACTCTTTATGTGTTAAAAAGAAAAAAAAAAAAATGGCAGTTGGAGTTTTAACTCAGACTGTAGGGCCCTGGCCAAGGCCAGTGGCCTTTCTCTCAAAACAACTAGATGGGGTTTCCAAAGGCTGGCCCCCATGTCCAAGGACCCTGGCAGCAACGGCCCTGTTAGCACAAGAAGCAGATAAGCTAATTCTTAGGTAAAAACTACCCATGCTGTGGTAATTTTAATAAATACCAAAGGACACCATTAGCTAATGAATGCTAGACTAATTAGATACCAAAGCTTGCTCTGTGAAAATCCCCGCATAACCACTGAAATTTGCAACACCCTAAACCCCACCACCTTGCTCCTGGTATCAGAGAGCCCAGTTAAACATAACTGTGTAGAAGTATTGGGCTCAGTTTATTCTAGTGAGCCCAACCTCCGAGACCATCCTTAAACATCAGTAGGCTGGGAGCTGTACGTGGATCGGAGCGGCTTCACCAGCTCCTGCAAAGTCACTCTGAAGACGACGACAAGACCTGCTCCAGTCACACCCGGAAGCTGACTGGTCCATGCACGGCCGAAGCATGAGGAAACTCATCGCGGGACTCATTTTCCTTAAAGTTTGGACTTACACAGTAAGGACTTCAACTGACCTTCCTCAGACTGAGGGCTGTTCCCAGTATATACATCAAGTCACTGAGGTAGGACAAAAGATTGCTACAGTCCTATTATTTTATGGTTATTATAAGTGTACCAGGACTCTAAAAGAAACTTGTTTGTAAAATGCTATTCTATCCAAGGTATGTAGCCCAGGAAATAACCAATCTGATGTGTGTTATGACCCATTTTAAGACTCCCATGATAACAGTTTTAAAAATAAAATTAAGAACTGGTCCTTTTCTAGGCGACACAAGTAAAGTAATAGCTAGGACAGAAGAAAGAGGGGTCTCCAAGCATATAACCCTAAAATTTAATGCTTGTGCCACTCTCAATAGCAATTGGCATAGAATAAGCTGCAGTTCTTTAAATTAAAAAAAAAAAAAAAGGTTACACGGCAGGAAATAGGTATATCTGCCATGAATTAAGCACATGTGCAAACATGTATAATTACTGGTCTTGTGTCATCTAGACTACTTAAAAAAAGGATAAAAAAGATCCATTTAGCTCCAAAAAGGAGAAGGTAGCCCCTCCTATACGAGTGGAAGCTGCAACCCCATTGAAATTAATAATTACAAATCCCTTAAACCCAAGGTAAAAAAAAAAAAAAAAAAAAAGGAGAACATATATCTCTGGGCATTAATAGAAAAGAACTAGGTCCTAAAGTAAGTATCTTAGTAAAAGAGGTGGTTTGTAAACTCTTTCCGGAACAAGTATTTCAGACTTTCTCCGATAAACTAAATGTGCCAGTACCAGAGACTCCAGGAAAAACCAGAAATTTGTTTTTGCAATTAGCCGAGCATGTAGCCCAGTCTCTAAATGTCACTTCATGTTATGTTTGTCAAAAAACTGTAATAGGAGATCAATGGCCATAAGAAGCCCGATAGTTAGTGCCTACAGACCCAGTTTCTGATGAATTCCTGGTCCAAAAGAATCACCCTGATCATCTCTAGGTTCTAAAAGTCTTAATTATTGGACAATATTGCATGGCTAAGAAAAAGGAAAAAAATCACTCATTCTGTAGGATGACTTAGTTGTCTGGGGCAAACATTGTATAATGGTACTGGAAAAAAAAACCAGTTACATTGTGGAGTTCCAATTACACAGAAAGAGATCCATTCAGTAAATTTCCAAGGTTGCAGACTGTCTGGACCCACCCAGAATTCCACCGGGACTGGACTGCCCCCACCGGGTTTTACTGGATATGTAGACATAAAGCCTACGCTAAGCTGCCTGACCAGTGGACAGGTGGTTGTGTTATTGGCACTATTAAACCATCTTTCTTCCTACTGCCCATAAAATGAGGCGAACTCCTGGGCTTCCCTGTCTATGCTTCCCGCAGAAAATGAAGCATAGCTATAGGTAATTAAAAAGATGATAAATGACCTCCTAAAAATTATACAATACTATAGGCCTGCCACTTAGATACAAGACAGCTCATGGGAATACTGGACCCCCATTTACATGCTCAACTGAATCATATGGTTGCAAGCTATTTTAAAAATCATCACTAATAAAACTGGTCAAGCCTTGACTATTCTGGCCCAGCAAGAAACTCAGGTAAGAAATGCTATCTATCAAAATAGATTGGCTCTCAACTACTTGCTAGCAGCTGAAAGAGAGGTCTATAAGAAATTTAACCTTACTAATTACAGTCTACACATAGATCATCAAAGGCAAGTAGTTAAAGACATAGTTAAAAATATGACAAAACTGACACATGTGCCCGTACAAGTGTAGCACAAATTCGACCCTGAAGCCATGCTTAAAAATTAGTTCCCAGCACTAGGAGGATTTAACACTCTTACAATAGAAGTTATAATAGTAATAAGAACCCGCTTACTGCTCCCCTGTTTGCTACCTGTACTTCTTCAAATGATAAAAAAGCTTCATTCCTACCTTAGTTCACCAAAATGCTTCAGCACAAGTGTACTACATGAATCACTATCAATCTATTGCACAAGAAGACATAAGTAGCAAAAATAAGAGTGAGACCTCCCAATAATAAAAAGTGAGAGTCTCAAAGGGGGGAAATGAGGAAAGAGAGAGACCCTTTCATATTGTTTTACATTGTTTTATACTCAGTACCTGTTTTAAGAAAAAACAAGGAAGTAAAACTAAAGACAGGCAGCCAGTGCCAGACCTGAAACCAGGCCTGGGCCTGCCTGGCCTAAACCCAGTAGTTAAAAATCAACTCATAACTTAGAAACCGATGTTATTCATAGATTCCAGACATCGTATAGAAGAACACTGTGGAACTCCCTGCCCTGTTCTGTTTCTCTGACCACTGGTGCATGCAGCCCCTGTGATGTTCACCCTGCTTGCTCAAATCAATCACGACCCTTTCATGTAAAATCTTTAGTGTTGTGAGCCCTTAAAAGGGACAGAAATTGTGCACTCGGGGAGCTTGGATTTTAGGGCAGTAGCTTGCCAATGCTCCCAGCTGAATAAAGCCCTTCCTTTTCCAACTTGGTGTCTGAGAGGTTTTGTCTGTGGCTAGTCCTGCTACAGTATTATTAATATTCCCAGCCCTCTGTGCCCTGCTGCCATGTAGTAGGGGCTTAATTGAGGTTTACCTCGTACTCCCACCAGAAGGTCCCTCGCCCTTGAAAGTGGCTACCCCAGGCCAGGACCCCTCAACAGACTGAAGATCCAGATTCTACTCCGAACTGGCGGTCTCGGGTGGCCCCTGAGAAGGGCAAGCCTTCGGCTCCCCAGGCAAGGACAGTCACAGCTAAGTCCGCGCAGGGGCGGCAGAGAGCCAGGGCTTTCCAGGAGCCAATGAGTCTTTAACTCCAAGAGGAAGCCCTGCATTGCCCGCCAATGTAAACCAGGAATCAGGAGTGCGTCAGCTATCATCGGGTAGACTTCACGCCAGCAGAAAATGAACAGCAAAAGAGCAGGCGGCATTTAGGGGCTTTCACGGATCATCATCATCGTAATAGTCAATAATGATGGCAGCAGACATTAACATTCACGCGTTCTTAAGTGCAAGACACAATGCACATGTGTATGGCCCCATTTTACCATCTCAACACACTACGAGGGTTGGCGTCTCATTTTTACAACCGAAGAAACTGAGGGGTTCAGGAATAGCGTATCCTCTGCATATCTCCCAAGCGGGTCCTGTTCTCCAGCGCCCCAGCGGTCTGGGCCTCGCGGTCCCAGTCCGGCTCCCAGGCTGCCGCCCAGCGCTTCTCCGCGCTCTCCTGCGCCTGGGCCACTCCCGACCCCTGCTGTCCCGACCCCTGCTGTCCCGACCCCTGGCTCCTCCTCTCCCACTCCGCCCCGCCCCAGCCGCTGGGCTCCTCCTTCCCTGCACGCTCCGCCCCCGACCTCCCGGCTCCTCCCCCGCCTGCCCGCCACACCCCTGGACCCTCCTGCAAGTTCCGCCCCTGGTCCCCAGCTCCTTTTCTCCCGCCAGCTCTAACCCGCGCTTGGCTAAGGTCCGCGGGAGCCCGCGAGCCACCGAACGAGTAGAGAACTCGGCGCCGCCAAACAGCCCAGCTCGTGCCTCAGCGTCCCGGCGCCGCCGCGCCAGTCCTCCGAGTAAGTGGCTCCTGGGCGCTCCAGTCCGGCGCACACCCCCGCGCGCCTCTCCCGCCGCTGGGCTGCGGGCTGCTCTTGGGGCGCGCCTCCGGCTCAGAGAGTTTCTGAAGCGAGTGTGAGTGAGTGTGAGTGGGTGCGTTTGAACAACTTGTGTAGGTGGGTGTGCGTACGAGTGTGTGCGGGAGCGCACAGCCTCGGAAACTCCCCGTAATTTTACTCAGTTCCAGTGCCGCACTGAGGATCCAAGACCCCTTGCCAGGAACCCTTACCTATTCAGGGCGACCTCTTCACCACCTCCTGCTCTGAGCCTCATTCCCTTCTCTCCCTTTGTAACTCGGCTCCCGCTATTTGTCACGTCCTCCTGTAACCGCACATGCTGGCGAAAGCACTGCCCGGGTTATCAGGGTGCCCCAGATTGCAGACTGAGATGCTGGCCTGAGATTGTAATCCAACCTTGCATTGTAAAACAGGCAGAGACCAGAGCCCTGCTTTGAGGTCATTCGATGGAGACTTCCTTTGAGGAAGAAAGTGTGTGTGTGTGTGTGTCTGTGTGTGTGTACATGACTGCACATATGGCACTGGAGCCCTCAGCACCTGCTTCAAAGACACCTGATGAGCGCCCAGGCTCCTCGGACTCCGGGCGACTGATAGGCACGTTCAAGACCAGGCTGACCCAACAGGCTTAGGCACCTTGAATATGTTTATTGCTTCAGTGACACTGTATTCCTAAACCAACAGATTTTCTAAAACACAGAAGCTCTATGTAGAAAGAGCAGTATCCCTAGAGGAATCATGGAAAGAATCAAACAGTAGTTCAGTGCCCAGTGTTGAAACAAGAAAATCCTTGGATTGCTTAAGACTGATAATTCTATTCCTACATAATTATTTTTGTAGGGGGAGGTGGGGATCAGTACTCCCTCAGTGCAGGACATATTTCTGCATTTAAAAAATTAATTGGAAGCTTTGCTATCATAACAGCAGCATTATACAAATGGTTTCTTCATCTATAAAGTGATTGCCTGGTTGCTGGGGTCCTATCTAATTTTAATAGTTGCTCTGAGTTCTTCTACGTTTCAGTTTATTCTTGCTACTTTCTTGCTATGAAAGTAGAATATTCTCCTACTTCCTTGATAATAATCCATTTAAGAGATGCTCAAATCACATTCTAAGTAGAAACTATTCGTTGAGGGTAAGGATAACAAAGCTGTGTGACCAAAGGAAATAACCAAAAAGGGTAGGCTTTCAGAAGCCATTGTGCACTGGCACATGAAAGGTAAGAGTTAATAAATTACTGTTAAGTGCTGCTTATCGCAGCCGATATTTTTATCCTGGTTTGAATCCTGTGTTACACAGAAGTGTTTCCACACTGTTTTCACTAAGGAAACATTATGCTTTGCAGTGTAAACATATGACTGCATCTCTCTTTAAGGAAAGAAATAATTATCACATTTAATTAAACACTTAGACACATTTATTGCCACCGTCTAATTAGATCTGTCATGAGGAGTTAAGTCAGCAAGCTATTGTTGTTGTTGTTTTTAGAGATAGGGTCTCGCTATGTTGCCCGAGCTGGTCTTGAACTCCTGGGCTCAAGCGATCCTCCTGCCTCAGCCTCCTGAGTAACTGGGACTACATGGGCCCTCAAGTAATTGTTAATATTCTAGCTAATAACACAATTTGCTTTTTTGTGGATTTTTGGATGCCTTTTCTCTTCCATACACATTTAATTGCCTCCCCCATTCACTGCCCATCTTTTGAGTTTTTACTTGTAATCTGAGTAAGTAAAGTTTAGGGAAGTAGACTAGCACCTACTCCTCTGTAAAATAGGAATCCCTTAGATACTGAATGTGTTGTGTTAAGCTCTTTGGATTGACATATGTAGACTTTATAAACCATTATATTAATCTATATTATGTGATGATTTAAGAATCATTAATAAATCAATGAATAAAACAAGGTTCTATCAAAATCACAGTGATCCTGCACAAATGGGCCTTTTAAACATTTTCTTTAAGGGCAACTTTTACTCTGTGTGCCTTTTGTTCCAGCGTGTTTAAACTCACCAAGAAAATTTGGTGTGAGTTGAGAAATCTCATGTTTGTTGTCTCTTGATTTTCTATTTCAGACTACATTGCTAGACATAGTCGCTGTGTATGTGTTGAGCTGTTGTGAGGACAGGCTGTCCTGGGATCCCAAACAGAATAGCAGAAACCTGGGGGTGAACACACGGCAGAGGCCAGGAACAGAGTATTTTATGAGGCCAGTTCTTTGCAATTCTCATTCTGTTGAAATGGAGGAAAGGGTGTGTGGAGAGGAATGATTGCATCCAAACAGTACTAATTAGGAAATGCTGTGTTGGAGGAGGAGTGAATTTCTATGTGACTTATGACTTGGAGAACTTCACAGAGGTAATCTTTAAAGTGGAGTCTGCTGCAGTGCCAGGCACTGCAGAGGTCTCATATTTAATTGATCCAGTTAATCCTCTTCTGCAGGAGATAGCCCAATGTGGTAGTAACACCCCTCCTGGAGATTTCATTCATTCTCGGAATTGAGCTTTGCTCTACATCATGTAGAATGGTCCATTCCCCACGCCCTCCATTTATGCCTGATAGCAGTTGAAGGGGCTGAACATGAGATAACCTCCAGGAGACAGGGGAGAAACAGTGATGATAAATAAGGGCCACCTGCTTTTTCACAGAGGGGAATGGCATAGGGGCTATTAGTACAATCCCAGTGCCAGGGGCATTGACTTTGGCAATGGCGACATGCACAGGGGCCAACCTGGATAACAAAGTGGACAATTTCCCCTGCTTTGGCATTCTCAGGGATCTCTGGCTCTGATACAGAAGTTAAGGGAAGGAATTGTGTGGTGCCAGATTAACTTTTATCACCTCACCCCTCCTCATACTGCCCGCATCCTGCATTTAATACCAAATGCACACGACAAGAACTCAACAAACACTGAAAAGGCCCTCTTAACACCCAATCTTTGTGTTTCCCTGTGGCTAAGAATTTTCTTCCCATACTCTTGTGTCTGGTTCCGATGACTGTGGCCCCAGAGTCTGAGCCAACTGCAGTTTCTAAGTTTTTATACTTCAGCTGTGCTGCCCAGTAGCTGAAAATGAGTGATTTGTAGAGGGGAAAAAACAAAAACAGAGACAGAGAACCATGTTGCAAAATGTAAAGGAGGTCAGTTCATTTTTAGCCTACATTTTGGCCTGAAGAGGAGGAAATGAGCTACAAGTGGAGTGTAGATAATTCTAGAATGGCAGAGCCAAGGGGCATCTTGGAAACCACCTGGTCTGTGGCCTTATACCCTATGGTTGCTGTTCCTCAACTTTGGAGGTATCCACCTCCTTCGTTCAGCTTGCAGGAAGAGAGCACCATTCATTTACACAGCAGGCATTTACTGAGCTCCTGCTCTGTGCCTGGTACAGCACACCCTTCTCATGTTTACATGAAAGCCTTGGGATTTGAGAAGGCAGGTAACTTGCGGAAAGATGCCTGTTGATAAGAAGGAGTCCCCGAAGGTAAGTTGCTAATGGCAAAAATGGGTTTGGAAGTCTCTCGTGTTTCACCAAGGAAAGTAAAGGTACTTCCTTAGTCAGGACAGTAGAATGATATTCAAAATATTTGTCTTTCTCAACAATAAGAAACTCAAAGAAGCACATTTCTTCCAACATCTGTTTCAAATAACCAGTGATATTACTGAAACAAACCTGATTCCATAGGATTTTGTTTTACATCAGACAAAAGGTACCTGAGAATTGTTTGAAAATGTCACAGGCTTAGCAATAATCAAATCATACCCAGCCCATCCTTTTAGAGAACAGCTGCTTTATCTCTGGAAGCAAGTGTTTATGGTTCAGAACCAAGGTAGCTGAGGTTCAGAACCGGCTGCAAAGCTGGGTGTGTGCCAAAAAGGTTGTTTTCCTAGGCTTGCCCTTTTCCGTATAGGACAAGGGGGATTAAAAACCAACATGGTGATGTTTCTGTCAAGGCGACTGGGGCTGGGTGTACAGATCTTTTCCACTAAAAACAAAAAGCAAGGGTTGTGGGGAGGTGGTCACAGGAATGAGACTCCAGGTTAACTTGTGAACACCTCTGGGTTAGTTTCTTTAATAACAGATAATGAAATTAAGTTCAAAATTCCGCTTGTAGTTTCCTTAAACATCGGGAATAAAGATGACTTTAGTCAAGAAGTAGTTGGTTCCAATGACTTTGCTGGAATCAGCACCTGCTGTCTCAGCCCCTGCTGGCTGTGTGGCTTTGGACAATCTGCTTTGCTCTCTGAGCCTGTTTCTTCACCAGAGTAAAAACTGGGGATAGTATTTACGTTGTAGGATTGTTGTGCAGATTAAAGCAGATGTTCCTCTGCTGTGTCAGTGTGCAGAAGGCACCTATTAAGTGGAGGACTTGGTTAGATTGGCCAAATAGGTCTCATTCCAGTAAGCCTTAGTACTGAGCCACAGTGGAGTAGAGAGGGAAAGTAGTAACTTGTGTCATATGTGATTTTAGCATGAATTCTTTTTTCCTTTAACGATGCCAGAGGAGCCCAGAGAATGGGGTGAATGTAGCACAACTTCAATGATTGCCAGCTGCAGGGTCACATGATTATATAAGGGAAATGTTGCCGCTGCTGCCAAAGATAAGTGAGCCAGAGCAGGGCATTCGAGTTTTATGTGCCTGAGAACGAAGAAGAGCCATAGTACCCATTAAGCTTCTCTGCATGAGGGAAGCTTTCAAAAGACCTATTACAGTTAAATTGTGAGCAGTGGGTTGGCCTTTCACAACTCCCATGTTTAAAACAGGTAGTGAATGAAACTAGATTATCTAAGACAGACAGCTGCCCTTGGTGTTGCAAAGGGAATCGGGCTGGCATGTCTTCAGGGGAAGTTGCGTGAGTTCCGGGAGGCCCAGGACAGGGACCGCATCTGCAGGATTAGGCACCGGGGCAAGGTCTTTTGGGAACACAGTACTCAGCAAGGTACACAGTGACTCTTGGATATTTTAAAGGAGCCAAAAAGTAAGCAACAGCCCACTCAGTCAATACCCTCTTTAAGCCTGGCTTCAAACCAAATTCCTTTAGCTCAAGACTTCCTCATTCCCAACTCTTATTTACTACTCTTATTTATCATTTGTTTAACAAAATGAGGTTTGTTTTTTTGTTTGTTTGTTTTTACAACATGACTGCCAACAAAAATAGGGGAGACGGAGATTGTGGTGTGCGCCATGTAGGCCTAACTACACTCATCCTTTCCTGTCCTGAGCTCTCATCTGACTGTGTTCAGACCTTCACACCCATGCAGACACGAAAAGAAATGCCACGGTCTTCTGAGAAAAAAATGCATGGACAGTGTTGGTGACAGGGTGAAAGTTACAGAACAAACTTTGGTCACGTGAATCTTTGGGAAGTAAGTGCAGTACCTCATTCCATCATTCAGTGGTCAGGAAACTACTCTCTTATTTTTCCTTCTTCACTCTTTAAAGGGTTGAGATTGTTTTCTGGAAAATGGCAGGTGTTTGGTTAAATCCTGTTTCACTACACTTGAAAGGCAGAGCAGTCCTCACTTAGTGATGGAATTCCTTTTGTCTTGAGGCAGAATTAGGCTGCTAGTGACTCATGAAGTATACCTGGAAGAGGTGAATGAGCTCAGGCCTTCCCAACATCCGGTGATGACCTCTGTTTGCACACACGTAGCCACTTTGCTCCTTCGCTTTTATGACCTGGAATGACTGATAGTGCCTGAAGGAACTTCAGCTGCTATTACTTGCCAGGGTAAGAGACCCTGTGTAAATAGGGAGCCTCCTGAAGAAGCAAGGATTCCCTGCCCTGTGTACCTGTGGTGCTTATCACCTCCCTGGCAGGGAAGCTCTGCCCAGGTGGGGTAGTTTGAGGACATCATTTTCTGGGCAGCCACAAAAGTGATACACCAAATGAAACTTTGAACTTATCCAATGTGCTGTATTTGAGGGCTCATCTGGGAGTATAGCTCTGAACCTGACTGTAAGTCAGAATCACCAGTGAAGCTTGATGCAAATTGAGAACCCCTAGCCTGGGATACTTATGTGACTCATTTTCCTGTATTGTTCTAGAAAGAAGCTTATTCAGGCAGCAGCTAGCTGTAGGGATTTTTTTTTAAATTATTATTATTATTTTTGGCAGTGGAAAGAGCTCTTGAAAGTACAGAATGACTTTAAAGTTTAAAGATTAAAATGAACACAACATATAAAATGAACACAGCATATAAAATGGACACCTGTGTACCCATCTTAAGAAATAACAAAGTTGTTTTTATAGGTCTTCACTGGGTGGAAAAATATTGACAAGCAACCAAGTCAAGAACAAAAAATAACAACCGAAACAATTAGTGGTGTCCCACAAATAGATCCAGGAATTGAAGGCCATGAAACAGAGACATTGGAGAGTCTGCCCAATGTTCATTAGTTGAAAATCTAGACTTTGAGTCACTGACAATGCTGACATCATAAATCCAGTATGGCGGCTGACTTAAGGATAACTCAGGTGGTTTGTAGACACTGAACTGGGATGGGCGCCCTTATTTCAACAGGGGCACATGTTTGGAAGAGCCCACACCCAACTCAGGACTCAGAGTTGCCAAGCGGACCGTTTCCCCTACCCCAGGCCTGTTCCCTGTCCTGAAGTCCTGGTACCTCCAGGAATCTATTCTGTTCTCAGAGTGTCCCCCTCATTTTATAATGGTAGAAAACGAGAAAATGAAAAACAGACCATTTTTTTTCTTTGAAGCCATATTCTGTAACTTCCTCCCTCTGCTTTTGCATTTTGGGTTTTGCCAGTACTTGAGACTTCTCTATTTCTGAATTTTAGTCAGTTTTTAATTTATTCTTACAGGGGCCATGGAAATTATGAATAATAAAGGTCTGCTACTGATGATACATAGTACTAATTTTAGAAGAATGACAGCTTTTTTTTTTTTTTTCCCTCCAGATTTAAATATTTGAACAGAGAATGACAGGTATGAAACTGACTAATTCAGGTCTGGCCTCTGCCTTCCTCTGTAGTCAGCCATCCCGCAGTTTGCTGCCCTGGAGTTGAGCACACCAGGACCTTCCAGCCTCACCATTAGGGAAATGAGGCAGATAGAGGAGGTTGGGCAGTGACTTGTGGAGACAGGTGGCAGGGGCAGAGGATTAACCACCCAAGTCCTATAAGTATATCCACACTGAATTTTACCCTTTAATCAGTCTTTCGTAAGTTCTGCTTTCTTTCTCTCTCTCTCTCTCTTTTTTTTTTTTTTGAGATGGAGTCTTGCTCTGTCTCCCAGGCTGAAGTGCAGTGGTACAAACTCAGCTCACTGCAACTTCTACCTCCCGAGTTCAAGCGATGCTCCTACCTCAGCCTCCCAAGTAGCTGGGATTATAGGCACACACCACCACGCCTGGCTAATTTTTGTATTTTTAGTAGAGGCAGGGTTTCACCATGTTGGCCAGGCTGGTCTCGAACTCCTGACCTCAAGTGATCCACCTGCCTTGGCCTCCCAAAGTGTTGGGATTACAGGCGTGAGCCACTGCACCTGGCCTGAAAGTTCTGGTTTTTTATGGTTGCCTTTAGTGATGATAGTGTACCACATAAGTGTATTAGTTTGCAGGGGCTGCCATAACAAAATACCACAGACTGGTGGCTTACACAACAAAAATTTATATTCTCACAGTTCTGGAGACTGGAAGTTCAAGATCAAGACGTCAACAGGTTTGGTTTACCTGAGGCCTCCCTCCTTGCCTTTCAGATGGCCATGTTTCTGCCATATTCTCACAAGAACATTTCTCTGTGCACATCCCTGGTGTCTCTCCCTCTTCATAGGATATCAGTCATATTAGATTAGGGTCCCACCCTTACGATCTCATTTAACCTTAATTCTTTATTAGAGGCTGTCTCCAAATACAGCCATAATGGAGATTAGAGTTTCAGTATATGAATTTGGGGGCTATATTTCAGTCTGTAACAATTGCCTTTGTAAAGGATATTAGTTGTTCCCCTTTACACTGGGAGGATCATTTCAAGACCTCCAGTCTATGCCTGAAACTGCACGTAGTTCTGAACCCTATATAAGCTATACTTTTTCCTATACATGTGTACCTGTGATAAAATTTAATTTTTAAATTAGGCATAGTAACAGATTAACCATAATACCAAATAATAAAATAGAGCAATTATAACAATATATTGTAATGAGAGTTATGTAAATGTGGTCTTTCTCTCTTCACTTGCTCTCAAAATGTCTTGTATACTGCACTCACCTATTTTCAGACTGCATGCTCTGTGATCACACTGCAACTGTGGAAACCGAGACCATAGATATGGGGGCCTACTGAGGAGACCACACTGTTTGTGTTGTGATTGTCATATGGTTTATTTCTATATATATGTATAATCCCCACAAATTATAGTTATTTTTTTCTTTAAACAATGATCTTTTGAAGAAATTAAAACAGAAGAAAAATACCCACTTACTGTGTGTGGGGCTTTTGATTTTTTAGTGTACACCCAAGTTTCCATCAGGGATTTTTTTTTTGTCCTTCAGGCTGAAGAGTAAAAATTTTTAATATTTTAGCTCACATCCGCTGGCCACAGATTCTCTCAGCTTGTTGTGTGTGCACACACCTGGCATCTGTGTGTCCAGCTCTCCTCTTACAAGGACACCAATCAAATTGGATTGGGGCCCACCGTAAGACTAATTTTAACTGAGTCACCTCTTTAAAAATTCTGTTTCCAAATGCATTTGCTTTCTGAGATATTAGGAGTTAAGGCTTCAGCATATGAACTTTTTGGTGTTTCTTAGTCTGTTTGTACTGCTGTAACAAAATATCTGAGACTGGGTAATTTGTAAATAACAGAAATTTATTTTCCACAGTTCTGGAGGCTGGAGATTCAAGATCAAGGCACCTACAGATTCAGTGTCTGGTGAGGGCCGCTCTGGGCTTCCAAGATGGTGCTTTTTTGCTGTGTCCTCACATGGTAGATGAGACGGCAGGTGGAGGGGCAAAAGGCACTGGGGTAATCCTTTCAACCTCTTTTGTAAGAGCACTAATCCACTCATAATGGTGAAGCCTTTATGACTTAATGACTTCTAACCACCTCTTAATACCATCACCTTGGGGTTTAGGTTTCAACATATGAATTTTGAGGGGAGATACACCTTCAAAACCGTAGCAGGAGGGACGCAATCCAAATCATTACAATCAGGATGCTTTAGGCTGCAGTTAAGCGAATGCCAATGAACAGTGATTTGATAGTAAAGACATTAAATTATCTTATATGAAGGGCAATCTGGGATTGGGTAGATTCAGGATTGGATCCTTGGCTAAACAGTGTCATCAGGGATCAGTTCTATCTATTCTCATCCTTAGCATGTTACATTTTTATCTGCAGACTTGCCACTTTGTGGGCAGAAAATAGCTTTCTCAGCAACAGGTATCACAGGTTCCTGCCAACCTCTTTTTAAGACAGGAAGGTGTGTGTGTGTGTGTGAAGGGTGGACACAGAGGGCAGCAATAAATTGGTTCTCCTGTAGTGTTTATCCCTTTTCATCCAGGAGTAAAATCTTTCCTGAAGCCTCCTTAGGCCTAATTGGCCAGAACTGAGTCACAGCCTTAAGGGAAGCTGTAAAAGTGAGTATTGGGCATTGAGGAAGAACCTCTATTGTGGGAGGTTGGCTGTGCCCATAGAAGAAGGGAAGGGGCATGGTTACAGGGTGGACAAGAAGCACCTATACTAACCCTGGGCTCCCATTCCCTAGAGGCCAGTTACAGCCATCAGTATTCCTGATACTAATAATCCCAGGTTTCACTGGAGTTAAAACTAACCACCCATAATGGTAGTTGGGAGGAGAAAACCAAATAATGATATGGAAGTTGTTGAAAATCACATATACTTAATTACTAGTAGCTGTGACTTTTTCTTACTCTTTTTCATTTTAAAACTGACTGGAAGTATCTTGAAGCAGTGATTTTTTAATGTTAAAGATCATAGGTTTATAAAATAGCACTACTTACTTTGGAGAAGGCATCCTGCATTCCAACCAGAAAGGTATCCATCATACAAAGAGTTCCTTAATTTTCCAGAAATGTTTGCCATCCCAGTAATCATGGCAAACACTTATTGAGTACTTAGGGTGGGCCAGCAGGCACTGTGCCAAGTGCTTTATACACATTATTTAATTTCATCTTCAGAAGGGATCTGTGAGAAAGATACTATTGTTAATCCTTGTTTACAGATAAGGAATTGAGGCTTAAGGAGGTTAAGTAACATGCTGTGAGTGCCTGGCCATGCTGGGATTTACACTCTGGTGGCATAGCTCTCCCCTCCCATACTTGTGCTATAGGGTGTTACCCTTCAATAATAGTGCCACAAACACCCTCCTTTTCTGTGAACTCTCAAAGGCTGTTACCTCTCCAACCAGCCTGGTTCTGCTACAAAGCTTGTCTCCATGTTTCATTCAACAACAAATAGTAGAAGGATGAACCATGGGGTGTGCAGAGCTGGTCACACCACATCTCATGGAGTGTGAGATGTGTCATCTTATATTTGTGAGAACCCAATGCCCAGCTGTTCATTGCAATTCTGGTAGATATCTAAGAGGTTATTATTTTATTTTATTTTATTTTATTTATTTGTTATATGTGTTTTTCTTAGAGATGGGGTCTTGCTCTGTTGCCCAGGCTAGAGGGCAGTGGCTATTCACAGGTGCAATCCTAGCACGCTACAACCTGAAACTCTTGGCCTCAAGCAATTCTCTCGCCTCAACCTTTTGTGTAGCTGTGGGACTACAAAGGTCCATGCCACCACACCCAACTCTAAGAAGTCATTTTGAATTGAGATTGCTCTTGAGGTATTTTGGAGCATGTCATTCGTTATACACTTTTTTAAATAATTTAAGGGTTATAAGGCAAATGTTAATTAAACAATGTAGATTCAGTTATTTACCTTCAAAGTGAAAAGTTCATTGAAACAGAGTTCATAAGATGCTGGTTCCTGTCTGATTTATTGCTGGGTCCCTGCACTTTCCACCTGGCACCGAGAGACACCTTGCAGCTTTTTCCGTCAGTTGGCGACTGTGCTGATATGCCTGATAGATTTTCTTAATGCTTTTTCGTACTTTTATTGTAAAACAAAACATAAATATCAAAAAGCCACATAAAACAAATATACATAACTTAGTGAATTATTACAAAGCAAACACTCATATATATCACTAGCATTTAGGTCAAGAAATAGAACTTTGCCAAAGGGACCAAAATCTTACATCCCATCCTGATCACATTTCCCTCTGTTCCTCCAAAGGTAAATGCCATTCTGACTTTTATAGTAATTACTTCCTTGCATGTCTTTATGGTTTTATTACCCAAATGAGCAGCCTGACCCACTGAGTTTAGTCTTACCGATAAAGAAAAAAAAAAAAATGTATTTTAAGTCTCTTTTAATCTACAGATCCCTCTACCGGAGTCTCCTTCCTTTAACTTTTTTTTTTTTTATTTGTTGCAGGACCTGAGCTGTTTAATCTGTAGTTTCCCACAGTGTTGATAACAAGAAAGATGCACACTCATGGTACAGTTTAACTTACTACTTTGCCCTCTGTTTCCTGTATCTGGATCCAGAGACTTGATCAGATTCAGGTCTGATCGCTTTGGCAAGATTATAGATGATGGTGTATTCTTTCACTTGGAGACACATGGGGTCTGGTTTTTCCACTCTTTTGATGTTAGCAGCTGTTGATCCTCAGTGTCTAAATCTGTTAAGTCAGTGGGGCAATTGCAGAATGGTGATACTCTAATTCTATAATTTTGATTTTATTTATTAGCTGGAATAATTTTATAAGGATAGATGCCTTTTCAATCTGTTATTTGATTGCCCAGTGGTACAATTCACATAGGAAAGGGGTGTGAATTCTTTCCAATGCTTCATATATTTTATATATGCTTGATTCTTTCCTTTGATTTACTCAGTTTTCAAGAATTGATTTCATGTCATTCTAAGAAGATCACTGATTAGAGTGTTTTTTTTTTTAATTGTTATGAGCTCATGGAATTAAATCTATTTTATAGGTTTTATTCCATTGAAATTTTAGTTTTTACCGAGACTCAAATTGTCTGATCTTTGACGAATGGGAGCCTCTTCAGTTGGCCCCTAAGTCCTCCTGATCTGACCTTAGTATTCTTGTTAGTTTCCTGCTGTTTGATTTGTTAAGGTGGTCCATGCTTGTCTTGTACATTTCTTGCCTATACCTGGAGTCAACCATTTCCCCAAGAAACCCTGGTTTTTTTTTTTTTTTTTTAGTAAGAAATGGTATTTCAAGACTATAATCCAGACACTGGGAATCCTCATTCACTGGAATGGTTAGTATAGGCCTTTCATTGGTCAGAGTTGGGAAACACACACACGCGCGCACACACACACACACACACACACGCAAACATAAATACTCATATAAAGATAAAATACTTTGTGAGTTAATAATGCTATTTCCAATTCAAGTTCAAGACTATAGGGTTTCTGTTTAACCTCTTATATATCACATTTTTATTCCTTTCCTTCTGCACTTAAAATCCTGGTTTTTTGGTCACAAGGGAAATAGACTATTATATAATTACCTATTTGATTACCCTATATTACACACACAGTAGTCTCCAAATAATGACATTAATACTACCATTACCAGCTATGATTAATGAAAACAATAAAAATAATTTCTTTGGCATATGCCATACTAATTCTGCCCCACGTTAAAAAAAAAAGGTTTAGTACTTCTGCATCATCAGATCTTATTATTGTTATATATTAAAATATCTCCCTTTTAATACTCTTTTGGTCTTATTTGTACAGGTTGTTGTATACATCATGTTTATCACTTGTCCTCATATCAGTGTCTCTAGACATTTTGATTGAAGCTCTTTCTCTAGTAGATTTAATAGGAAGGGATCATGGGAACAATATTCCCTAATTTCTTGATAAAACTTGGTCTGTGACCTTTATAATTAAGGGTCACTGTTGTCTGATATAAAATCCTTGGCTCACATTTTCTTTCCTTGAGAATTTTAAATATGTCACTCCATTTTCTTCTGATGTAAACTATTGTTGTCCGAAAGTCTAATGATGATGATCTCAATGTTTTCCCACTATACGAGCTACTCTTTTAGCACTTTTCTGAGTATCAACTATATATCATTTCATTCAGTTGACAGAGTATGAGCATTTCAGTACTGTAACTAGCGAGCTGTTATGTTACCAAATCTGAGTGTATGACTTGGTCAACTCTGGTGCCAAATAATCTCTTTCTGCTCTTGACCCAGAATAAGCCACTCACCCTCAGTAACTGTAGGTTTTTTATCTTTGTAACCACCACTGGACCTTGTAAATAGTACAGAATTAACACTAAATATATACTTGCTTATGAAATAAATGCTGTGGAAGGATGTGGGCTTTTTTCTTGTTCTTATTAGCCTGTTGGGAACTGTCCCATCCCTTTGCCTCTTTTCCTCTGATCCGGTGAGGCTTTGCCTTTGTGTTCCTTGAGACAGGCCCTTCCCCTGAGCAGAAGGTATGTGGGTGCAGCACCCGTCGGTTCTGGGTTGTTCTGTGTCCGGTTTTCAGACTGTGTTCTTGTTGTGTTGCATTTTCAGTACTAGCATGTTGGGAACTCCTGGCTCACAGAGTATCTGACTCCACAGTAAGGCCACTGTGGTCCCCATGCCTGCTTGCCCTTTTCTTTGTCTACACCTTGATCTATTCTTTCCTGGGTTTTATAGCCCAGGCCCCTGGCGTGTGGGACATAGATCCCAGCCTCTCTGTGACCTTCCTTTTCTGACCACTGCATCAGTGGGTGCCGGGGATTCCACCTGCCCAGACAGGTCCTTTCTTCCTTCCTGCCCTTTCCTTTCTTGACTGATCTTTTTGGTCTTCATTTCTTGCCCATCAGAACCTTTTGCAGGGCACTACAAAATGAGACCCTTGGCCAAGATATAACTCAGATGCATTTTGCTCAACTTACACACTGTGTTCAGCTTTTAAAATTGCCATCTCACTTAGCGGGGCATTTGTGCCAGTTTGGCCAAAGACTCTGCTGCTCCCTATTGTGTTCCTCCTGGTAGGTCATGCATTTCATTTATCTGCCTGACTCCTAGAGATAGGTGAGTTGGTGACCTCTGAACTTTGGTATATCTTGCTTCTCAAAGCATTCACCATATGGTGATGACCTTGGGCTGCCCTGTGTTATTCGTGACCTGCACTAGTTTAGTAAGACATTCTTGCCCTGATTCTCTCACCCTGTTAGGTCCTGGCCTGTGGGCCATTCCAACTTTTTCTTTCATCCTCTTGAGTATCCCAGTCACATGTAATAATAGGAAAAAACCAATCGTATGACACTTAGCTTTTAAAAGCATTCACTCTACAAAAACAATGAAAATGATCAAGGAGTGATAGGCTAGGCATAGTGGCCACACCTGAAGTCCCAGCTACTCCGGAGGCTGAGGTGGGAGGATCCCCTGAACCCAGGAGTTTGAGACCAGCCGGGCAACATAGCAAGACCCTGTTTCTATTAATTAAAAAAAGGTAATGGAATAGTGGTTCTTCCCTGATGGATGTAAATGCTTAGGTGATCTTTTATTGCAGGTATAAAGAAAAAGGGAAACTCTCAGCCTTGGTCACACCAAGGAGATCTTGCTGTAAGAGAGTCAGTGATATGGAAAAGCTGCCTGTGACTTGAGAAATTGCTCTTACTCCCTCCTTTTCTGTTCCTGGTCAGTGCCCTGAAGTGAGAAGTGAGGAGCTGTAGAGTTGGGCCCTTCTCTCTGTGGCCGGGCCTGTGGGAGGCAGCTCATGATCCTGACTGCTCTAGTGAATTTCTTCCCAGATCTAGTTTTTCAGGTCACAGTTGAAACAGTCCTGGAAATGACTCTTTGCTCCTAAGAATCTTTGAGACAAATAAGTACTTGGGTTTAAAAAAAAAAAAACAAAAACAAAACTTTCTATTCTGTTTTATTAGTTCAGCAGAAATCATACTGAAGACTTGTTCTCCTGTTCTCAGCTGCCTGTCTTTTTGCCTTTTGCCTCTGGTTGGCTCATGTATGTGCCAAGTTTGACAGTAAAGGCTCAGTAGTTTTTGACCACTTACTATGTGCCAGGCACTGTACTAAGATCTCTCTATACATTGCCACATTCTTCAATGACAGTTTGAAATAAGTTCTATCATTATTCTCCCCATTTTAAAGATGGGAAAACAGACTGCAAGAGCTTAAGTTGTTACCCAAGGTCAGAGGAAATCGGATATTCAGATCCGGTGGTTTCTAACTATATTGCCATAGTTCCTCTTGCAGGAACTATGCCACCCAGCCAGCTTGCAGGGGCTTGCAGAGGGCAGTAACAGAGCTGGGATCCAGGGGTTAAAGGATGGAGATCTTGAATATTGTAGAACAGTTCTTCAACCAAAGAAAAAAACAAAACAAAACTTTTGAACAGATTTTTCTCAGAGCTTTTTAAAAATCCCTGATTTAGACCAGGCGCCTGTAATCCCAGCCCTTTAGGAGGCTGAGATGGGTGGATCACTTGAGGCCAGGAGTTCGAGACCAGCTTGACCAACATGGCAAAACCCCCTCTCTACTAAAAATACAAAAATTAGCCCGGCATGGTGGTGCATGCCTCTAGTCCCAGCTACTTGAGAGGCTGAGGCAGGAGAATCGCTTGAACCCAGGATGAGCAGGTTGCAGTGAACCAAGATTGTACCACTGCACTCCAGCCTGGGTGACAGAGCTAGACTCCATCTACAAAAAAAAAAAAAAAAAAAAAAAAAAAAAAAAAATTCTGTAGCATAAAAACATGACTCCAAGTCTCACAGCCTGAGTAGCCCCAGGTTTATACATCCATTGTCAGGGCTGCAGACAACTTGAGAGCAACCTGTCTTGCTGATAACAAGTCAGCAGTGTTACTAGCATTTGCTTGTTAACAATACCTCAATAAGGGACAAGAAGAAGGGAGGTGAAACTTAAATGTGCCAATTTTGAAACTTGCTAGGCATTCTAGTAGTGAGTTTGGTAGAGAAAGAAGTTAAAATTATCTAAAAATAAGGTTTTTGAATTTCTTAGTATCTGTGCTCTCTCTCCATATACTGTCAGAATCTTTTTTTTTCTTTCTAATTTAAAGCATCATTTATACCCAGAGGAATATCATAGAGAAATTTTGCTTACATGGTCTTTTTGAAATAGTTAAGCAAAGGATGCAGCAATTATGTGGTACTAGGTAATAGGAAAAACTCTGGACTGGTGAGCAGGAGGTGGTCTGTGCAGAGACTGGGTATGTAATATTGTTGAGATGCTCAACCCCTCTGGGCTGTAATTGGTATATCTAAGAAATGTGAGTTGTCAACTATAAATCATCTCTAATCCCTCAGTGTGAAAATTCTGTATTCCGACAATTATCACATGTACTTTTCATTGTCATTTGAAGCATGGGAACCAGGGAGTCCGAAGCTACTGGTGGAGCCAGAAGAGTAGTATCCTGGGTCCCTGTGGGAAGGAGTGCTGACTGCCCCAGTGTGGAATGAGAAATTCTGCATAAGTGGCTTTGGGTGGGAAGCCAGGAAGAACTCTGGCCCCAGAGTCTTCCCAGGAGGCTCCAGAACTACAAAATGTTTGCCTTGAGATAATCTTGTGAGTAGTTTTATTTTTAGGCTATATTTGTGTTCCCTCTCATTGCTAAGATAAGTGACTGTTAACTCTACTAACATACAAGGAAACTTTGCTAAATTATGTTTTACACAAGAGAGCCTATCTGTGAAAGTATCCAAGAAGCTGATACAAATGACCACAAGTGAATTCATTTTGATACAAAAAGGGTTCAGTACAGCATTGTTTTTAAGAATGAACAAAACAAAAACTCAAACAACTTAAATATGGGTCAGCTGCTTTTACATACATGAGGGCGCTTCCTTGAGATGAAACACTGCAGCTTTAGAACGAGGTTGGTCTCTGTGCACTGATACGGAAAGATCTCCAACACAGATTAACTCAAAAAACAAAATACTGATCTCATCATGTGTAAAAAGGCATATTGTAGTTTATGAGTACATAAGCCTTTTTTTTTTTTTTTTTTAGAAGAATGAACAATATACTGTTAGTAGTGGAACTATGAGTTGAAAGAGAGGAAAAGAGTTTAACTTTTCATTTTATACTGTCTATGTGTTTAAATTGTATAATAAAAATATATTTGGCAAAGGAGGGAATTTAGATTTCAGTTGAGGTTTTGAGGCATTCTAGTACTTTCTTAGAAAAATCTGTATAAAAAGTGCATGCTGAGAAAAGGTAGGCGTTGTCTGGAAACTCTTCAGGCTCCCAATGTTGGGTAACTCCCACACTGCACTTCCCCAGCCTTTACTATCCTCTTCTCAAAACACAAATCTCTGGTTATTGATTCCTCTAACCCAGAATAGTCAATGATTCCCAGGGTACATTTTAAAAAGTCTCGGCCGGGCGCGGTGGCTCTCGCCTGTAATCCCAGCACTTTTGGAGGCCGAGGCGGGCAGATCACAAGGTCAGGAGATCAAGACCGTCCTGGCTAACACGGTGAAACCCCGTCTCTACTAAAAATACAAAAAAATTAGCCGGGCGTGGGGGCGGGCGCCTGTAGTCCCAGCTACTCGGGAGGCTGAGGCAGGAGAATGGCGTGAACCCGGGAGGCGGAGCTTGCAGTGAGCTGAGATCCGGCCACTGCACTCCAGCCTGGGCGACAGAGCGAGACTCCGTCTCAAAAAAAAAGTCCCAAAGAGCATCATGGCAGAGCAGGCAGGCGATGGGCCTGGCCTGTGAGTTCGTCATCTTGCATTTGGGCAATGTTTGTGGTGGCTCTGCCATGCCCCAGTCACAGTGTTAATGCGAGAATACAGAGGTGAACTGCGTACTGTGAAACGGAACGTAATTTCCTCTAGCCTCAGTCTTCCCACTTACAAGTTGTCAGGATTAAATAGAACAACAAATGCACGGAGCCCAGAGGACAGTATTTGCTCACTTGCCCCATCCTTCTGTCCATGCCCAAGGCCAGATGTGATGCCTACTGCTCCTCTGAGTGTTTCCTTTGGTTCCCATTTCTAAACCCTGCATTGTTCCAGAACACATCGCACGCATCCCTTCCTTTGCCTGATTGTATCGCCCCTTTCCTGCATTGCCCATTGCTTCTCTTTCCTGGACAACATTAGCCTACCCTTTAGGAGCCAGTTCAGATGCTGCCTCCTCCAGGAAGCCTTTTCTGGTTCAGAAGTCATCTCTTCCTCTTAAGGTTTTGTGTAGTTCTTTCTAGTTTCCTTTCTTTATATTGATTCTATCACTTACAGCATTCCACCTTAGTTTGCAGCCTTCTGTGCCTTACTAGGATAGCTTCCCGGGGGCAGTAACCAAGTCTTTGTTTTGCTTTTTTTTTTTCCAGCTTTACTGAGATATAATTGACAAATAAAAATTGTATATATTCAAGGGGTAGAATGTGATGATTTGATGTGTAATGATTACCACAGTCAAGTTAATTAACAAATCCTTCACCACACGTAGTTACCGTATGTGGGTGTATGTGTGGTGGGAACACTTAAAATCTGCTCTATTAGTAAATTTCAAGTAAACAATACAGACTTATTAACTATAGTCGCCGTGCTGTATATTAGGTCCCCAGAACTTACTCGCCTTATAACTGAAGGTTTGTATCAACATCTCCCCATTCCCCACTCTCCAAACCCAGCCCCTGACAGCTGCTATTCTGCTGTCTGCTTCTAGGAAGTAACTCAGTTTTGTTATCTCTGGAACTCATCTTTGTGCCCATGTTCTCAGTAAATATGTGTTAACGAATGACTTCATTTTTAGGATTTGCCTAAATATCATTTTTACTTAAGGGGTTATTTTAGTTTCAACTAAAAATGAGAACATTTCCTTGAAATCCACTCTGTTTAGCGGGCTAGACACAGTTTCTTTCCCCCTGCAGGGATTAAACTTGAAAATTGTGGCTTTACTAACCCTGAGGAATTTTTAGGAGGAGACCAGGCAGGCGTCTTATCTCGGTTGGTCTAGACAGTCACCACCTTGTACGTGAGTAATTGGCCCATAAGCTCTTGTCTGATGAGGTGAGATGTTAACCTGATACTTTAAAAAGCAAACATACTACACCCATAACTAAGACAACTCCCAGCAAAAGTAAAGGAAATTTATAAAGAAAAAACAGTAAGGTTATAGAGATGTGTGTGAAAACATATGTTTCATTTCTCATATTCCTTTCCATCCTCATTTATGGTTATATATAGCTGTAACTATAGAATATACACAATTTAATGTTCTGTTTCCTCTTAACATTATTTTGTATACCGTTTTGCATGTTTTTATGGACACTTGATGTGTTTCTAAATGAAACAATTGGAGTTTAGTTGATTGTTGCCTTTCCTGAGAAATAAATGGAGAGTGTGAAACAAAGATGTACTTGAGGGAATGTAAGCATCATATATTCCTAAAAGCCATGGTCTTATTCTGATGTTGCTAAATTTTATGGGAGCAAAAACATTAACAAATGATTTGATTGATGTTTGCAGCACAATCAATGGGATTAAGGCCTTCAGCCACTGAAAAAAGTTTTCTTTAATTAAATACACATCTTTAAGAGATTAGACAGAGTTTCACTCAAGCAATGGCTCTTTATTTAGAAAAGCTGTTGGGAACAGCTGCAAGGCAGTCTTTCCTTATCGACAGGCTTGTATAAGTAGCCCCAAGTTGTTTGCTAATAAATTTCAGGTCCCTAACACTAATAGGATGAAATAATTTTACATAGAAGGATCAATCTCTAACCTCCTTTTTCAGAAGAAACTAATCTGACTGGTGCCTATAGGCAATGAGGTGTGTTTAACATATGGAAAGAATTAGACTAAATACCAGAATCTCTTTGAGGTTTGTGGATATAGTCTCCAAAGAGAGAGAAGGGCATTTAAAATTAAACTGCACAGAATTATAACAAGCACTAACTACTCATTCTTGGAATGAATCTTGCTTTGGCCCTAGGCTAAGTTGACTGGATTTGTGTTCCTTTTGTTGGCTTAAAGCCACATTCACTCCTTTTTACAATGAGAACCAACTGCTTCCTAGCACGGTTTTGTAGCTTTCTTTTGTCGAGGTTCTTAATTGTTTTGCTATTTCTTTCATCATGCAGAGTCATTAATACAAATGTTGATTCAAAGTAAACTTACCTTCTGGGCCAGCTTACCTGTTAGGAATTAGTGTATTTTATATCATGATCACACCTTACTATACTTATTGTATACAATCAAATCTCCTATAATTTCACAAAGGGATGCTTATCAGACTTGTGTTCCCAATAGTGTGTATCTTTGTGTGGTATCTATGGTTTTATTTATGAAAGAACTGCCAAAAGATTGGTCCAGGTTTGTTTCTGTTTTTATTTATGACTTAGAGAGGCTTTCGGTCTTACTAGTCACCCAGACCAGTTTCACTAGATCCCAGGAAGACCTAAGAGGACTGTTAGGTTTGTAAGAGAAGGACTCTGCTAGGCTGTAGCTTAGCCATGACTTCAAGAGAAGACCTGTATTGGGCTGGAAACCTCTTTTAAATATTGGAGAATTCAGAATAAATCTTCTCAAATAAAAACTTATGAAATGCTATCAGTTTCTGGGACTGGGACAGGGTGCCTGGCACAAGGGAATTCTATCAGGTTCAAGCTGCTTAGACATGGCTGACTGACACCAAACCCTGTATGTGGCTGCTGTTTATTATTGCCAGCCTCTTCCTCCCATTCCCATCACTAATTTTTGCCTTGCTCCAATGCCCATAAAGTTAAATGTCCTTAAAGTTAAAAATAAATTACAAAATCATTCAAAACCAATATGAAGTCAGTCCAAGACACAGCTTCACCAATGATTTCATTAAGTTTTAAAATGCTCTTATTCAATCAACTAATGATTACTAAATGTCTTACTAAAGCATGCAGAGTTGAAAATATTAAAGTCTCTGCCCTCTGGGACCTATTAATCTAGTTGTAAGAAAAATATTAGGACAGAAATAATTGGAATGCAATACAGAATACATAAGTGAAGTGTATTGGTTGTCTGTTGCTGCATAATAGATTACTAAAACTTAGTAGCTGAAAACAACAATAAACATTTATTGTTACATATATTTTCTGTGGGTCAGGAATTTGAGAGCTACTTAGCTGGGTGGTTCTGGCTTGAGGTCTCCCATAGGACTGTAGTCAGTGAGCTGGCCAGGTCAACAGATACCTGAACGTTTTCTGCGGCTGGAGAATCCAGTTCCAAGCTGGTTCACTTATACAGTTGGCAAGTTGGTAGTCGCTCTAGGCAGGAAATCTCAGTCCCTCGATACATAAACCTCTTCATAGGTTTATTGGAGTGTCCTCATGACATGGTAGATGACTCTCCTTAGAGTGAGTGATCCAAGGGAACATAAGGTGGAAGCCTCAGATGTCTCCTGTGATCAAGCCTTGGAAGACACACTTCTGGTGTGTGACTTACTGATTACACAGGTCATATGGAAGGGGATTACACAAAGGAATGAATATGGAATCATTGGGGGCATCTTGGAGACTGGCTGTATGGAGAGGCGGAGATCTGCATAATAATGGAAAGAAGTGTTAGGATGCCTCAAAGGAAGGAGGCAGAATGTAAAATTGATGGATTTTTAGTAGCTGAGGTTGAGGGAAAGGGTGTTGGTTGGGATAGGGCATCAGGAGCAAAGCAGGGTGAACAGCAGCAGGTGTCAGTGTGTTCAAGGGACATTAATGGAGCAGTGTGGCTGGAGTAAAACACAGTCAGGTAGGAAGGGGTCAGGGCCTGTGGGGTCTTGCATGCCGAGCTAAGGAGTTTGGACTTTCTTTGTTTATTAGTGATGGGTGTTTGAAGGTTTTTGAGCAGGCAAGTGACATAATCATTGGCATATTTTAGCTTTAGTTTGTGTGTGACCTTTAGGGTTTTGGTGCCCTTGTCGTTTGTTCCTGGTATTATCCAAGTAGTCAGCGCTCTAATTTCTAAAATTGTGTAACACTTTTGCCCATGTCCCTTGATCACATACTACCTTGTACTGTTTAACTTTTCGTGTATTTATCTTGTTATCACAAGTAGATTGCAAGGACTATAGGGCCATGTCTTTATCCGTTTCTATTTCCCCTGCTGTGTCTAGCACACTGGGTGCCCAGTAACTACTTGCTAGCTGCTTGGATAATAGCAGCCAATTACTACATGTGTGTACAGCCACTGTTTCCGGCCTGTCGTGCATAATTTACAGTTAAGCATTTTTCAAAAGAGGGAGCAATGGCAGTGGATTGATTTATGTAAGTGGAAAAAAGTGTTCAGAATCATTTCTGTGTGCTTGGCATTTGCCATAGCATTTTTAGGAAATTTGGAATAATAATTTTATTTTTAAAAACTCATGGATTATTTTTAGCTTCAAAGAGTGTTCTTGTTTTGCTTAAGTTAAACTAATGGGGTAGTACCAGCCACAGTGTGCAGGAAGGGCTGCTCTCCTCTTTGAATACTGAAAGGCAGCCTCTTTCATGCATACGTTTATGGGATAAAATTGCTCTTTAGGATTTGGGGCAGAGTTTTTCCCTCTTATGCCCCTTAGTTTGAATGGAATTGTCATTCATTGTCCTTGTGTTTTCATTGACCGTGTAAGTATTTCACTCAAGAGATAATTTCAAGAAAGTTGGAGATTTCTTGTGTCAAACTAGCAAAGACATTTTTGCTTTTGTCTCTTGAAAATCTCCCTCAAACTAAAAGAGTGAAAACCAGGAATGCAGACTGTATCCTTATACACCTTGGAGACATCTGTAACCCTGACCCATACAGGACCTAAAGATAGAAAGCAGATGAAGTGATGGCAAATGCATTTGCAGAGAGAAGTGGAATCAAGAATAAAATGCCTGCAGGGCTCACAGGAAGAGGACCGGAAGTGATTGATTTGCTCACAGAATGCCAGGAAGGCTCAGAAATGAGAGTTCCCAGGTTCTGCAGAGGCATAGGTGAAGCAGAGGCTTTAGGATGGGAGTAGCGGTGGGAAAGTCTGCAGGAGGTAAAGGGGAGCTCCGGAAGGACTTGAGAAAGGAAGTTCCTTATTACAGCTCTGGCCCAAGGAGAAAAGCCCATCTAGAATAGAGCTGAAGGAGGAGGGCTCCAGGAGGAGTGTTTCTGGGGGGTGTGGGAATGAAACTGATTACAAAAGAAGAAAAAAGGAAGAGTGTTAAGTCCTGGGTTTGAATTCTGTCTCTGTCACCAATGAACTGTGAATATGAGGAAATTAGTTAATGTCTTCGGACTTTTCATTTCCTCATTCATTAAACAAAATGTTGGATCATATGGTATTTTGTTATTCCGTTGGGTAAAAGACAGTACAAAACCCAGCAAGTCTACTTCTAGGTGTCTACCCAGAAAAATGAAAACATGTCCATACAAATACATATAAGCAGGTGTTAATACAAGATTATACATAAGAACCAAAAACTGGAAACAGCTCAAATATCCACCAGTTAATGAATGAATAATCAACATGGCATATATATACAATGAAATACTATTTAGCAATAAAAAAGAACGAAGTACTGTACCTACTACAGCATGGATGAATCTCAAAAACATTGTGCCAGGTAAAATAAACCAGATGCAAAACGCTACATATTGTGTGGTTCTGTTCATGTGAAATGCCTAGAAAAGGGGAATCTATAAACAGCAAGTAGATTAGTGCTGCCTGAGGCTGAAGTCAGAATGGGAATTAACTAAAAATGGGTGCTGTGGGATGGTGAAATGTTGTTTTTTAAATAGTATTTATCTTTATCTGTGTGACTTATTTCACTTAACATTATTCCAGGTTCATCTGTGTTGTCACCAATGGCAGGAGTCCTTTTTAATTTTATTTTTAAATTTTACTGTAATTGACAACTAAAAATTGTATATATATGTGTGTACAAGATGATTTTTGATATATGTGTATGTTGTGGAATGGCTAAATCAAGCCATTTAACACATGCATTGCCTCACATCCCTTTTTTTTTCATATGTGGTACACACGCTTAAAAATCTACTCTTTCAGCAGTTTTCAAATATGCAATAGATTGTTATTAACTGTTGCTACCATGATGTACAGTAGATCCTTTTGAACTTGTTTCTCCTGTCTAATTGAAATTTTATGTCTTTTGACCAACATCTCCCCATCTCCCCACCTTCAACCTCCGGTAACCACCATTTTACTCATTTCTGAGTTCAACTTTTTTACTACACATATAAGTGAGATCATGTGGTGTTTGTCTTTTTGCACCTGGCTTATTTCACTTAATATAATGTTCTCCAGGTTCATCCATGTTGTCACAAATGACAAGATTTCTTCTTTTTTAAGGCTGAACAGTATTCCATTGTGTATGTATCCTATATTGTCCCGATTCATTCTGGATGAGGAAATGTTCTGAAAATTGGATTCTGGTAATGGTTACGCAACTTTATACACTAAAAAATCATTGAATTGTACACTTACAATGATAAATTATTTCTCAATAAGGCTATGGGGAAAAACGGTAACAAAACAAGAGTCGAGGGGTAGAGAGGTACAAATGAAACAAGATTGGCAAAATACTGGTTATTCTTGAAGGTGGGTTATAGATGAGAGTTTATTTTACTCTTTCTACTTTCATGAATGCTTGAAAATTTGAATAATAAAAAATTTTTAAAAGGGCAGTCACATGCCTGTTATTGTGTGGATGTCAGATAACACTTGCAACGCTTTACAATGGTGGATGTTCTAGGCAGTCTTGGGACATAATTTTACCTCCATTTGGAACCAAATCCGTAGTATATCAATTCATTTTTAATGTGTTAGCTCTTCCCAATACCTTAGCAGGAACTTGAGAAAATCATGGTAATCACATCCTCAGAAAGAAAGTTAAATTTTCTTCAGCGTATTCTCTTTAAGTGTGGTACATTTTAGAAAGGATAAAATTACAATGAGCTTTACTGCTTTACAGGAGAATCTTCAGTCTTAAAAAATAGACCATCTAAAACAAATGTTATTTGTAATAGCAATAGCACTGAGTAAAGGAATTTTTTTTACATGTCCTTGAAACTTAGAAGCAATATTGCATTCCTGACTCAGTCTGTTGTCAAAGTGTATATAAGAGTGATAGTTACCGTTTTTTTCTGGCTTACTATGTACTTGTCTAAGAATCTGTTTTCCAATCTCATAATTAACATTCTTAAAAAGGTAGTTTTTTGTTCCCATTTTACAGTGAGGAAAGTTGAGGCACAGAGAAACTGAATAACTTGCCTGAGATCCAGCAGCTAGTCAGTGTTAGTGCTGGCACTGCTTGACTCTACAGGCTATGCTGTTACCCCTTTACGGTTGCATTGGAACATACTTTTCATTAAAAGCCTTTTTCCCACAAACTGCAGTTTAATGGAATCTATGTGAGGTAGGTGAGAAAGAGGAGGTGATGTTTTCCTAGGGGGAGGAATTGCAGGTGCAGATGGGAGTTAAAGGCAGTGACCATCTCCGAGTCACAGTTTTAGGGTGTCTCATGCTAAAAACATTACAAGTGGGCCCCAAGCTTTAATTTGAAAGTAGTGGAAGCAGTTGTTTGTAATTCAGAATTCAGATCTTTATTCATTGGCAAGATTATCATAAGTCTCCTAACCAGTCTCCTAGCTTCCGGTCCATTCCTGGACTTGCCACCCAGTTGCATTACTTCTTGTGTAAAAGCCCTCAACGAATGGCCTTACATTCCTACAGATTAAAATCTGAACTTTGTAGTTTGATGTTCAGAGCTCTTCATGTCTTCCTTCAGGCTGTTTTTCTATGCTCCCTTCTACTGTTCCCCATTGGGCACTCTATGCTTATGCCCTCTAGAATATTCCACAATTCTTACCCCTCTGTCAATTGGCTTGTTCCCAGTAACTATAATGCCCTTGTCCCCCTTCTTTACTGGCCAGATCCTATTCAGTCTTCAAAGTCCCAATTAAAAAAAAAAAAATCATCTCCTATGGGAAGCCTTCTCTAGTCCTCTCTCAGCAGCACCAGCTGCTTCTTTCCCTGGGTTTTCATGATGCTTTCTGCACACCTTGATTATATGTGGTTTTGCCATTATTTATATGTCATAGCTTCTTCAGGCTGGAGACCTTGGAGTCCCACCTATATTTCATCACTCAGGTCTGAGTCTAGCACATAGTAGGCCCTCAGGGAATATGGGTGGAATTAACTTTTTTGTAGAACTGTGATTTATGATTTTTGAAATGAACAATCTTAAAGAGAGAAAATAAAAATACATTTAATAAGTCATCTTTATGTGAAAAAAACAACCAGGAATCAACCTGGAAGTATTAAGGCACGTATTTGTAATGGACCAGAAGCGTAGTCCTATTTCTTAGGATGAAATGTATTCCAAGTGCCAACCCAGGTACTAAGGATATTCCCACTGTACCTTCCCTACTCCAAGATCTCATTTAGCATTTTTGTATTGGGGAAGATATAGGAGAAATGAAAGTCTAGGAACTGAAGAGGTATGAAACAGATGTTCCTATAAATTTTCTAGTTTATCTTCAGGAATGAAGGTACTACTTTGATTACATAATTTCCAAGGTCCTGTCATGCTCTGAAATAGTTTTAGTTGTTTCAGTCTCCATCTTTTAGCAAATAAGGGAGGGGTTGGCAGATATTTTGAATCATAGGACCATTATTTAGTTGTCCTAGTTGGGGTCAGGGTAACTGTCCAGTGCATTGAACTTGACCTTCAAACCACCTGTTGAATTCACATCATTTGGTTTTAAGGCATAGCTTCCCTGTAATTGCTCACTGGTACTTTATGAGATGGAAGATCTGTGCTCTGAAGGGTGACAACCTCAAAAAACTTACATTCCAAGAGAGATAATCCAGAAATATGGACATCCTTTTACTAGAGAAAATGATTTCTAGAGAACACTAAATAGTTTTTTCTCCTCTATTTTTAGTATATTTCCTGCTAGAACCCCATTTTCTCCTCTGCTTCTAGTATGTTTCCAGCTAGTCACTGGATAAATGTAAAAGTAAAAATTCACCTGTCTTTGGGTAGGATGTTTTGAAAATGATTTATTTTTCTCTTGAGAATGGCTCTGCTGAATTGTCAAATTATTCACCTTTATCATGTTGAACAACATCGTCTTCTGCCACTCCTTTACCCCACAGTCTTTCAGTGGACATTTGATGAGCTCATCTGGAGGGTGTTGCTCACTTGACCATCATCTTTTCATTAGGTTAGCTGGATCAGTGTGTTAATTTCCATTCATAATTAACACTTAAAGCTTATGATCTAAGATCGTTCACCTGCCAAAACAAGCAAAACCCCCAGACAGCAAACTCTCTTATCATATGCTGAGACGAGAAGGAGAATGCTTTTTATTATATTCCTGGACTTTCTCCCTGCCCTAATTTTGCATCAGTGTTGAAGGAGAGATGCTTCCTAATTGGGATTTCCCACTCCTGAGTGGAGACGTTATTGTGAATTGTTACGCAGTCAGCCATTAGAAGTACAATTTCTGCCTTCATTCATTTGATTTTATCATGTGTTAGAACTTTGCTTGGAAGGACCTTTCATGTCTGCCACACTCTTCAGCTCCTCCTCCCTCTTAGAAAGACTCTCTTCATGTGCCCTAGTGCCCTGAAAAAACCGCACACTAGGAAATGAGGAAACCAGAGCCTGGTTTCCCCACAGATTCCTTTAGGGAAGCAGCTATGCAGCCAGTGTAAACATTCCAATTCAGTTAGAGATAACTTCTTAGTTTTGCATCACCCATGCCAGTGAGATCATGAAGAATATGCTTACTTTAATGAGTATTGTGTTTTGTTTAAAGTGTATGTCATCTGGTAGAAAATGCTCAGAGTTTCGAAGCCAGAGGCTTGGGTCCCAGTTAATGTTTTGCCACTGACAACATGTTATGCAGAAGGTGCTTTTCACCACCTTCCTCCTCCCTCTGCTCTCTCATTCCTAGTACAGTATGAGCAGTGCTGTATGCTCTGTAATGGGCTCAGTTAGAAGGACCTGGGCCTCTTGTGGGTCAGTAAAGCTACACACCTTGACTTGCACCTCAGAGCTCTCAAAGGTTGGGGACAGGGCTTTCGCTTCCCTCATCATGTGGGTGGAAGTGGGTGTAGTAGATCCAAAAAGATGTGTAATGGCATATTAACCAGAAAGGTTGAATGCTTGCTTCAGGCAAGTAGAACATAACATGAAAACAAGTTGAATTCAAGTAGAAGCTCCATGCAGCAACCACGAGCAGCAACACAAACGATAGGGAAAAAGAGAGAGCCTCTTCCAAGCAGTGCCACACAGATTCATGAGACAGTTCCCCTCCCCAGGTTTTTAGTCACATTAAGTGAACCCAATAGTAAGGAGTAAATATAAGACAGCCACACTTAGTTTCTAGAACCTTGTGCAATAGTTCCCCACTATTGTAAAGGGTAAAATATTTCACCTAAGTAAACGTACCAGGTAAGTGAGTTCTAAATGTTAGTATTTGAATGGAGGTTTTCTCAGCCTTTTCTCCCTCTGTCTTCTGAGTATAAATGGAGTGACTGCCCTCCTGAGTTTCCTTTCTTATGGCTTGAGCGATCTTTCTATGATACAGATCAGATCCTCTCATTCCCTAGCTTGAAATTCTTTTTGATTTTCTTAACTTTTTCCTTATTTTCAAATTTAAATTTAATTTTTTTTTTTTTGGTAGAGATAGGGTCTTGCTCTGTTGCCCAGGCTGGAGTGTAGTAGCATGATCATAGCTCACTGCAGCCCCAAATACCTGGCCTCAAGCAATCCTCCTGCGCCAGCCTCCTGTGTAGCTGGGATTACAGGTGGTTTGGCTAACCCAGCTTGACATTCTTAAAAGTGCTCCTCCTGCTTTCAGGATCAAGTTCAAACTGTTTCACCGAACATATTAAAGGCCTCTTTATCTGGTTCCTGTCCAACTTTGCAGCCTCATTTCCTCCTGCTTTTCCAAAGGCACTCATTCTGTGCTTTTGCCGCTCTGAACTGTTTCTTACCTCTAAACTAAACACATAATTCTCTACAATGGTCCCTCAATGACCCACAGGGAAACCTGATCCCCTTCTCTGCTACCATGCACATACCATAGTCAAAGTCCTTAAAACTTGCACCTTAGAATTATTATCTGAATATGATGTGTAGTCCTCACAGTTACTCTCTTGTTGGGAATGTTGTGCAGAGACCACGATTGCATGAGCTCACTTCTATGAGATGAAAGTAACTATTCCTGTTTTCTTTCCAGGGGATAATTTCCTGTAAATGAAACTGATACTATCCTTTTAGAAATTATTTTCAGTTATCTTCTGTATCAACTGTGTAGCACAGGTTTCCCTTTTGGATGCATCAGGAAGCAAATCAGCATATCTCTGTTTAATACAAATTAATTGAAGTGATAAATTCTAACTCTGTGTTTGAAGCTGCATTGTACCAGAACAGAAAACTCCCAAAGGAATGGTGAGGTGAAAATTATCTTTGAAAAATGATATATAATTAAAATCATTTATGAATGAGTCAGTGTAATGTGCATTCTGCTTGACATAAAGAGAAAATAGCACATTCCTGGGAGGGAGGAGGGAGGTGAACATCAATCTGTAAACTCCAAACTGGAACAACAGAGGAAGAGCTATTGGAAGTGTAGATTACAGTGCTGTGAACTCCCAGTTATAAGATCACTCTATAAGCAGAATCAAAATAAGCTGATTTACAAAGGAAAATAAAAGGTTTCAGAAAATATGGGGTATCTTATAAAACCTCTTGGATAGTTATTTTAGGGCTTCCTCCCCTCAAAAATGAACCGATTTTTCAGATGACTGTTTTCTTAATTGAATATGTTGGGGAAGATACATGTTTTCTAATTCTCAAGGAGGAGATGAAATTTCCAAATATCTGTTTCAGTTTCTAACAACTATTAAAATATATAGGGTTTAATCTCAGAATATGTAGATGCATTTTATTTGAATGGTCGTATCAATTCTAATTTTAAAGGTCATTTGGGCCTGGGTACGGTGGTGCACACCTGTAGTCCCAGCTGCTAGGAAGGCTGAGGCAGGAGGATCACATGAGCCCAGGAGTTCAAGGCTGTAGTGCATTTGATCACACCTTTGAATAGCCATTGCACTGTAGCCTGGGCAACACAGTGAGATCCCATCTGTAAAGAGTCTTTTTTTGAAGTCATTTGAAACAAAATTTATCAAACTCCATTGCCTCAAATCTGCTTTTCACACATTATAAAGGTTATCTAAATTTCTAGACCTCGCTTTATAAACGACACATTACACATACCCAGATCATGATAGCTCAGGTATACTGTTGGAATGTTTGTGGAAATTACTTTGCTGAGGTATGGGTAGGCCAGAGGAACCTGCATTTTAATAAGGGTTCCTTGTTCATTCTTTGATGGGGGGCCACAGGGTGAGAAACACTGCCCTAAAGTCTTCATCCTCTGAGGGCTCCTGAGGGTTCCCACTTACCTGTGCTGTGGACCTGGCTCCGGATCCTTCTGGCCACCCTCCAGTGTTGGGTGTGGTTGGCCTTGGCAGGGACTGCGTGCACCACACCCCGCCCCTCCAACCCTACTGCCCACCACTTCCCAGATAAGGAGACTATATTACTGTTTCACACCTCCCAGAAAACAGGACTTCCTATGAATTCCTCTGAATTACCAACCCCCTCTACCTCTAGTGTGGAGAACAAGCTATACCTTTTGGCAAAACTTGCCTGAATGATCAGAAAACAGAAAAGAAGCAAAAGAGCTAGGTGCTTAGGATCTCCTAGTGAATGTCTCCTTTCTTTGATCCTTACATTTCCTTTTTTGATCCTTGCTTTTCTTTTCTTTTTTCTTTCTTTTCTTTTTTCAAGATGGGATGTCTCTATGTTTCCCAGGCTGGAGTGCAGTGGCTGTTCATAGGCGCAATCCCACTACTGATCAGCACGAGAGTTTTGATCTACTCTGTTTCTGACCTGGGCCAGTTCTACCCTCCTTAGGCAACCTGGTGGTCCCCTGCTCCTGGGAGGTCACCATATTGATGCTGAACTTAGTGTGGACACCTGATTAGCATAGTGCACTACAGCCCAGAACTCCTGGGCTCAAGCAATCCTCCCACCTCAGCCTCCCAAGTAGCTGGGACTATGGGCGCATGCCACTGTGCCTGGCCTTGCTTTTCATTTTTTATGAAATATATTTTTTAATGAATAAAAATTTTTCCTAGGAGTGATTTTCCCAAAAGGTATACCCTGTCTCAGTGATTATCCAAGCCACTGCCTTTTAGGAGCCTAGAATGGTGTATACTTGGTTTGTTGGTTGATTGGTTGGTTGGTTTCAGAAGTAATATGTATTCAAGGAAACACCTCATACTTAAATAAAGGCTATAGGGTAAAGTAAAATAAAACATACAAGACATCTTTCTCTTTTTCTGCTTTACAGTTAAAAGTAGCTTCCCAGAAATTCTCTATGCATATTAAGGCATGCACGTTTTATACATATATATACAAATAGAATCAAACTCCTGTTTTTTGTGGACTCTTAAGATGCCATTGATTGGTATACTCCATTTCAAATATATTAAAATATGAAGTAATGTACATTTTATAGTTGATGACATAGAGAAAATTACTCTTTGGGACTCACCTTTTTTCCACATTAAATACTTTGAACATCAGTTCATATTAGGAAGGAGAGAAATCTACTTCATTCTTTTTCCTTCATAGTATTCCATATTCTAATATGTATTCTGTATTCCAAGTCCACAAATATACTATGGTTTATTTAAGAATTCCCTTATTGTTGAACATTCTTGTTCTTTTCTGGTTTTTATGTTATAAATAATACTGCAATAAACAACCACGTTTATATGTCATTACATACAAGCAATTATATTTATAAGTTTCTGGAAGTGTAATTGCTGAGTCAGAAGGTGTACACACAGTACTTTTTTTGTACAACTTAAAAAAATCTTTTGCTAGCGTCTGTGTTTTTCAGCGTTAGAAAGAAACCAAACACACAAATGAGCGGCTTCTGCCAGGGTTCCTTGTAGAGAAAAATTTCTGGAAAGAGATAGATACATATAGTTAAGCATCTATATGTATCCATTCATACCATCGTGTTTCAATTCTAAGGTGCACATTTTTCATTTTTTAACAATTCTCAATTGGAGATATGTTGTATAATGGACATGCACAGATAATGCTATAGTCTTTTCCCCCCAAAAATCTGCTGTTAAATTGTGCATCTTACAATCAACTGTATTTTAGAATCATGGAAATGCAAGTGTATTTTAGTAAGACTGTGTGTGTGTGTGTGTGTGTGTGTGTGTGTGTGTGTATATGTATCCTTCAAGATTTATTTGGAAATTATTCTAATTTAATGGTGAAAATATAGTTTTAATTGCTTTCCCATTGGAGCAATCTTGGAAACAAGCCAGAGTTTTGCAGACACGCCATGTTTATCGGTAGCTAGTACTGTCCTTTGGAGTCTGCACATGTGATTTAAATGCCAGCCTTCATTTACTAAAGAGCCTCATATCAAGGAAAAATAAAATCACAAACAGCACCTTGAAAAATACTAATGTCATGTTACTTAGAATTAGAGAAGTTAGAAGTTTATTCTAACCCCTGTAATTTCCAGGTGAGCAAACTTCTTATGGTGCAGCATGTGGCATTTTGTGCCTCTTGCCCAACAGATAATTGATATTAAAATAATATTAGATACATATTACAGGAAGGCACACTAGTTGTGAATTGATAGCTTTCTTGCAAATGACAGTGTTCCCTCTTTCCTGCAGGTTTTCCAGCAATCTGCCACCTGTGAACTCTCTTAGGGCAATCTGTATCATTTCCCAAGGGCTTGGTGTTGGCAAGTTTTGTCCCTCACATCTGTTTCTCTCTTTCTGTTTAATTAGATTTGAAATCTGTATTTTTCTCTCCTCGACGTTGCCCACCTTGTTTTTGTTTGTTTGTTTGTTTCCCAGCTGTGTGTGCAGTACGTCATGCAGGCTATGCCTTCCAGCCTCTTGGCACTGAAAGGTTTCCATTGCATCAGGAATGGCCTTGGGAGGAGGTCTTAAACAGTTGGCACTTAATAAATGGTCTTGACTGTATAAGCCCTTTTGGTCTTTCTTAAGACCGTTCTGGGCTGGGCACAGTGGCTCACGCCTGTAATCCCAGCACTTTGGGAAACCGAGGTGGGTAGATCATGAGGTGAGGAGTTCAAGACCAGCCTTTGAAGATAGTAAAACCCCATCTCTACTAAAACTACAAAAATTAGCCAGGTGCAGTGGCAGGTGCCTGTAATCCCAGCTACTCGGGAGGCTGAGGCAGGAGAATCTTTTGAACCCAGGCGGCAGAGGTTGCAGTGAGCCAAGATTGTGCCACTGCACACCAGCTTGGGTTACAGAGTGAGACTCTATCTAAAAAAAAAAAAAAAAAAAAAAAAACCGTTCTGATATTGCACTGGAAGAACATCTGAGCCAGCGTGTTCCTTGTTGCTCCATTTGACTCATGCTCTCTCCAGTTATCTATCATAGCCTGGTACAAAGGCAAAAGCAGTTGTGCATGTGTGTGATAAAATTACTAAACTGTTTCTTGTTAACTGTCAACTGGCATTGAAGGAGACAGTTATTTACATTTTCAGTTGCTTTTTGTGAAATACAAAGATCAAAGACCTTTTCTGCAGTTTCCTCTTCGACTCAAACCACAACTTCCTTCCTCTATATTAAAAGCCTCTGCAACATGCATTAGTATTCTACTTTCTTACCTTCAGTGACAAATAATAATTTTATTGTACCAAGTTGAAATGTGGTCACTTGAGGGCTTTTCTGTGGGTGCCTCTGCGTCTCTGAATGGACACCTTTGGAAGACACTTACCATGCTTTCAGCAGCATTTTTTGTTTTTATTTGTTAAAGGAAAAAAAGATTGTAGAAGTTTTCCTGACTAGATTTCAATCCTTTTTTGGTTTTTAGACCCTTTTGAAAATCTGATGAAAGCTTGAGGGTGGTGATGCTTGTCACAGGGGCAGCTGTGGCTCACTCCAGCACATTCTCCAAAAGTGATTCCTTTTCAACAGTTGTTTAAATAAGATGGCAAGAAGATGGCTCTCAAGACTATAATGAAAAGATAACAGTAGAGGAAATGGCAGAAGAGCAGGGTGGGTAGTTCTGCACATGATTGAAGCATCGGTATTCAGACTATATGGGAGGAGCAGGGGAGGTAACCTGGGAGCATTCAGAGTGACTCCCCACTCACAAAAGGCACATCACTCCAGTCTCAGGACATTCTGATAACCCCAAAGCCCATCTAGGGGCTGCTAGGGGGTCTGTGGGCCTCAGGTTGGAAAATTCTGCTCTCGTCTTATTGGCAGTTAACGTGTGGGCTCAAGAAGTCTGGGGCGGACCATTACCTGAATTTCAGCTCTAATGTTTCCCAAGTGTGAGGCCTTGGCTAGTCAAATCATTTGCTTCTTTAGGCCACTGTTTGCCCACTGAAAATGGGAAGAAATGAAACCAGACACATAGGACTGTGGAGGGTCAACTGGGATGACCTGAATGAAATGTCTGGCACATTGTCACATAGTAGGTTCTCAAAAAGTGGCTGTTCTTTTCCCTTCTTCTGTCCATCTTTGATTTCTTTTATGGGGAGAGGTTTTCTTCCCCAAGGAGATGGATTTTAGAGCTGTGGAAATCAGCTGCATTGAGGCTAATTGTATCTGTCAGAACTCAGATGCATTTGCAGATGTAGAGGTTAGGAAACAGATGCCACTCTTCCACTCCCCCCACTCCCTCCACAAGATGAGGTACTAAGGCTGGTGAACACTGGGCTGAGGCTAGAAACATGGTAAGGTCATTCTGGGAGAGCCCCGAGTGGAGGGAACTCTGTGCTAATTCCCAGAAATTGAACTTCTCCTAGGACAGTTACCCCAACAGGGAGACTTCGCTGGAGAAGGTCAGAGGCTGTAGGCCAAGGCAGTGCCACTGGAGGACTACAGGGCACCTCTCACAATAAGGACAAGGAAAAAGGTCTCAGAAAACTTGGAGAGGAGAGAGGGCAAAACCTGGTCTGGGCCAAAGCCTAGTCCTGAAGGCTTATTAAAATGCTCTGAGGCCAGGTGTGGTGGCTTACACCTGTAATCCCAGCACTTTGGGAGGCTGAGCTGGGAGGATCACTTGAGGTCAGGAGTTTGACACCATTCTGGCTAATGTGGTGAAATACTGTCTCTAATAAAAATTAGCCGGGTGTGGTGGCACGCATCTGTAATCCCAGTTACTCCAGAGGCTGAGACAGGAGAATCGCTCGAACTGGGAAGGTGGAGGTTACAGTGAGTGAAGATCACGCCACTGCACTCCAGCTTGGGCAACAGAGCGAGACTCCATCTATAAATAAATAAATAGGCCGGGCACAGTGGCTCATGCCTGTAATCCCAGCACTTTGGGAGGCCGAGGAGGGCAGATCACGAGGTCAGGAGATCGAGACCATCCTGGCTAACACGGTGAAACCCCGTCTCTACTGAAAATACAAAAAATTAGCCAGGTGTGGTGGCGGGTGCCTGTAGTCCCAGCCACTCGGGAGGCTGAGGCAGGAGAATGGCGTGAACCTGGGAGGTGGAGCTTGCAGTAAGCTGAGATTGTGCCACTGCACTCCAGTCTGGGAGACAGAGCCAAACTCTGTCTTAAAAAATAATAATAAATAAGTAAATAAATAAATAAATAAATGCTCTGAAAGCAGAGGTTGGCCCTTCTCTCCCCTGTCTGGTCCCCTTCTCCTTCCCCAAACTCTTAAAACCTACTTAAGAGTTTTCAAACAAAAGCATTATACTCCAAAGCCTTAAATATTCCTAGCTTTGTTTTGATGTTCATTTTTTCTGTTTATTTTATTTTATTTTATTTTTTTAGACAGGGTCTTGCTCTGTTGCCCAGGCTGGAGTGCAATGGCATGATTATAGCTCACTGCAGCCTCAACCTCCTGGCCTCAAGCAGTCCTCCCACTTCGGCCCCCAGTGTAGCTGGGACTATAAGCGTGCACCACCACGCCTGGCTAATATTTAATATTTTTCATAGCAGTGGGGTCTTGCTATGATGCCCAAGCTGGTCTTGAACCCTTGGGCTCAAGTGATCCTCCTGCCTTGGCCTCCCAAAGTGCTAAGATTACAGGCATGAGTTACTGCGCCCGACCTTGGTGTTCATTTTAAAGGAAACAAAAAGTTGAAATGGCAGTGTGAATTTTGAACGGTCAAATAAATATTAAAAACCCAATGAATGGGCCGGGCATGGTGGCTCATGCCTGTAATCCCAGTACTTTGGGAGGCCGGGGTGGGCGGATCACGAGGTCAGGAGATCAAGACCATCCTGGCTAACACGGTGAAATCCCATCTCTACTAAAAATACAAAAAATTAACTGGGCATGGTGGCACGCGCCTGTGGTCCCAGCTACTCGGGAGGCTGAGGCAGGAGAATCGCTCGAACCTAGAAGGCGGAGGTTGTAGTGAGCCAAGATTGCGTCACTGCACTCCAGCCTGGGCGACAGAGACTCCGTCTCAAAAAAAAAAAAAAACACCCAATGAATGAACTCATATCAATGGAACAGGCAAATAAGGTGATTAGCAAGAGCAGAGTAAAATTATTAGGAAGTGCTGATGAAGGGACATTGTGGGTGTTCACCCGTGAAGGAGGGACAAAGCTCTGGTTTATAGAGTTTGAGTGTTAAGCAGAGGAATAAAAGTATCCTTAGGCCTGTGGTGCTTAACAGCCCAAATGTTCATCAAATTTAACCAAACCTAGTTTAACTAAGGTTAACTTTGTTGCGGTACTACCACAGGATGGACTAGTGTGGAACCATGACAGAAAGAAAAAAGAGCTACATGTATTGACTTTGAAAGATATACTATATTATTAACTTTTAAACTAATGTATATAATATGGTCTTATTTAAGTAAGAGGGAAGGTGGTAGGGTAAAGGGTAGGCATGCTTATTTGATATTTAAAACTTTGGAAAAAATAACCAAATTATTATTTGGGATTCTAGCTGGGAATGGATTGGGGAAGAATCTGGTTTGACACAGCGGTTTGAGCCAGGGTTTGGAAACAGAGCTGGATTCAAATTCTGACCCTGCCCTTTCTGCTATTGTAACTTAGCAATTTACTTAACTACTTTCTTATGTAAAATGGAACTCATCAGAGCACTGACCTCATGAGGATGAAAATAAGATTAAAAAAATACTTAGTTCAATGCCTGGCACATAGGAAGTGCTAAGTGCTCACCATATTTTAATTTTCACATAGAACATGTCTTACTTTTTCATTAGAAAAAAAGAAAATAGAGTTATTTCAGTGGGAAGTAGTGGTTGAGGTTAAGAAGCTTAATGACATACACTGGGACTCAAATGACACGTCAAAGGGGGCAGATTTGTTTAAAGTCAAGAGTGTGAACTTGTAAAGTTTACGAAATAAGAATGTGGCTGGGTGTGGTAGTTCACACCTGAAATCCCAGCATATTGGGAGGCCAAGGCCGGGTGGATCCTTTGAGCTCAGGAGTTTGAAACCCCATCTCTGCGAAAAATACAAAAAAAAAAAAAGAAAAAAGAATATGAAGATCTACATTCAGAAGGAAAATGTTGGGTAATTATAGTAAAAGAATACCAAAGGGCAGAGAGGTTAGCTGTCAGATTATGCAGAGTAGATGGGGCAAATGTGGTAATTAAAAGTTCTGTAGATTCTGAATAGAATGTACATTTTTAAAAGAGAAAATGAAGTTCACTAGGACAATCTGTACTTGAGAAAATAGGCTATCTAATAAAAACCAGGACAAATACTTGTTTTGATTGTTATTATAATCTTTACTTTGGCTTAATATTAAGAAGGTTTAAATTATATTAAAAGAACCTCAATGAAGATGGGGAAAAATTACATTGAGAAGATATTATATGCAGTGAAAATGATTGACAATGCTTCAAAAATTTCCAGAACAATTGGATAAAAGTGGTCAGCTTCATATTTGTCATTTTTGTTACAGATAATTAGTTCAAAGCCAATAATTTATATGTGAGTTCAAGACTACTTAACAGCTCCAAAGAAAATTCTTCTTCTGCTTAGTATTTTAAAAGCCCACTCTTTGAAATCTGCCACAAACTCAAAGGAGTTTTACAGAAACCTTAAAGGCAATTGGAAGTCTGAGGGCACTCAGCTTGTAATGAAACATGAGGCTCTGGGGGCCAGGGTGGAGGGAGAGAAGGAAGGGGGGTAGGTTTTGCTTTCACTTTCTTGAGACCACCATTGCCAGAGCTGCCAAACCCCCAAATCCAGAGATGTGATACTGTTCCTAAGGGTCTCATAATAGGCACAGGCTTTGACATTTTATTTTATTTTAAAGATGCCCTACAACAGGGAAGATATACATTTGCTAAAGTTTAGTACTCTCCAGAATGTGATAGCCTCCTTTTTAACAAATGATGTTTATTATTAGAATTGTCAGTACCTTTAATAATTTCATGGAAGTACAAATTATGTGTGCTTATTTTAAATTCTGGGACTGGTATATTGTGAAGCAGCCTTAAGATGGAATGCTTTTATTTGGTACCATAGACATAATGTAATCCTTATGCTTGCAAAGTTTATACACTAGCTGGAGCAACAAGACTCAGCATATGAAACATTTTGCATCTAGCTTAGTTTTTGAATTAAGTGCTAAAGTGTATGCTGCTGACCAATTCATTTATTCAGCAAATATTGAAGTGCTTATTATTCACTAGGCATTCATGTGTTAGGTTTTGAGGTTAAAGGGACAAACAAAATTAAGTTAGTTTTCCATGCTGTAGACAGAGTAAATGCATCTAGCATAAAAGCCAGTAGAGGCAGCATAATGTGATCGTTAAGAATGACCTGTGTTATGACACATGCCTGGGATTACAATCCCAGCTACTCAGGAGGCTGAGGCAGGAGGATTACTTGAGCCCAGGAATTCTCATCTAGCCTAGGCAACAAAACTACACACTGTCTCTTAAAAAAAAAAAAAAAAAAAAAAAAAAAAAGGCCCTTGTCTGTCGTCTGTTTCGTTCATTTGTGAATCTCCAGCACATGGGACAGGGTCTAGCCAGTGGTAACCACCCAGTATTAGTTGCTGACTGAATAAATGTTGATAGAAATAGTTCAAGTCCTCTTGGAACTTACAAACTAGTGGTAAGACCAGGTTTTCCCAATATGTTCGTATGTTCTGTGAGATGTTTCCTCTCTCTGTCATATATAGATGCACACAAAAAACAGACAGATTCAAAGATATACACAGTGCCCTGTGGTCTTGTTGATGGAGTCTGGAAGAAAATTTGTGTATCATGCATCCTGTCCATATCCACTAACTTTTCTTCTAACCTAGTCCAACCCAAATCAATGAAAACTTGAAACACTCACAGGTGGTAGAGTTCAGTTCATATTACTGATTGGGATTTGGTTTTTTTGTTTTTGAGAACCAGAGACAGTATTGCGTGGTGGTTAAAAGCATCAGCTTTGGGGCCAGAGAGAAATAGGGGCAGGTCCTGGCTTTGCCTTGGATAAGTTTCTTAAGGCTGTGTAAGCCTTAATTACTTTGTCTATAAAATGAGGACATTAATAGCACCTGCTTTTCAGTGCTGTCAGGAGTTAGTGAGATTAAAGTATGTATGGCGCATAGTAAAGTACTGTACTCATCCTAAGCACTTCATACAAGTTACCGATTATTTATTTATTTTTTATTTTTTTCTGTTGCCTAGGCTGGAGTGCAGTGGCATGATTTCGGCTTACTGCAGCCTCCACCTCCCAGGTTCAAGCAGTTCTGCTGCTTCAGCCTCCCCAGTAGCTGGGATCACAGAGACCCACCACTACGCCCAGCTAATTTATATATATATATTTTTTTTTTTTAATTTTTTTTTTTTGAGATGGAGTCTCTGTTTGTTGCCCAGGCTGGAGGCTGGAGTGCAGTGGCGCGATATTGGCTGACTACAAGCTCCACTTTCTGCATTCTCACCATTCTCCTGCCTCAGCCTCCCGAGTAGCTGGGACTACAGGCGCCCGCCACCACGCCCGGCTAATTTTTTGTATTTTTAGTAGAGATGGGGTTTCACCATGTTGGCCAGGCTGGTCTTGAACTCCTGACCTCAAGTGATCTGCCCACTTTGGCCTTCCAAAGTGCTGGGATTACAGGCATTAGCCATCTTACCTGGCCATAAGTTACTGATAATTCTTGTTCCTGAAATGGGAGAAGAATCCTTATCACGTGTGTATGCATGTGTGTGTCTCCTTACTTTTTTCTTACTCAAAAAAACAACAGTGTGTGTTGGCATAACCAGTAGGCTGGCACACAGTTGATGAGAATACTATAGCCACAGACTAGCTCTTAGGGGAACAGGGAACAGTGCCTTCAGGGGCAGTGCTGTGCCACTGTCTGCAAAAACTGGAATCAGGCCTTGTGTTGTTGAACACACTGAGGAAGCTGGCAGAAGACACCAAGGTGTAATGGGCAGGAGGGAAGCATGTGGGCTGTTCATGACCATGGAGCTTTTTTAGAGGAATCAAGCTTTTCTGTCAGCTCCTGGCAGGTTCCTGGTAGTGTCATCTATCTGAAGATAAACCCCACCTCCACCACCCACACACAGAGAAGTCTTGATTGCAGTTCCTGTGTGGGTCCTCTGGGTGTCTTCACACTCACAGATTTGTTTATTATTTTTAATGAACTTGCCATTTCTCTGAGGCTGATTTAATGGTGCCCATTAAAGAGATGGCAGCTCCAGAGTTTCTTCATTGTAGAGCTGGCATTTCACCATGTGAGGAGGTAATTCTGTCTTCCTACCTGTGAGGCTTATTTTCTGAATCTCCCAAACTGGAGTGTTTTTAGTTGCAATGTTAAAGTTGAAATAAATCTTTATGCACTAGTTTCTGTTCACCTTAAAGGGTAAAGAACTTTGCAGATTAGAGCTACAGTTGACCTTTTCCTAGTTCTTCCACCTTTTTTTTTTTTTTTTTTTGAAAGGCAGGATCTTCCTGTGTCACCCAGGCTGAAGTGCAGTGGTGAGATCATAGTTCACTGCAGCCTTTAACTCCTGGGCTTAAGCGATCCTCCCACCTCAGTCTCCCGAGTAGCTGGAACCACAGGTTTGTGTCACCACACCCAGCTAAGTTTTGTATTTTTCGTAAGAAATGGTTTTGCCATGTTGCCTAGGCTCTTTTCCTAACCCCTGGGTTCAAGTGATCCTTGCATCCCGACCTCCCAAAGTGCTGGGATTACAGGTGTGAGCCACCACCCCTGGCCTTTTCCACTTCTTTCTGTGTCCTCTAATAATGTTGATTCTGGTACCAAGATAAAGAAGACCCTAGTTTAGAGAGATACAATGCATTTTTGAGTTGGGTTAAATTGGTTAAATGACTTACTTGATGTCATTGATAAACTCTAAGGCAGAGATTCTTACACTTGGCTGCACATGAGAATCTCTTTCAAAAACCCAGGTGCCTCAGGTGCCCCAGGCCTACTCCAGACTAATTAAGTCAAAATCTCTGAGGGTGAGACTCAGGTATAAGTATTTTTAAAACCTCCTCAGATGCTTCCAACATATAGCCAGTTTAAGAACCTGTACTCGAGAACATGGCTCTCAGCTGGGGGCAGTTTTGCCCTGCCCGCAGGAGACATTTGGCAATATCCAAAGACAATTTTAGCCAACTGGGAGGGGTTTTATTAATTTAAATTTAGTGGGAGGGGTTATTCAGTGGGTAGAAGACAGAGATGCTTCAAAGCATCCTACAATGCACCCAGCAGCTCCCCATAACAATTATGTGGGCCAAAATATCAGTAGAACCAAGACTTAGAAACAATGCTCTAGAAAAATCAGGCTAAAGAAATGCCAGAGCAATGTATATGCCTGCTGTAAGGAAATAATAGCATGTAGAAGTTTACATTTTTAACCACCTGGCAAGATAATAAAAAGGAAGTGGTTTTGTCTCTGCCCTTTGAGTCTGTTCTGCGTCTGCCATCACAGAGGCCTTTCCTTGTGGCTGGTGCACCTCCTGGTTCCGATTTCTTGGGTAGGACTTCTTCCTGCAGTTCCATAAGTTTATTGTACTTGAATGGCTTGGAAGAAGACCAAAGTTAAGAATGTTAACTTTGTGTCTAACCCATAGAAATTAGCCAAGATAAATAATTTTTAAATAAGCTTTTAAATTGTTTGGCCTGATATAAAGTTTTCTAAAATTACAGAATTAACCATTTGAAAGTGATTATATAAGAGCTTATATTAGAAATCTGGTTTTGTGTGCTGTAGAGACTTCTTTTTCTTCTTTCTTCCTTTTGAGTAGATAAGAGGAGGCTAAGAAAGGCATTTTTTAATTGTATCAAAATCAGTTTTGTTTAATTTTGAGATATTCAGGAATGCTTTCATAGCAGGTTATATTGACCTATATCATCAAATATTTACCTTATATAATAATAATAATTATTATTATTAATATCATCATTTGAGATGGAATCTTGCTCTGTCACCCAGGCTGGAGTGCAGTAATGTGATTTTGGCTCACTGCAACCTCCACCTCCCAAGTTCAAATGATTCTCCTGCCTCAGCCTCCCAAGTAGCTGGGATTACAGGCACAGGCCACCATGCTGGCTAATTTTTGTATTTTTGTAGAGATGGGGGTTTCACCATGTTGGCTGGGCTGGTCTTGAACTCCTGACCTCAAGTAATCTGCCTGCCTTGGCCTCCCAAAGTGCTGGGATTACAGCCCTAGTTCTAGAACAAAAAGCTGATATAGGGCATTAAAGATACCCAGCCTGCCTTATATAATTAATATCATGATCTTTATCCCCTCTGGACACATCCACTTTTCCAGAGTGTGGGACACATAAAAGATCTTTGTCATAAATAAGTTGTGTTTTTTTCTTGTATGCAGTTGTCAAATTTAGTGTTTAATCAAGGTGGTGAATTTAATTGATTTATCACCTTGATTAATTATATAAATTATAGTCAAACATTAATTATAATCAAACTGTTTTCTTCCCAAAAACTGATGAAAATAGATGGTCACAGCTCTTGAAATACTCTGAATTCATTGATCTTTCGCAGATGATTGATTGACACTTCCTTTTTATTTTCAGTTTGTCCCTTTAAATGGGGATTTCAGGTGATACCTTTAATGCTCTGTATCAACTTTTTGTTCTAGAACGGATTTTTTTTTTTTTTTTTAAGATAGGTCTCCCTCTGTTAGCCAGGCTAGAGTCTGGAGTGCAGTGATGTGATCATAGCTCACTGCAGCCTTGACCTCCTGGGCTCCAGCAATCCTCCCACCTCAGCTTCCTGTGTAGCTGGGACTATATGCATGTGCCATCATGCTTGGCTAATTTATTTGTATTTTCATTTTTTTGTAGAGATGGGGTCCCCCTATGTCGCCCAGGCTGGTCTTGAACTCCTAGGCTCAAGTGATCCTTGTGCTTCGGCCTCCCAAAATGCCGAGATTACAGACATGAGCCACTGTGCCTAGCCTACAACTAAATTGATGTACATATGAATCTGTGGTGATACCTGTTACAGTTTTTCAGTTTTTTTCTCTTCCCCCCATCCTCCTGCCCCCCTCCCCTCTCCTGTCCCTCTTCCTGCTCCTCCCCTTCCTCCTCACCATCTCATGAACCCTTGACTCCAGTGTAATGCAGTTTATTAATTCAGTAAACATTTCAGAACCTACCATGTGCATTTTGCATTAATTACTATACTGGTTTTAAAAATTGTTTTAGCCTATTATAGGGTTATTTGAGACACTAAGCCAATATTCTTACGTGTTCAGGTCCCTTTGACTTCCAGTAGTTGGAATGTTTTAAAATAAGACTAGAAGAATAACAGCTCATATAATATTTGGCTTGAATATTCCTTCAGTTTTGGAACAACATACCTGTTTCTTCATTGAATGTTAGCAGTGACTACATAATTCAAGGGATACTTTAATTATAGTCTAATCCTGGCTTTTGTAGCTGTGCTTTTAACTTAATTTATAATTGCATTAAAAGTATTCCTGGCCAGGTGTGGTGGCTGACACCTATAATCCCAGCACCTTGGGAGGTGAAGGCAGGAGAGTCACTTGAGCCCAAGAGTTCAAGGCTGCAGTGAGCTGTGATGGCACTACTACACTTCAGCCTGGGCAATGAAGTTAGATCCTGTCTCTGAAATAAGATAAGATGAAGTAAAATAATACTTCTGGATATGTAAACATTTGGGTTTTTCTTCTGGCTTTGGAGTTTATAGTCCAACATGAGGTTTTGAGAAAATAATCAGTTAATGCTGTAGAGACCCTTTCCTAAAAACTTGATTTAATGAGAACCATTACAAGGTGTGCTTAATAACAAGACAGCTGTTGATGGTCAAATTTTCTCCTATCTGAGAGTCTGAGTGAGTGTGCATATGTTGAGTGTGTGGTGTGTGTGTGTATGTACATACATGTTGTGGGAGAGTTCTCTGCTAGAATTGGGGAACAAGATGGAGAGAAACATAATTAAATGAGTGCTTAAGGATTGAGTGGATTAAGCCCAACTATCCTGGAACTTCTCTGGTTTCTTGGTAACCAGGCTTAGTATGGGTTATTTCTATGTATATTGGTGTACCTTTTATTCTATTCTATTGTGCTTGACAATACATTCTTTATGTTAAAGCATGCCGAGGTGGATTTGTAGCCCCTGTCTAGATATTTTCTAGAATAGGATCTATTTGTCTATGCATGTGGAAAGAACTGGTTTGGCTTAGGGAGTACATAATTAACAAGGTGGGACAGGAGTTACTAGTTTTCAATTGTTTGAAAGATGTAAAAGAGGGATTAGACATATTCTGTGTATCCCGAAGGCACAGCACCAGAACCAGTGGATTGAAGTACAGGAAAACAGATTTCTGTTCAGTTCAAGGAGTGTGCGAAGAGATCACGAACCATGGGTTTGTGGTGGGGTGGATGGAGTGCAGAAATTGCCTTTCAGTGGAGGTTGTCATGATGACTACCGGGAGGGGACACAGGGCATTCAAGTAGTAGACTGGGAATAGACGTTGGACTAGATGATTTTTAAGGCTGATTTCAATCTAGCCACTCTGTGATTTTTAGGACATATTATATCCCCTGGAAAATGAAAAGTGAAGATAAATCTGGCATTTGAAGGGGAATTTCAGATTCATTGGCTCAGGGTCCCTAATGGCTTTTTCTCTCCAACTTCTTCAAGTCCTCCTGCAATTATACTTTCTCTTGTACATCAGTTTCTTTCCATGTATGGAAACTTCCCTATCACCATCAGAACATGCCTTTTTCTCACCCTTCTTAAAAACCAAGTGAAAGAAATTTCTGTATTCGATGTAGCCTTCCAGCGCTATGGCACTTCTCTCCTGCCCATTCTGGCAGAACTTCTTGAAGACTTGTCTCCTGGAGTATGTGCAATCTCCCCTTCCTGCCACCCCTCCCCACTGCACCACACCTCAAAAACCCTTTCTATTAAGGTCACCAAAGGCCTCCATTGTAAGAAATTCCATGGCCTGTTGTAGTCCTCATCTTTTTCAGCCTCTCAGTAGTAGTTGGCATCATCCATCCCGGCCCCCTTCTTTTTCTTTTTGCAGTATGCCCTTGTAACCACCCCGCCCCCTCACTGCCCCTTGAAGCACTGTCCTGACTTGACTTCCAGGGCATCACATCCCCTTTTTTTCTCCTACCTCAATAACTGTTCTCTCCAAGGGCCTCTACAGATGGAATTACCCCAGGGCTCAGTCATTGACTTTCTTCTCCATACTACACTGTTTCTAGGGTTCTTAACCTGCTAAAAACAAACAAACAAACAAAACAAAACAAAAAACTAAACTAAAAAAGACTAGACTTTATCCAAGTCTAGTTAATTCAGAACCTTTGGGGAAGACTTGTGAGCATCAGCTTTTGTTTTGGTTTGGTTTGAATTGGTTTTTTTGTTCATTTTTTGTTACTGGGCATACCAGCGTACAGCCAGGATTGAGAATATCAATGATTTCTAGTCCTGGGGGATAAATACCAAATACTAATAACTTCCAAATTAATGTATTTAACACATTTTTCCCAGACTCCAGATGTGATAATTCTGTTGTCTGTTTTACATTTCCACTAGAAATAGGCATCTTAATTGCGTGCCCCTTCCCCCACACTGGCTCCTTCTTGGGTTTGCCCTTCATGCACACAGCTCTCAGGCCACAAGCCCAGGAGACATCCTGATTCCTCTGTTACCTCATTACACAGCTCACCAGGCAGCAAGCTCTTTCCACTTGCCCTAGCAAATATGCACATCCTAAATCTCACTGCTTCTCCCACCACCACTTCTCTTCTGGGTATACTCAGGAGCCTCCTAACTCCCGCATGCTCTTGCACTGTCACTCTCAGACAGTCCGTATGCAGTCAGAATGGTCTTATCACTGATGACAGTCATTCCCTTGCCCTGCCATGGCTTTCCATTCCAATGGACAAACTCCCCACTCCTTACCAGGAACTACAGGCTGCCCTTCATGTGGCCTCTGTCCAATTCTGCGAACTCATTTCCTCCCACTCCCTCCTTCCCTGCCTGTCAGGCCACACTGACCACCATACTGTTCCTCAAACTTCCCAAGCTCGTTCCTCCTACTTCAGAGCCTTTGCACACACCCCTCCCTCTGCCTGGAAGCCCCTTCCCCATAGGTTGTTCCTTGGCTCTTACCCTAATTTTTCTCCAGTTTCTGCTCAGATATTACCCCAGGAGATAGCCCATCCAAAATGCTCCTCTCTCTCACCCACTCTGTAGCCCCTGCCTCTGGTTTATTTTTTCCCTCCACAGCATTTATCTCACTCAAAAATCCTGTTTTTCTGGCTATTTTGTTAGAACTTTTGTCGCTGCTCTATCCCCAGGACCATCAGCAGTGCTCACACTCAGTAGATGACGTATACATACTTGTGGCTGAATGATGAAGTACTACTCCTTAAGGAGTAGTCCCAGGACCTAGGCGTTTCATCACTTCTCTGGCCCTTGACCCCTTTTCCAGCCTCTGAGCAGACCATGCTGGCTATGGCCAAGATCTCCTGCTAAGTTTATCTCAGAACCTACCCTCTTCTTGCTGCCTCCCATTTGGCCCCGTGCTGTTTACCAGAAATACACAGGCATGGAGAAGTTGAGCAACCTCTGGCATTTTAGTGCTAGGTGGGGACCTTTCTCTTCTCTTCCTGACCATTCCAAACGAGTCCACGCTGCTCCCGTTTTCTGTAGACAGACTGGTCCTCGATAATCCACTTTCCTGATTTTCCTCCCCCTTTTCTCTTTGCCCCTCATTGATCTTCTTTGCAGGCTCCTTCCCCTTTGTCCAATATCAAAATGTTGATATTTCTTGGTCTCTACCTGGATTCTCTGCCCTTCTTATTCCACTCTCTCCCTGGTGACCCTGCCCATTCCTAGGGTTTCAGATTCTCTACATGCCGGTGACTCCCAAACTTATATTCCAGGCCCAAGCTCTTGTCTAAGTTCTAGACCTGGGTGTCTAGCTAGAAAATGCTCTTTGGTGTCTTGCAGGCAACTCAAATTTGATGTGAAGAAACCTGAACTTGCCTTCTCTTTCACTTTTCCCCTTAGTCAATGGCCCAGGTAACTATCTCGAAACCTGGAAGGCTTATTCTTCTGGCCTTACCCCTATGCCCAATCAATTGCCAGTATTGTCAGTTCTCCCGGTGAATAGCTGTACACTCTATATACTGCCAGTCACTGTGCACTGCCACTAACTAAGACCAAGCCACGGCCGCCATCTCTTTCCTAGGTTACTTTTAGGGCAGTTGCACCTAGTCTAACGTCCTGTGCTGCTATTGGCTTTCATAAAATGTCCATCTCATCGCATCATCCTTTGCTTAAGATGCCTCATTAGGCCAGGTGCGGTGGCTCATGCCTGTAATCCCAGCACTTTGGAAGGCTGAGGTGGGCAGATCACGAGGTCAGGAGATCGAGACCATCTTGGCTAACACGGTGAAACCCTGTCTCTACTAAAAATACAAAAAATTAGCCAGGTGCGGTGGTGGGTGCCTGTAGTCCTAGCTACTTGGGAGGTTGAGGCAGGAGAATGGCATGAACCCGGGAGGCAGAGCTTGCGGTGAGCCGAGATCGCGCCACTGTACTCCATCCTGGGCAACAGTGTGAGACTCTGTCTCAAAAAAAAAACAAACAAAAACAAACAAAAAAGATGCCTCATTAGAGTTTTGATAAAATCTAAACTTTTTAACAGGGCTTATAAGATCCTGAATAACGTGTTCCCAAACTGACTGCTTTTCTTGGAGTTTCTCGGAAATATCTGCCTCCCTCAAGCACACCCCCACCCCACCCTGCATACATACACATCACTCTTCTGGCCACTTGTTTGTCATTTACCCTAGAGTCTAACATAGGGCACAGTAAGGCCTCAATAAATATTTGTTGCATAAATGTAGGAAGGCAGTGGTCCTGGATTGTAATCGTGTGTCCTCAAATTTTAATTTAATTTACCTTAAAAATGTAAAGGCTTCCAGAGTCAAAAGTTGCTGTTTTGTTTTATAGTGCTGTGTATGTTTCCCTCCACTCTGTAGTTTCCAGAGGGTTATTAAAAATGGAGCTAAAAGAAGTATGTGGGCTTCTGTTTGCAAATCAGTTTTAATCTGTACTCTTTGGCCGTTGAGTGCTGAGCTTAGGAGGCTACCAGATGGGGACACAGGAACCAAATCACCTTTGCTTCCCAGTGAGGAACGGGGGTGTAAATTGGCTGAATGGGCTTCTGCAGTAAAACTCCTTCAACTTGAGCTTGTGTAAGCCAGGATCAGAATACCTGAGACTTGTTGAGACTTGTCTAGACTGTTTATTAAACTTTCAAACCTGTTTGGGAAGAAGGCTTGGAACAACAGTAGGTTTGGGCTTGTGAAGTAAATCTTATTTAAAGGAAATAAACAAAAGCTTAATCATGTTTACTTTGTAACAATATAGGTAAAACTGTTGGTTGCTGTTGTAATGAATCTAAAAAAGAATAGAGAATGTTTTTTTTCCTTAGAAGTTCCAGGTTCAACGACGAAACCCCAAAAATACAAAAATTAGCCAGGTGCGTTGGCTGGCGTCTGTAATCCCAGCTACTCGAGAGGCTGAGGCAGGAGAATCACTTGAACCTGGGAGGTGGAGGCTGCAGAGAGCCAAGATCGTGCCACTGCACTCCAGTCTGAGCCATAGAGCAAGATGCCATCTCAAAAAAAAAAAAAAAAAAAAAAAGAAAGTTCCAGGTTCAATACTCCCAACTTCCCCCTCGGGGCTGGGAGCTCCTGGGTGAGGTTTCTAAGTCTCCATCCTCTCAGAACTCCTATCTTTAATTTCTTCTTGCATAGATCAGAGGGGCCTCCGAGTCACTGCTGAGTCACAGGGATAAGCAGAAAGGGAATGACACACTTCCTGCCCCAAGTTCTAGGGAGTTTTTATGGTTTGTTTTTCTGTTTCGCTTTGAAGATTCCCTGAAAAGACAGAAGATTGCCCCAGCTGCCTCCTGATTGGCAGCCTCTATTTATTTATATGATTTCATAGGATATCCTCTCTGCTATACCTTGTAACTCACAGGGTTTTTGAAACCTTTTCCCCTTATCACAGCAGTATTACATGTTTGTGTAGTGTATTTATCAACTACAATTTGACCAATTTAAAAAAAAAAAAAAAGAGGCACTCTTTATTGTCACTACCCAGAAAAAAATGTATTGTGAATATCATCATTCCAGTCTCTTTTCTGTGTGCTTATAGTTTTCTCTTTAAAAATTACATATGGCTGGCTGGGTGCGGTGGCTCACGCCTGTAATCCCAGCACTTTGGGAGGCCGAGCAGACAGATCACGAGGTCAGGAGTTCGAGACCAGTCTGGCCAACATAGTGAAACCCTGTCTCTACTAAAAATACACAAAAAATTAGCTGGGTGTGGTGGCGGGTGCCTGTAATCCCAGCTACTCAGGAGGCTGAAGCAGGAGAATCTTGTGAATCTGGGAGGCGGGGGTTGCAGTGAGCCAAGATCGTGCCACTGCACTCCAGCCTGGGCAACAGAATGAGACTCTGTCTCAAAAAATAATAATAATAGTAATAAATAAAAATAACAATTATATATGGTTTTATGGTTTAATATGATTTCTTTGCTTTTATGTATTATTTTGTAGCCTTTGTGAAGAGTTCTCATGTTATTAATACTCTGCAAGATCAGTTTTAAAGATTGCATTACTGGCCAGGCGCAGTGGCTCACACCTGTAGTCCTAGTCCTTTGGGGGCCTGAAGCAGGAGGATTGCTTGAGGCCAACGGTTCAAGACCAACCTGGCCAACATAGCAAGAACCTGTCTCTTAAAAAATAAAAAATAAAAAAATAAAGACTGCATTACATGCCATTATATGGATGTGCCATAATTTACTTACCCAGTCCCCATGTGGATACTTAGGCTCCAAAAGTTTTCATACAGGGTCATTGTCATAACCCCGTGCAGCTTCCTTGCACTTGTCCACACTTCTGTCTCTTTCATGGGATATATTCCTGTAAGTGGTTCAGAGGGCTTGTGAAGTTTTCAGGTTTTCGATCTTTATTGTCACCTTGCCTTCCAGACGTTTGTTCTGTTTTACATTCCCGCCATATAATATAAACTCCTTACCATGTCTTGTATGGTCTACATATTCTGGCCTTTGCCTAACTCTCAGCTGCTTCCCGCACCTTTTCTCCCCTTGCTTCCATCACTGTAGCCGCACCAGGCCCTATCCCCTCCTTCCCCTGAAACATGCCTGGCTTGTCCTGTCTTGGGCTGTAGTACTTGCTCTTTCTACTGTCCAGACCATTATTCCTGTGGCTTTCAGCATATACCTCCAATGCCACTTCTGCTAGAGTGGTCTCTGTCAGAACCCCTTGTTTATTTTTGCCCTAGCACCTTTCATAATCTGTCCTTTATTTATGTATGTGCTTACTGGTCTGCTGCCACTTTTTCCCACTGAATGTCAGTTTTGTAAGACAGGCAACCCCTTATATTTCATTTCCCATGTCCCCAGCATCTAAGTCAGTGCCTGCCATTCAGTAGGTACTGGGTAAATGCAGGTGGATTCATTCATGCTGAATGAATGAAGACATCTCCCTGTCGTCTAGGAATGTGTGGTGTAATAGGGTAGGGCTGATGAGGTGTGTATAGTGATGGTTACCTCTTGGAGCCAAACATGGCTGTCTCTTGGAACAAAATGTGGGAAATGCTGTAAGTGTCCAAATATCACGGAGATGCAGAAGTGGGAACCAGTGACTGGCTACAGTGTCACGAAAGGCTTCATCTGAGCTGAGCCTTGGGAGACTGGCAGTGTTCTGCAGCTGGTGATGATGGAAAGAATCCAAGGGGCTGAGGAAAGCGGGTGAGCAGAGGCCCAGAGGCAAAACGGTGGGGGCAGGCCTGGGGATTGCTTTAAATCCTATGTTGACTCATGGACTTGGACCCCTGAGCAGCAGGGAAGCATTGCATGTTCCTCATCAGAGGGTGACGTGGTGAGTGAGGATATGGAAGTGCTTTTTAAACTTAATTCTAGGTACACATGGCAATGTTAAGGGTGATCAGGCTGTGCTTTGGGAAGCATGAGGACAACTAAGTAAGAGGCACAGGAAGTTCAGGCCAGAGGATGAGCCTGAAGGAGGTTGGGGTGATGGGGCTGGAGATGAGGAGAAGGCAGAGGAGTGTTTTGGAGGGGAGGAAGAGGGAGAGTGGGACCCACGATGACACTGAACTGGAGAGTTTTAGTTTGCATGACTGAAGGGAAGATGAGACATAGAGCCCTAGAAGAGCTGTTTGGAAGTAAGAACACTTACGAATTTAGTTTTGACCCATCCCTTTACTGAATTAGTGAGCCTCTTCCAGATTAAACCAGCCCATGTGCCCTCCTTTGTCCTGAAGGGGCTTGGGTAACAAGAAGATAGAAAAGAGGAGACAGAAGTATATACCACAGGATGGGGGCTCAGGCTCCCATGGCCTCTTCCTCCTCTGTAAGAAGAGGACTGCATTTGTAGAAAGGGGAAATGAGGCTCCAACTCCTTTCCAGGAGATGAGATGTTGTCTCCTGGAAATGTCTGTTCCCAGGCCCCCATTGGGAACGATTTGCCGCCAGCCTTGTCGTTGAGTAAATTTGTTCATGTTGTTAGCCTGAGGCACATGGGGGCGGATGGGTGTTTACTGTGGAGTACATGAACATGTGGGCTCAGGGTACAAATGGGAAGAGGCCCAGAACTGGGTGACACATCATATTTCCCCCACTAACATTCAAAAATGATGTGTGCTTTTCTTAGGGAAAAAAAGCAAAGGGAAAGTACTCAAGACATATTATAATTCTGAATGCTGTCTAAATTGAAAAAGGTTTTTTTGTTTTGTTTTTGTTTGTTTGTTTGTTTGTTTGTTTTTTGGGACAGAGTCTCGCTCTGTTGCCCAGGCTAGAGTGCAGTGGCACAATCTCTGCTCACTGCAACCTCCGCCTCCTAGACTCAAGCGATTCTCCCGCCTTAGCCTCCCAAGTAGCTGGGACCACAGGTGCCCACTACCACAACTGGCTAATTTTTGTAATTTTAGTAGAGACGGGGTTTTGCCATGTTGGCCAGGCTGGTCTCGAACTCCTTGCCTCAGGTGATCCACCCACCTCAGCCTCCCAAAGTGCTGGGATTACAGGCGTGAGCCGCCGTGCCCAGCCGTGTTATCTTACTTAAGCATTACAGCAACCCTAGGAAGAAGGTTATTATTATTCTCATTTTACAAATGAGGTGACTGAGGCCCAGAGAAATTAAGTTACTATCTCAAGGTCATACAGTAAGTGGCAGAGATTAACTTGAACTCAGATATGTCCAACTCTAAGCTGCTACATTATAATACATGAGCTTAAGAAAAGAAGCTTCTTCTTGGAAGTGTGAGAAGATATATTAATGTCTGGCTAGGTGAAGTAAGATGAAAGAAAAGAAAGGGAACAGGTCTTCCTGCAGGGAAGAAACAGACCATAAGGAAGATCAACCCAGCTGGGTTTGAAATAGCTTCCAGGGAAGAACCTGAGCAGTTTCTAAACATTTTAAAATATAATCTAAAACTACAATATACTTACATTGTTCAAAAGTCAGAATGTAAATATATAGAATGGAAAAGCTCTTTCTCATCTTTGCCACCCACTGCAGTTCTGACCCTCGACCCTTGCCCTTGCTTCCAAGAGACAACTTGGCCTCCCAAAGTGCTGGGATTATAGGCATGAGCCACTGCGTCCAGCCTGGAAAAGTTTTTGAAACTTATTTTTCAAAACAAAAATTTGGTTTGAAAATACCCACATGGGTAAAACTACATAATGAGAAAGCTCTCTGTCCTCTAAAGAGGGAGTGGAGATTAGAAGTGCTTGGCTAGCATTCTCTGGAATGTTGTCTTTTCAAGAAACCACCTTCTGCTACCTTAAAAACAAAAGGAGGTTTAACAGAATGCAAATGCAAGTGAAAATAGGAGAGGCACAGATGAGAAGCCAGCAGAACTTGGTGAGTAAGTGACCACCCAAACCAAGGGAGGAATCAGTGATGACCGAGTGACAAGGTTGTGAAGGGAGCCAGAGAGGTTAAAACAGAGAGAAAAAAATAACTGGTTGGTGATGGAGGGAGGATGAGAAATTTAACTTGGGAAATATCATATGTTGCCTTATTAACCAGAATTTCTAGAAATTTATGGAGAAATTTACCTTACAATTGGATAGTTTTTCTTGGCAAATTGAGAGTTTAATTAGTTTAGTATTTTATTACTAGGGATCATGTTCAGTTTTACATGAGGTTTTGCAATGGAAGAATGCTATAAAATGTCAGGACTCTGTTTATATTCAGTTCAGTAGAGAATAAACCACATTCAAGTGCCAGCATGTTTATTGCAGCCAGCACTCAGTGTTTCTTTGCTTTCTAAATGCTGATTTAGTGTTTTCATTGGTGGTGCAAGTGTGAAGAGAGACTTGAGCATGAATCATAGTAAGAGAGACGTAGATGCTCCTTCTGCAGGCCTAGGACCCAGTGAGTGCCGCAGCTGTGCTGCTCACGGCTAGTGGTGGGATTCTGGGCATGCCTTTCAGCCTCCTTGGATGGCCTTGTTTTCCTCACTTGTGAAATGAGGTTAGATGGTATCAGCGGTCTTACCAACACCCAAGTTATCTGATGCTAAGAGAAATTAGAGGACAATCTTCTTTTTTTGCTTCTAACAATAACATTTTTACATAATTTATACTTAAAACATAGAAACAAGTACTACATGATAGAAAGGCCTACCTTCCCACACTTACCTTTTGTGCAGCCCATTTGGGTGGGTAACCTGAATGGCAGCTGTGATGATGACAGACCTGAGCAGTCTCTGCCCCAGTGCTGGCCCTCAGCAGCAGCTGTTCACACTGCTTAACTCATCACTCTACCTGGCCTCAGGAGGTCTTTTGCCTTTCTATTAAATAGAAACGTGTTCTTTCTGTTTTCCATACAGTTTACTTTTTGTGCTTTCTGTCTGGTGAATCATGGATGCTTTTGCGATATGATATGAAGAGAAAAAATCAGCAGACATAGGCTCATATCCCAGCATTCTGCTGAACAGATACGTTAACTTTGTGGAGCTGGGTTTCCGCATCTGTAATCCAAGGATAGTGATGCCCACCTCCCAGGGTTTTGGTGAGGATTGAGTGGACCACAGTGAGAACATCATGCACACTGTGGACATCTCCAGGTGCTTAGCAGCAGGATTTCCCCAGCCTTGTCTAGACATGGACCATGCAAGGCCATGTCTAGACAAGGTTGGGGAAATCCTGTGCCATGCAAGGCCTCCTTTATGTGAGAAGTGAGTCTGACCATCCGCTGTCTCTGTTAGAACATCTGGAAAATGCTTCTGAGCATATTGTTTATCTCAGTCACCGAGTCTCCTGGAATAATTCCTTCTCAGCCTGCCTTCCTCCCTGCTTCACCAATGACTCTTTCCTCTTTGAAGAAGAGGAGAGAGACAAAGAAGAGTAAGTTAAATAGAGGAGGGGGAAGCTCTGATTAGCACCATGGTTTAGGGAGGCCATTGAAAGAGTTAGCATGGGTGGGATTCAGCATATGGAGGAGGGTACAGAGAGGACTGATGGGAAGAGAGAAAGGTTGAACAGAAAGAAAATGAAATTAATCTTGGCAGCCATGGCATTAAGCACTAGGGATTAAGGAATGTCCTGGGAATGCCAAAGCATAAAGGCCAAGGTGTTTCGTAGACATTTCCAGTTCTGTCTGAAGCTGTAGAATTAGATGAAATAAACAAATGAAAGTGTCTTTTTTTTTTTTGCAGACACAAATGTCATCACTGTTTTGATGATTTGTTGAATGTGCTGCTGATAAGGATGTGGGTAGCTATAAAGGAAACATTTTTCTTGGGGTATGTGACAAGCAGTGGATGAAACTAGGCCAGCGAGAGCATGCGTATCTAGAGATTGTTCTGGGAGGGTAGGGGTTAGGCCTCATGGCCTCTCCTCTCAGCCCTGCCCTATTGTGCAGGGTCCTGTTGAATGTGCTGCTTAACCTCTTGGCTCTGACACTCACTTTGGAAACTGGGATTGCCACCCACTTTCGCTGGGTGTGGGGAGAGTGAAATGATGTAAGTGATAGTCTCTTGCTCTGAGATGCTGAGATAATGTGGAGCACACACACACGGAAGAGAAGGATCTGATTTTCTCATGGCCGCCATCATGCGTTTGCAGAGAGATAGAGAAGCACCAGATAAGATGGCCGCAGACTTCCCTAATGACAGCTTATTTGCTGTTATTGTGACACTCCAGAGTGCCTCCATGACTGCCTATGCCAGTTGCACTCTCAGGGGCTGGGGGTTAGGGGTTGGGGTACAGATTAGCCCTGCGCTTCTGCTGCAGAGCTGTGCTCACCAAGAAAAAGGCCAAGAGCCACCTATATTCCTGACCACAAATTGCTTTCACAAAGCTGGGTCTGGACAGATTCTTCAGCCACTAGGCCACCAGGCAGGGCTCCTAGGGCTGGAAGTTCTGGCTACCTGCTCTCTCCTCCTTGCTTTGAAGCATGGGTGATGCATTCACATTGGGCGACCATCACAACGTTGATCCCTGAACCTACCTAGAGTGTCATAATTCACAAGTCCTATGGAAGCATGGAAGTGCTGTGCGCAGTCATATCTACAAAGAGATATTAGCTTTTTTTTTTTTTTTTTTTTTTTTTTTCTGTAAGGTTTGACTGCTTCACAAATACTTACTTGAGAATCTCCCTGCTCTGTAGCCTATGTCTGTGACTCTTCTTTCTTCCCAAATATAGTAGGATAAGCAGGATGCTAACTGCTGGGACTGGTTTAAACAGCACACTTTGAATAGATCGGGCTACATACTGGGCACTCTAGTCTCAAGTGAGAGAAAAGGATGTCTTAGGGAAATGCCTGTGCAGATGCTTTGCTTTTTGTTCTCCTGTTTTTGGAGAGCTCTCTCCAAAACCAGGAGTTTCCTGCTGGGTGTAGAGGTGCCCACTGGATACATGAAGTTCCCATGTGCAGCCTCCTGTGCCCTTGCCTGGTGTTGGCACCTTGCTGGTGCCTCCCCAACTGGGCCTGGAGCATGTGTAAGGATGGCAGTTGTTTTCACGTAGGACTGCAGGATTCTTCCTCCAGCCTTCTCTTCCTGCAGCCTCACTGCACTGCCCCATCCTCCCCCAGCAGAACTGGAAAGAGTGGTTTCTGGTGACCACCTAGCCATGCGGCCACGACTGAGGACACATTTTAGGGAAATGTGAGAGGCCTGTTCCTCTGTTGAGATGCAGTATATCTGCTCTTTGTAACTTACCCTTGGAATTGCCAGTGAGTCACAGCCTGGGAAGTCCTTGTGATTTAGAGTCCTGCACTTCCAGGAAGAGCTTTCGCTTGACATCTTCTTTGACCCTTAGTCCCTGATGAAGTTTACATGGCATGAAAGACCAGTCAGAATTTGGGGAGATAACCCAAAAGAACACAAAAATATGGTTTCTAAGGTATAAGTGTCATATCGCTCCGAGTTAGTCACATGATAATGTAGGCCAAAGAAAATAAGAAATGTAGAGATATGTTTGTAAACTGATGTTGATTTGGTATCTCTTTTGGCCTCCTTCCCAAATTAGTATTGGGCATCTGATTTTAATTTAGGTCAGTAATAATGCTCATTACTGCTTGAGAACTCTATGTGCATCAGGCAATATGTTATTTGCTTCACGTGGTTCTCTTTAAATCTTAATAGCAATTCTGTGAATTTGATGATGTTATTCTCATCTTAAGAAGTGCAAAATTGATTGCTCAGGGGTGTTAATAACTTGCACATCTACACAACCAGCAAGTGGCATAAAGAGACTGTGAACCAGGCCTTGGAGAGTTTGTCTATCTTCCACTTTTTTTGCCAGGTGCCTGGTACATTCAAGGCAGAGTGTTATTGTTATAGAGTATAAAAATAAAATCAAGAAGCTTACCATATAGGGAGAGTAAGATAGATAAACAGCCAAAGATAATATAAGGACAGCTGTGATAGATACCAAAAGTGTTACCAAGAAAGGTCAACCAAGGTGCAGTAGGGGCTAAAGGAAGAGGTTGAGATCATACATACCTAATTGGGGTCACCCAGGAAAAGCCTTCTTAGAAGTGGTGCACTTGAGGTGGATCTCATAGGACTGGCAGAATCTTACTTGGGGGAGTGGATAAGGAAAGATTTGTGGGTGGCAGTGACTGCTAAATGCCCAGGTAAATAAACAGGCTCCTAAAGAAACTGTTAGATTGTGTATATGCATGTATGTATGTGTGTATGTGTATGTGTACGTATACGTGTGTATTGTGTATGCCTGGATACACTCACGCTTACATTCATTATGAAAACCTTATATACTCTTCCAAAGCAAAAGACTAATGATTTCAAGTAGCAGCGTTGTCCAAACTGTGTTCTCTAGTTCTCCTGAGAACAGAAACACCTCTGAGCAATACGTATTATTAATAGATGTTCATGTTTATACAGGTAGGAATGAGGTGTTTTTTTAATTTTCTTTTTTTCAGGCATCTGCGAATGGGGCCTCTCCCTGTTTTTTTAGTTTTTTGTTTTTTTTTTTTTCCTAAGTATCTGTTTCTTTTTTCTAGCATGTTGAAACGTTAGACTTCCTGTTTCTGCTTGATTTTGAATATACTCCTGTTTGCTTGTCACAGGTAATCCTGCATTTCTAGGTAGTTGTAGTTTACAGGGAGGAAGTGCAGGCAGCAACCAGTCTGTCCCTGTTGTGAATGTGGAGACCTCTCTGGACTCACAATTAAAGGCTACATAGTGCATTCCACTACAGGTGACGAAACCTGGCTCCCAGAATAACAAGCAAGACAACTTTCAAAGTGACTGTTGTTGACCAGCGCCTTCTGTGTGTTTATGTAGTAAACTTATGGTACATTTTTCAAAAGGATAGTATATATTATTTTGAATTATTCTTGAGAAGGACTGAGTCTCCCCGAAGGTGATGCAGGTGCCGTAGTGTACACGTCATCAGGGTGGTTGCGTGCATTCCTCAAGTCTGTATGACTACCAAGATACTGTGAAGTTGTCCTTCTGATTGTATACGGGGAGAAAATGCTGAAACTAGGTGAGTTAAAACGGCCCTCAGAATATGTTTAGATGTGATGTCTTTGTTGAAATCTGATAAAATGTTCAGATGACTAACATGGTATTGCTTTCTTCAAGGAAATAATGTTTGGTCGTGGCTTTAGAGCTACTGTGTTCAACAAATCACTGTTTTGTTTTGCTGTGGCTCTGGGTTTGAGGAACCAGTGTTAAGCTGAGGGAGGTATGAGTACTGTGGGTGGAAAAATGGCATTTGAAGTTTGCATGTAGCAGTTTCATTTGTAAAAGATAAAGGTTTGAAATGTTTCAGAGATGGGACTCTGAAAAGATTGGATGGCTTTTTCACCCAGAGTTTCTCTTTTACATTTTCCATGCATTTATTAACTGTAAGACACCTCTGGTTCCCAGTGGTCTGGCAGCAGTGGTAACACCGTGGGGCAACCCGTAAACACAAGGGTGTTTATTTCTATTATCTCATTGGATAATTGTTTGAATATTGCTGTTGCCATTTTCTCTTAACAACCAAAAAAAAAAAAAAAACTTACCTTACATATAAAGCATTTTGTACTTTTAAAATAACACCCTAGGTTTGTTTTTAGCCATACTTAATGTTTCACAAGTAGACTTAATTTTATTTTTAAAGTAAATTGAAAAAGTTATCAAGGATTGGAATAGAGTGTTTTAAATAGCCCTTAAAGTTATATTGGCATATATACACTTTTGTTCAAGTTGATGTATAATATTTGCTTAGGTTTACTTAAAATTGGTCTGCTCAACAGATTTTTTGGAGCTTAAATTTAATACTAGGAAAAAACTAGAACTTGGAAGACATAGGAGGTTGTTGGTATATCTAGTCGTTTGATCCATTATTGAACCCTTGGCAGCCAATAAATATTATTTCATAGAGTCCTGACTTCTCTTGTATGGAATGTGGTCACCTGCATATCATTTATAGTAAATGTACATTCGCCTACTAGATGCCTAGAGCTGTGCATGTAATCCTGTCGTGTGTGTGTGTGTGTCTGTGTGTGTTTGTGTATGTATACTCGAGAGTCTGAGGCAGGAGAATCGCTTGAACCCAGGAGGTGGAGATTTCAGTGAGCCGAGAATCGTGCCACTGCACTCCAGCCTGGCAACAGAGTAAGACTCCGTCACAAAAAAAAAAAAAAAAAAAAAAAAAAAAAAAAAAAAAAAAGGTTATATGTCTGTGACTGTATATCATTGCATATATACAGTTGAGATCAGAGCCAGCTTTGCTTGGGAGGGTTTTGTGGAAGAAATGAGTTTTGGGTAGAGTTCCAAAGGGAGGGTAGGTAGCGTACTTTGGCAGAAAGACGTGTACATAAAGCTTCCAAGGCTGGAGTGATTAAGTCATAAGCATTCAAGGGTAAGCATGAACCATTTGAGAACCAACTGTAAATTAGTGGTTGAAAATAGCCAGGCTAGAAGTGAAGGGGAGGCAAGGTTGTGCATGCCGAGCTGAGAACCGTAGTGGCAGCGTGGCGCATAGGAGCTTGTCTATTCTGTTCCTGGTAAATTTCACTCTTGGATATCAGCACATCCTGACCATGTTGCCATCTAGTGGAACTGGCTGAATTGCCTGTGGGAGCATCACCACCTTTTCCCACTTCAGGATAAACTCTAGTGTGATATTTTGGCAATAGGGAAACTTACTTCTCTTTTACCTAGGGATTTTAAATGAAGAGTGAGAGGGAGGAGGTGGGTGTAACTATGCTCTCCCCGGATGACATTAATTTAGATTCTGGAAATGTGGAGCGGAATGCTAATATAAGGAATTTCTCATAGACAATGTCTGGAGTCCAGGGTATGACTGCTGAGAGTGCTGGGTGTACATGTCCATCAGCTTAAGGCATGGAGCGAGCAGGAAGCGGTGCTTGGGAGGTTCTGCAGTGGAGTGAAAGCATACCACATCTGGCTCTGAGCCCTTTATGTTTCACCTGGGCCGGCTTGTTTTTGTCATGTGGTTACAGAGTCCATCCCAGTGGCAGAGAGAGCCCTCTGACCATAAGCACCACAGCCCACAGACCCCAGACCGAAGACACTGTAAAGGTCTGTAATCCTTCTGCCCTCCCTTCTAGCCATCCATGGACGTATCTATTCAGCAAATACTTCTTGAATTATGTCCCAGGCACCTTGCAGGTACTAAGGCAGTGAACAAAGCAGATAGAAATCCCTGCTCTTGGAGAGCTGATATTCTAGGTGGGGACAATAAACATCAACAAAATAAATAAGTAAAATATATAGTAAGTGGAGAACGAAGTGCTAAGTAGAAAAAAGTATTTTCAAGCTGAAGAGGGAAATAGGGGTTGTTGCAGCGGGTAAGGGGGTAGAGGCAGGTAATTGTGGTTGCAATTGTGAATGAATCCTCACTGAGAATGTGATTGATATTAGATTCACCTGAGAAGTGTGAGGAAGCCAGATGTGAATATCCTGGGGGAAGAATTTTCCAGACAGAGGACAAGCGACCACAAAGGCCCTGAGGTGAGAATGGGCCTGATGTGTTCCAGAAACAGTACAGAAGCTTAAGGGAAGGAGAGAGATGAGTCAGAGAGGTGGTGAGGGGTTAGATATTGGGGCTTTGTGGACAGTTATAATGAATTTGACTTGCACTGGGTATGAGATGAGAAACCATTTGATTTAGTCCAGTCTTCTCATTTACAAATGCAACGTAGGCCAAAGAAGTCAAGACAGGTATCCGTGATCATCCAGCCTCATGATGCGAAAGCTGGGATGAAAACCTGCCTCCTGCCTCTGGCACTCTTCCGGCCACCCTGCCTGCCCTGGGGATACATAGCCACGTACAGGTGCAGACTTCAAGTGCAGTGGTCTGAGAGGAAGAAAAGTGCTGTGGGCTCCTCCAGCAGCTGTATTTCAACATGGTTCATCTTAGTTGTTCCCCTGCTGTGTCCCTATCTACCTATAGAGGCCTCATGGCAAACATAGAAAGGCTCAGACCTCTTATTTCAGAGGAATACTCTGCCAAATATTGCCTTCCTTTGTTTTGCTATGGAGATAAATCCTTCAGATTTTCCCAATGTCCATTAGCTGTGCAGTCTCATAAGGCCTCCCCTATTTCTTATTTGCATTCATTTTTAAGCTATTTGGATATAATAAACATAAAATAAAATTTCTACAGTCCTAAGAAGTTTGGTCACCATTCTCAGTATTACCCCCTCACCCTGAAAGTTAGGAAGACTGAATATTAAATGTTATTTAAAATTAATTTGAAAACAGGATTAGTAGCTGAGGAGAGAATGTGAACTCACCACCAAATACAGCTTAACCTGGACCATTTTGGCCCAATACTCATTGTCTTCGTGTTTTCCTTTGAACAAGCTCAAGCCCTTTTTTCCCCTTCTATCTCCTTTAGATCTTATGACCACTGTCCTCTGGACACAGGCCAAATCCTCTAATATCACTTTATGATGAAGGTCAGACCAGTGCTAAGTATAGAAGAAAATGACTTTGTGTTGTCATCTGCATTGTCTCCTCTTGTTTAATCGTCTCCTAGCCTGTATCCAGTGGACAAAGTGACATGAAATAATTTGCTTGTGGAGAGAACTCATCCTGAATCCTCTTGCCTCATTCTTACCCTTCCTCTTATAGCAGAGCTCCCATTCTTGACTATATGAGATTTACCTTATCATCATATCTTGCACTCACATTCGTTTTTATAACACTATTTCTTTTTCCCAACCAAGGTGATTTCATGTTTATTTGTATATGTTGTCTATAAATGAGCTTGACATCCCACCAGCTTGAGCCATTAGGGTTAGCATTGATTTGCATCCTTTGGTATCATTTCTCCTTTCAGTAAAATTGCCTGTCACTAGAACCTGAGGGCATAAAAGACCACAGAGTTCTTTTGGTTTCTATTTTTAGGAGAGTGGTGCTCCTCGGGGAGCTATCTGAGCTGGATTTGATGAGAAGCTAAGAATGAGTGCTTGCTGGAGGTAATTTCGTTATCAAAACTCAGGGTCATGTGCTTGGGAGTTAGCAGCCAGAAAAAAATTAAAAATAAAAAATGTCAAAGCTAATAGGACAGCAAAGCACATGCAGAAATGCAGATATGAATGGGGGACTGCCATGAGCAGTAAGCCATAAGAAAGCTTGACAAGAAACGTTTCTGCAGTTCCTGTTTATCATCTAAACTGGAGCATTACAGCATTTGCTGCATGTGGGAGATGGAGAAGGAGAGTGCTCAAAGTTGCCACCAAAGAAAGCCTCATTAACACCCTAACTGATTTCCCCAGCTTCCAGAAAGTCTTTCTGTTGGAATTCAGCATCTCAGCTGTAAGACTGCCGAGTGGAAGTAGAGAAATGCGATTTGCTGTCTGCGGAGCCGCAAGTGGACTTTGAGCATATTCTAAGACAAAAATCTGGCCAGACCTTAATAGGCCAGGGCTTTCCACTGATTTGCCCCTCTCCTGCTAACTGCTGAATAATGTTCTTCCCCTTCACCACATGTGCCCCTGAGCTCCTCACCACACCTTCAGCTCCTGGGAGAGATCCCAGGGCAGACCTGACCTCCTCATTCCTGGCTCCTTATTCCAGATTGGAATCTGGAGCTTTGACACACACACACCTTCTCAGCACCTTGTCCCACCCTACAAGTCTTGTCCTTTTTGCTCCTGTCAGGCAGGCAGCCACCCCCAATATGACAAAGATATTCTCACATGGAGTTTATCAGGAAGTGCCATCAGGGAGGGTGGGGCAGCACCAAGCTATGAGTCAGGGAGGAAGATCAGGGACCCAGTTCCTGCCTTACAGACCCTCTACCCCATCTGTGCCTCTGTGGTGTCTTAGCATCCACCCACTTTTCCCCAGCCTTGGGACTCTGCTCTCTGCTATCACTGTCACCGGACAGGCCAGACATGGCCCTGCTGGAGAGGAGGCTTTCGGGCTACCCTCTGGCCTTTGTTGGACAGCAGGCTTGAGGAAATGGGCAAAAGCACTGATCAGCTGTGCATCCTTGGGCTCCTTCACCCACTGTCCTTCAGGTGTTGGGAATGTTGTAAAGCCAGCAGCAAGATTAGAAATTTTCATGTACTATTCCTCCTTAGCTGCCCAGGATATTACATCCATTGTGGCTTTTACTGTACAAGAAAGAGAAACCCCAGGTTAGACTTGTTCATACAAAAGGTATTTTTTTGTTGGCTCACATAACTGGAACAAAGTTTTGATTTGGCAGTTCAGTGAAGTCAAGAACCTATTTTCTAGCTTGGGCAACATCGTGAGACTGAGACTCTCTATCTACAAAAAATAAAAAAGAATTAGCCTGGCATGGTGGTGTGTACCTGTAGTCTCAGCTACTCAGGAAGCTTAGGTGGGAGGATGTCTCGAGCCCAGGAATTTGAGGCTGCACTGAGTTATGATTGTGTCACTGCACTTCAGCTTGGACAATAGAGCAAGACCCTGTCTCTTAAAACAAACAAACAAAAAAAGCCCCATTTTTCTGCCTTCTGTGATTGAGCTTCATCCTGAATTGCCTTCTCTGATGTTGATAAAATTCTACAACAATTCTAGACTTCATATCCACCACACACTGCCCAGAAGGAGAGAGAGAACTGACTTCTTGTGGTTGTGTCAGAGAAGCAAGCGACTTTATCCAGAAGCCCCCAACAAATTTCTGATGTCTCAATGACCAGTTTATTGACTATGGCATCTGCTGTGATGATTGGCTTAGGCTTGGGTTGCCTAAACCCATCACTCTGTGGCAAGGGGGTATGGGATTTCTGTGATTTGTTTAAAATGATCAGGATTGCTACCCAGAGAGAGAGAAATGGACATGATGTTGGGTCAGCCACGATGTCTACTACACAGGTCTCCTCTTACGGTGTTTTGTTTGTTTGTTTGTTTTGTTTTGTTTTTTACTGAGTTTCTCTAATTTGGTGACTGGCTATGGTATGTAGTAAATGGGGCCCGGTGTATGGGATTGCCAACCCCTGATGACAAATGTCAGATGCTATCAGGGAGAGCAAGAACACAGATTTTGTGAACCATAGTAACACTACAGATCACAAAGGGATTCTCAGAGGTCGATAAAGCATCACCAGGGTACTAGTAGGTCTGGTAAGTTGAACAATGAGAGTAAGAAGTGGAGAAAATTAATTATAGACAGCTCTTCAATCTATGGTAATTATATGCTCTGATAAAACACTGAAGTCCAGTATAATTTTTGTTTAAAAACGGTTTAATAAGGCCATATGTTTCTGCAAAGAATGGCCTTAACATTTCATAGCTATGACCTTAATCACCACATTTGATTAATTATTTTATCTATTTTAATGGAAATAAATGGGCTGTGGATAATGTAAAGCTTTGGAAGCTGCACACAAGTAAATGAAATGGGGCAGTCAGTCATAGAGACTTTCATTTAGTTGTCTCTAGATGAGTCCTCCAGGAGGATGGCTGTCTGGAGCAGGGGAAGGGGCTGGGGCAACATTCAGAAGGCTGGTGAAAACGAAAGTCACAGTGACACAAGAAAATACCACCCTGTGGTAAGTCAGTTGGAGCAGAAGAGGTAGCCGTTTATCTTTTAGATGAAATCTGTGGCTGGAGTATAGGATTTCAAACTCCAGAGCATTGTCCCTAGCCAACCAGTCTTCCCCACCACATGAAATATATGGAAATATATGCACGGGGGGCCAGCCAGAGCAGAGGAACCCTTTATTACCAGGGGGCTTTCACCCAAACCCTAACAGGAACTTGAGTGAGCTAGACTGCCCATGTAGGTCATAGAAATTCGATTCAGGAACATTGGGCTAGGCTGCAGAGGACCACTGTGCCCGAAGGCATGCCCTGCTCCCAGGAGGCTGGTTGCAGAAAGGAGCCCTGAGCTCCTGAGGCCACCATGGAGGTCCTGGAGATTTAATTCTATTAATAGTTCCTCTTAGGGTACTCATCATATGAACTTGCTGGGGCTATTTTCTCATTTGTGAACAAGTTTGAGGAACGGGGAGATTGAATAAGATAACCTTAAAACCTTCCTTTGAGCATTAGCTTTCTGATTCTTGGGTTCTGGGTAGGGTGTGGCAGGAAATGTCATGGAGAGCTGAGGCGGGGGTAAGAGTGTGGACTTTGGTCCTCCGTATCCGGACATATGAACAGACAAGTGATGGCACACATTCTGTGGTATGTGCTGCAGATGTCTTAAATAGCCACCAAGTGGCTGGACTGGCTGAGTGGCGGTTTGAATTGCTCCAAGTTGAGTATTTTTATTTGAATACCACAGATAGTGCATTTATGGCCTCAGTTCACCGAATAGAGGGATCGTTTCCTTTGCCAAACCAGAATTGGATATTGGCCGCCAAGCTTGTGTTCTGGGACATCCAGATGTCGGGGTACTGTGGAAGTGGTGCACATGAAGGAAGCTCAGTGACTCCTGGCAGGTACTTCTGTTGTAAGGTGGTTTCAAAGCTGTAGACACATTTTATTCAGGGCTGGTGAGCTTCACTGGTGTTTTTGGTCTCCTGCTTTTTTTTTTTTAAGCTGATTACAGTGGTGTTGCACACTGTTGTGGTTTATTGTTTTTTAGTGATCCTGTTGCTCAATAACCCTCCAGCGCTCTGCTCTGGAACAGCACCAGAACTCCACATAAGCAAGAGGTCAATTATTTGTTTTTTATGTTAGTCTATATAAGTCAATGGTCCCAAACTCAAATGTCCACAGGAACCAGGCAAGTAATATGAATGTGTAAATAGTGCTCTATGTGAACAATCTCAGGTCGTGAGACCTGTGGTAAATTTAGAAACAACAGGTCTCATCTAAAGGCACTGAAGTTCAGTTGAAAAACTTAAACAAACAGACAAACAAATTACATGAGCTGGATTCAGTCCCAAGGCTACCAGCTTACGATCCTTGGGCTATAAGCCAACTGACTTCAGCTATCACTGCTATGTTTGCTCAGTCTCAGAAATACTGTATTTATGGATGTGAGCCTTTTATAATTTCATTTATAGAATTGATTTCAGCTTTTACCTTAGATGAGAAGACTGGCTATCTCTGGGGTAAGAGTGCCACCAAAATTTTCACCCACAGATTGGAAGCACATCAAAAGAAATCATATCTTAATGGAAGTCATTTTTTTTTTTTTTTTTTTTTTTTTTGGTTCCTGGCCTTTAGAGGCAGAATCTGTTTAGAGAAGTAGAGATGGAAATCTCAATCAAAACAGTTCTGAGGATTTTAAATCATTTTAAAAAATTTGCATCACTGAAGATAAGGAACCCTAAGCATTTGAAACTCTCACTTCTGCTTTGCAAGTTGTCTACTGGGTATATTCAGTCCTGTTTGTCTTCTTGGTCTTAGGCAGGCATGGGGTTAGTGGCCAGGGCAGAACTGGGAATGGGACCAGTTTGTGTTCATTCTCCTCCCAATCCTTCTAACAGCCTTAATTTCTGTATCTCTGTTTCCTATCTGGGGTGCCCTCTAGTCCTCATCTCTGAAGGGAAGGAACAAAGAAATGAGTGAATTCTTTACTCTTAGCTGTTAGTCATCCACCGGCTTTTCCTCCAAGGGATGTTTGTGTTTTTAAAAGAGCCTGATGATAGAACAGAAAATCAGAGTTTAACTGAAGGTATCACCCTTCTAATGAGAGTATTTCGTGTACTGCTAAGAGCATAATCTGGGCTTTGGTAGCCCCTCAGAGATAACACCTTGTGTTGTCCCCTTTAGGTTAGAGCTGTGGAACCAGCACCAGCCACTGAACATGAAGAAGGTTTTGACTTTATCTCTTTAAATTTGCATTATTCAAACTCATGTCAGAGTCCACACAAATTCTTGCAAATGTGTTTTTGTAAGAGCTAGATGTCACCCGGCTTCCCTGTGTTTGGTGTTGGCCAATGGGAGAGTTATGGGAATGTTATATTCCTTCCTCAAAGCCACTTAAAGCTGTGCTAGATTTGTGGGGGCTTTTTGATAATGCTTTCTCCTCAGGGTACTCTTTCAACTTACTACCTTCAGGAAAACTTCTTGAATGAATAGTCCACCAGTGCTGTCTCTGCTTTCTCAACACCAGATCATTCTGCAACCTCTTGCAATTTGGCTGCTATCTCTAGTCATTTTACTAAGTTCTCTTTCTTGAAGAATCTCCAGTGGTCAGCCAACCATCATAGCCATTGGTCTTCAGCCTTCACTCCTGACCAGTTATTCTCTACCTGGGGGCAGTTTTCTTTCTTTTCTCCTTCTCTTCCCCTTCTTTGGCTGGTGTCACTTCTTTCAGGAACCCTTCCTTCATGACTCCTTCCCTCAGACCTGATTGAGGTACTTCTCCTGTGAGCTTTCATAACACCTCCTGCTTTTCCACTATTAAACTTACTGAACTATATTTTAATTAGTATGTTATATGTTTCCTCTTCCAACCCCTTCCCCACTCTCACCCATGACTGGCTCTGCGAGGGCAGATATCATGGCTGTTGTATCTACATCATTTACCTTGTACCTGTACATGGTAGGTGCTCAATAAATGTTTGTGAAATTAACAAATACATAAATAAAGATGACATCTGAACAGTGACATCTACAGGTTCCTCTAGAGTAGACGATGAATCCCTGGTTTCCTTTACAAGCTTTGATTCTCCCTGGTTCCCATAGACCTCCAATTAGAAACTATAGAGGGGATGTTAGATGCTGTCAATAAAAAGTGACATCCGGCCCTGAGGAAGAAGACAGTTATCAGGAAATCCTGCCCATTCATATTCAGCCACTTCATTACTGGCAGGAACTCTGCATTGCTTATGTTGAGCAAGTAACCGCTACCTGTTCATAAAATGTGTGAAGTGGATGAGTTTTAAGGATTCTGACCATCAGCAGAATGGGAAGCACATTGTTAAGAAGACCAGGCAAGTGGGCTATAATGAATTGATCATCATTATGAAGGGAGAACTTGAATATCTGACTGACCACTATAGAGAAACATAGACTAACAGTTAGAGGAACTGATATAGTATTGTGTATATTCAAAACCATGTAGACAGTACTAAATTTTCTGGGTCATTTAAATAATTTTAAAAGTAGTTTTAACTATATGCGATTTTACTTTTCAGATTTTAGAATGCAAGGTCTCTTCCCTTACCTCTGAAAACCAGACTCTGTTATATTCAGGGAGTTACATCTATTCTGTCGATCTACCACGTATTGGGACAGGCTTTCTAGAGCATTTAAAAATAATGTGGAATCCTGATCACATGCATCTTATCTCTTGAAATTGGGCAGAAATTGTTAACTGGGTGTAAGGGCAATGAAAAAGCACAACTTTATTAGGCAGATTTAGTGAGCAAATGTAGGTTCATATGTATGTTATAAAACAGTGTGATTAACAACAGTCTTTTTTAAAAAGTATGTTCTATAGCTTTCATGTAGTTAAGAGTAGATACTCTACGTAATCTGTTTTAGAAATATTTTCATTGAAGACTGTGGACTTTATAGCAGACCCAATGCTCCCTGGAAGAGCTCTGGTTATATGAGAAACAGATCTGATAGAAGATGCTCAAGCTCATCCCACATCAGTTACCCCCGCTGAGATCTCAGGCTCAGATGCGTGAAGTGGAGCTCCTTGCCCTCCCCCTTGGCCACACCTGTTCCTCCTCTGGACTTCCCCTTTTCTATTAATATCTGCCTCCCTCTTTCCCCAAGTCAGCCAAGCTCAGAGCTTCCCAATCAGGACTACCCTCTGACTGCCCTTACTTCTGTTATTGCCTGACCCCTTCTCTTTTTTTGCATGGGGTCTTGCTATGTTGCCTACACTGGTCTCAAACTCCAGGACTCAAGTGTTCCTCCCACCTCAGTCTCCCAAACAGCTGGGATTATAGGCATGAGCCACCACACCCAGCTTTGTTTATTTATTTATTTTTGAGACGGAGTTTCACTCTTGTTGCCCAGGCTGGAGTGCAGTGGCGTGATCTCAGCTCACGGCAACCTCTGCCTCCCTGGTTCAAGCACTTCTCCTGCCTCAGCCTCCTGAGTAGCTGGGATTACAGACATGCGATACCACACCCAGCTAATTTTGTACTTTTAGTAGAGAGGGTGTTTCACCATGTTGACCAGGCTGGTCTCGAACTCCTGATCTCAGTGATCCACCCACTTTGGCCTCCCAAAGTGTTGAGATTACAGGCATGAGCCACCGTGCCCAGCCACCTGGCTCTTATTTCCTATTCTCTTGGGGCATATGGCAGAGTTGCCTTGAAGTATAATTTTGTGCTGTGTTCAGAGACACCATAGTGTAGAGAAAATATAGTGTGGAGTGAGGTCAGAAGACCCACAGTTACTCTCAGCTCACACTCAATCCTAGCTAGGTGACCATGGGCCAGCCACTTAATTTCTCTGAGAATCTGTATCCTTATCAGGAGCAAACAGAGTCAGTAATTCCCAAGATACCTTCCTTATAGGATTGTTATGAGGGTCAGTGGCAACGTATGCAGCAGTACTTCATGAGCTAGAAAACACCGCTATGCTGATGCATAGTAAGAGTAATATCATATTATGTACCTAGGATTGTAATAATAGGTGCTTGATAAATTATGCTTATTATTTCTAAGGATATATCTTAATATAAACACATACATTGTTTGGTTCTATACTGGAATGCTGATTCAGAATTTGGGACTATGGCCAAATAGTATACTTTTGTCTTTCTCTGATCCAATAACAACATATTAGGAACAACCAAGGTGCTGCCTTTTTACATTCCCAGATTAATTTCATCCATTAAAAAACAGATGACAAAATTAATTACACATTGTGCAATGAGGGATCCCAAATTGGCTTTAGAAAACACAGTATGTTGTAAATGAAAACAGTCTCTGAAGGGAAGCTCATTCCTAGGAGACTTGCTTAATAGAATGTTTATCGGCAGCATGTCTTTAGTAAAGAGGTGTCTGGAATTCCCGTCTGGGATTTATTAGTCTAAATATTCAGGTGGTCCAGTGCCGGATGTTAGTTCTTAACTTAAAGGAAACAAAGTTTCCAATCTCAGGACGGTGAGACTGCTACTCTTTTACAGTGGACAGCCGCTGCTGGTGTCTTGCTTGCCCTGGAAATGCCATCAACTGAAATGGAATTTTGTTCAATCCATCTTATTAATGGTTCCTAAAGCAATTGTGATGGGGTTGATAGGTGGCTAGTAAGGTTGCCTCTGTAAAGATAAGCACAATCCATTAGTTAAGTCCTGGAGTCCACTGAACTTCTACCAGGGATGTTTGCATTTGCTCGGCACTCTGTTTATGAGGATGTCGAAGGAAGTGCATCTATTCTGTGCACGTTGTAAAACAGAAGGTTTGCAGCTGTCAGATTTATTTTTTTCTTGGCTCCTTTTCTGACAGAACTTTTGTAAACTTGATAGTTTTATAGATTGTCGAAAATTACTAACCTCGGTTCTGCAGATGCCATTCAAATTTTCTTGTCTTGTTTTCTTTCTTTGAAGATAGCAGATATTTATGTACACAGTTTCTTGTAAGGTACTTTTTGGGGAAGAGGAAATTAAGATTATTCTAATATGCTATCATAATATTATGAAATGATTAAATGATTATTTTATTAGTTATATAGTGCTTTGAAAGTGTCCAATATGCATTGTATGCTCTGGAAAGAACAAACAAATGCAGGGTATAGTCTTGTGTTTTAAATAGCTTATGGAGCTGCCTCAGAAGACAACTAACATCAAGATTATCAACTTTAAGTATAGCACAAGTTCACTGTAGAAGTATAGGTCTACTGTGAGCTTCAATAGGCTTTTAAGAGGAGTTGGGACCTGAGTATGGCTTGGGGAGGGGTAAAAAGAGGATACAACAGCTGAAAAAATAGACCAGCAGCAGCTGCCCCCACTGTGTGGCCACACAGGGTGTCATGATTCATCATAAGGTTTGTCTCAAGTAATTTCCAGTTAATAAAAACAAGTGTCAAAAATTTCTGAATGATTCCTTTTCAAACCACTCATATCTACGTGTGTGTGTGGGCGCACATTCATGATTTTGCCTCTAGTCGCATCATTCACACTCACTTGCATTGCCGTTGCTTTCTTTAGGAGAGAGAAGTTGGTATTTCAGCTGTTGTATTAGTCTGTTTTGTATTGCCAAAAAGAAAAACCTGAGTCTGGGTAATTTACAAAGAAAAGAGGTTTATTTGGCTCCTGATTCTGCAGGCTGTACAAGCATGCCACCAGTATCTGCTTAGCTTCTGTTGAGGCCTCAGGAAGTTTTTCCTCATGGCAGAGGTGAAAAAGGAGCAGATGTGTCACACAGAGAGGGAGCAAGAGAGAGGGGAGGAGGTATCAGGCTCTTTTAATGAACCAGCTCTCGCATGAACGAATAGAGCAAGAGCTCACTCATTACCATGGGGAGGGCACCAAGCCACTCATTAAGGATCCACCCCCGTAACCCAAACACCTCCTATCAGGCCCCACCTCCATCACATTTCAACATGAGGCCTGGAAGGGACAAACATCCACACTGTAATAGCTGGCATCCTGGGAATGGGGCCTCACCCACAGCCTGTCCTATTGGTGTTGCCTTCATGGGTACAAGGACTGGGGCAGCCAATTGTTGTGTGGCAGGTATGAATTAACATATTTCGAGCCTCAGTGAGCATTTGAATTTTCGACCCATGGTCTTGTTTAAGGGAAACTAGCTTAAAATCTGTTGGGCAATGCTAACTAGAGATGATGGCTTTACTGACTGCCGCAGGAATGGAGAGAAAAAAAGGCCAATCATTTTGATGTGAGGATTAGAAATAAGGGGAGACAGAGCAGGATATGTCAAAGATAATTGTAAGGTTTGTAGCCCCCAGTCCATAAGTGAGAAAAACTTAATATTATAAAGAGATACAGTATTAAGTACGGTTAATATTAAGGTCCCATCTGTGCCTTCAGGGATACCCCTAGATAGGGTGAGCCTAAGGAACCATTCAAGCAGACAGTTCCTAACGGCAGCTGGAAACACGCAGGCTAGAGCAGAGACTTCCAAATGTTCTTGGCTCATGCACCCTTAGTGGTCTCAGTAATTTAGTGGTCTTAGTAATTTTTTTCATGCCATTTCTAGGACAAAAGAAATACTTAGCAGTTTCATTTGTTAAGCGCTTAGTTCCAAACAACTTAGTATTTCTGTATTAATAACTTTGTAGTTGTGAAACATAAATACATATACATTGAAATATTTAAAAACAGTATTTTCATGTTACTCTTCATTTCTTAATGGAATGTATATAACTGTTGGGCATTGCATATATTGGTCAGGGTCTAATGAGAATATAAAGTACACAATAATTTAAAGGAAAGTTTAAAGAAGTATTAGCTAGGAAAATAATATGACAGTTCTTCAAAAAATTAAAAATTGAATTACCATATGATTTAGCAATTTTACTTCTGGGTATATACTCAAAAGAATTGAAAAGGCATCTCAAAGAGATATTTGTAAACCAATACCCAAAAGGCAGTAGCAATCCAGGTATCCATCTACAGAAGAATGTATAAACAAAATGTGATATACACATACAATGGAATATCACCCAGCCTTAAAAAGGAAGGAAAGTCTGACCCGCTACCATATGGATGAACCTTGAGGATATTATGTTAAGTGAGATAAGCCATCACAAAAAGACAAATACTCTTTAATTCCACTTATGTAAGTTACCTGGAGTAGTCAAATTTATAGAGACAAAAAGTAGAATGGTGGTTGCCAGGGGCTGACAGGCACAGACAATGGCGATTTCGTCTTCAGTGGATACAGAGTTTCAGTTTTGCAAGATGAAAAAAGTTCTAGAGATGGATAGTGGTGATGATTGTACAACAATGTGAATGTACTTAATGCTCCTGAACTGTACATTTGAAATTATTAAGATGGTAAATTTTATACTGTATGTATTTTACCACAATTTTTTAAAAATACAAAAGAAAACAAACTGTTAAGAAAAAGAAAAATAGTTAACTATAATGGAACTAGGTAATAGGAAGTAAAGAGAACTTTAAATAACAGAGGAATAGCAGACATAAGGAGCAGACCCTACCCGTGCTCTGATAGAGCACCCAAACGGATGCTTCTCTCCGCTCCAGACCCTGCTGGAGATGTCATGGCCTACTGTGGCTCCCTGGCTGGCAGAGAAGTCACTGGGGTGCTGTGCTGACAGAACTTGCTAGAAATCTACCCTGTAAGATGCTGAGGAAAGCTATTCATGTGGAAGTCTTTCACTGGTTGCACTCTGCTGCAAAAATTAACCAAGAGGGATGCCAGTGGAAGCTGCTGGAGGCTGCAAGGTGCTGACCATCATGTTCAGCAGGAGCCAGTTGCTGAAGAAGGTGTGAATGCTCTAGGAGCCATGCGTGTTTGCAGCAGCGTGCAGAAAGAGTGTACCAGAACCAGGAAGTAAAACTGCTTCTTTCTGTAATGTCTCTACAGTACTCTCCACTGATGAAGCTCAGAATGGTACCAGCTAACAAAAGAAAAAATATGTAAAGGTCCCTTTTACGTCTTCACATAGTGGGTAATGAAGGGTGAATTTCGAGCTGTGAGGCAGTAAACTTATTACAGTTCCTCAAACCTAGAAATTGGGTTGAATCCCAATACCCTAATTTCCTGTTCCGCATCACTTTTCAACTAATACTTGCCTTTAACACAGCAACTACCAACAACCTAGCTTTGCAAAGAAATGACATCATCAAAAGGAAAATAACCCAATATAATGTTAAACTGTGAATTCGCTTGAAATAGTCATTCATGCAAGCATCTGAGAAATGTTGTGTATTACTTTGTTTCCCTCAAAGACAAAATATCCTGCACACCTCTGTGACTTTGCTACCCTGAGGTACACTGGCACATAATTTGGGGACCTCAGAGCTAAAATCGTATCTTTTTCAGTGACTCTTCACCACATCACTCTAAATTGAGACTGTAAGATGCCAGTTTGGTTAAGAGTACGAGTAATGTGTAAAGTGAAAATTGTATGGGGTCAGTATTATTTTAAAAAATCTCTTAGGAAGTTACCAGGTTGGAGACTGATATACCATCTCCTATTAACTATAAGATTTACTCCCACTGTTTCCTTAGCATTGAAACAGGTTGCTATTTCTTTAAGACCAGATACTAAAGTTAGCTTGTCTTTGAGGCATTTTGCTATGAAACAAGACATGGCCTTAAACACAACATTCATCATCAGTGTGTGAGATGCTCACAGTGTAAAAGTCCATACAGAGACTAGAGGGAGAGAGGGAACAGCAAATTTCCAGCTCCTTCTCATGCTTGCTCTGCAACATAAAATCATTAGGGGGAATGGTAGCCAATGTACCCATTTAGATCATTTCTTTGTCTGATGTGGGCTGACTGTATATCATTGAAATTGAGAAAATTAAATGGCATATGATGGGGCTTTGCTGAGTTCAGTAGTAAAATATCTGTTGAAACAGACCTCCGATTGAAAAGGTTGGTGAATTTTAGATCTCCTGTTTCTACTAGGAACTTTATGGACTTAATATTATCCTTTTTAGGTAGGCTAGCACATTGTTCAGGTGAGCAATTTCTCAAAAAAATGCATTCATTTTCATGATGCCTACAACTTTGTGAATCCAAACTAGTACATATTTCTGCAGCTCTTCTCTAAGGAGAGGCTGAGTAACTTAAATTTTGTAACCTGATCTATTCAAGAGGAAAAACTTCTGATGCATGCCTTTCACTGCTACCTGCAAAAATAACCTCCCGTTTTCCCTGAAGTCCTGTTTGGGTAAGTTCTGCTTCAGTTCACATTTTCACCACCTGCTGAGTTTTTCTGTTGAGTGTCAGCCTTGGCTACTCTCAACTGCCAGCCTATGTCAGCCTTTTCTGTCTCCTGAGCAGTCACCAGTTGGCACAATTGTTAATAGATTCTACCCATGTCAGAAACTCAATGCCAAAATCAAATTATGGCAACTAGAAGTGGGTTAGACTTTCAAATAGATCTCAGACCAGGAGTCTGTGGTCCAGATTCCACAAATGGAGCACTATGTTTGTCGTCTTTGTGCATTTCACATTTCAAATTTTGTTCAGAAACTTAAATAAAGCTCTTAACTGCTCAAATGCAGTCAAGTAGGGCCCGTTACTCAATCTGTCTTGGCATTGTTTTCTGCCCCCTTGGAGTGAGCACACTGAGGAGAAAGATTATCACAGGGCATCTCGAGCAGAGCTTCTTGCTTCTGAATGCTCACGATAATCAATAGCAGATGTGTGGCAAGCACTGGAAAGTTGCGTAACTGTCTCACACTGAATTCAGCTACATCAGCCAGCCAATGTGAGGGGTCTCCACTAGGTTGTTGCAAATAAAATTTAGTTAAAAACCTATGTTTATCTCGTCACAAAATTATTTCCTCGCTGTAAGGAGTAAAGGCAGTGGTTAGAGTGGAAATAATTTGACAATTACTGCCCTTAGACTTGAATTTTAGTTTGGTATACAGAGGAACTTTCTAACGGTTAGGATGGATATGGGGTTGGTTTTTCAAGGAGGCTGTCTCTGGTAATGAAGTTTGTCAAGGCAATTCTGGATGAATGTCTGTTGCCGGTGATGTGATAAGAGATTGCTTCATCAGCCAGGTAGAGGATTAAACAACCTCTGGCCGAGTGCGGAGGCTCACGCCTGTAATCCCAGCACTTTGGGAGGCGGAGGTGGGTGGATCACCTGAGGTTAGGAGTTCGAGACCAGCTTGGCCAACATGATGAAACCTCATCTCTACTAAAAATACAAAATTAGCCACGCATGGTGGCACATGCTTGTAATCCCAGCTACTCAGGAGATTGAGGCAGGAGAATTGCTTGAACCCAGGAGGCAGAGGTTGCAGTGAGCTGAGATTGCACCACTGCACTCTAAGCGACAAAAGCAAAACTCCATCTCAAAAAAAAAAAAAAAAAGAGAGAATAGACAACATCTAAGGTTTCTTTCAAGCCTGAGTTCCACACTGTGATTTTTGATCCCTTTTTCCTTCTGCTGCTTTTCTAAAGGAAGGCTGAGGATGCCTTGGTCAGACGTGATGTCGTGCCATCCTGGCCACCTCAGCTTGCCTTTCCTCTTCTTCCTGGTGAATCCCTTCTGTGGCCCCTCTCATACTGTTTCCATGTTGACCCCATTCACCTGAGCACAGGAAAGAAATTCAGCCCTTTTGTTTTCCTTTTCCACTGCTAGACCACACACATTAAATTGCCACACCTATCTGGCATATTTATAGAGCCAGCATTTAGGGCCTCCAAATAGACACTCTTAAACAATCTGGGACAATCTGGCCTTAATCATGATTATATTTGGAAAAGTGATGAGGGGGACCTCATGATTTTCTGTGTTCCATCATGTTCTTTACTCATTTTATCATTATAACAACCTTGTTAAATAAGGGACGTCATTCTTAAGGTACAGATGTGCAAACAAAAGCACAGAGAGATTAAATGACTTTGCCTATTTTTAGAGGAAAAATGAAGAAATAATGAATAGGAAGAAAACTCATCTTAATGCAAATGAGGCACAGCCAGTGCTTGCTCCGCTGATGGTGGTGTCAGTAATCAGGCCCAGGTCTCCCAAATTGAGTCTGGTGTTCTTTTCCTTGCTCCTGGCAGCCCATATCCGATGAGGCTTACTGAACTTTTAATTAAGGTCCTTACTGAACTTTTAATTTAAAAAAAAGATTCATAATTTCAGGCAACTGAATAAATAGAAGCTATTGAATTTATAGCATATTTAAAGCACTGAATATCAGGAATTGAATGGCTTCAGTTTAAAGCTGTGATCAAATCATTTGAACAGAGAGATTTGACGATGGTTCAATGCTAGAACCATGGCCAGCCATAAGCTCTATGGGGACCTCCCAATATTAGCAATCTTCAAGTTACTCCTCTGCAAAATAAGGGACTTGTATTTTATAGGAACAGTTTAATAGAGTGAGAAAGTCTGGATATAGGAGACAGGAGGCTTAGACTGCATTCATTGTGTTCTAAAGAACATTATTAGTTTTGTGACCTTGAGCAAATCACGTAACCTCCATTTCTTTAATTACATATCTAAAATGAGTATGATGACCCGAGGGGGCCAATTTGGGAGTCTAAATAAAACCTAACACAAGACGTTATTGCTAAGTACATCCAGCCTTCCATATCTGTGCGTTCCATATTCATGGATTCAGCATCTGTGGATTCAGTCAATGGCAGATCAATAATATTCTGTGGGGAAAAAAGTCCCACAGAGTTCCAAAAGGCAAAACTTGAATTTGCCACTTTCCAGTATTATGTTGAATTTATGTGAATGAAGTGATATGTAGGCATTGTATTAGGAATTATAAGCAATCTAGAGATAATTTAAAGCATACGGGATTATATATGTAAGTTATATGCAAATACTTCATCATTTTATGCGAGACTTGAGCATCTTTGGATTTTGGTATCCTCAAGGGTCCTGGAACCAATCTCCCACAGATGCTGAGGAATGACTGTGTTGTAAAAGAAGGACCGTGAGTCATTGTTCAGCTAATATTTTCTGAACTGATTTTGAGAGTATGCTTGTGTTTTATCATCTGCTAAAAGCTTTTAACAAGGAAGATTTCTTAGGAGAGAAATACACCTAGAAAGCCTAGGAAACAAGCACATCCCAGATGTATTGTTGTCTCCCTATGTGTGCTCATCTCCGATGTCAGCAGTTCTTCCCATTCTCTCAGAATTAGGCACTCACATCTAGAGCATTAGTGAATGTGTAGAATGTATGGGAGAAGTCACTGGGCAGACTGAGGAGAGGGATTACCCATAACTTCAAACTCCCAGGACCTGGCTCCCAATGGCCTTCTCCCTCCCTCATCTCCACACTCATCCTCAGCGTCTTCCTCTCATGTCGTTCTGCCTCAGCCCACCTGAGCCTCCCCAGTCTTATCCCAGTGCAGATGGTCCCTGGCTTACAATTTTTTAACTCTGTGTGTAGTTGTGTGTGTCTGTGTATAGACAGAGGGGTCTCACTGTGTGTGTGTGTGTGTGTGTGTGTGTGTGTGTGTGTGTGCAGAGAGGGGTCTCACTCTGTTGCCCAGGCTGGAATTCAGTGTATGATCATAGCTCACTGTAGCCTTGAACTCCTGGGCACAAGTGATCCTCCTGCCTCAGTCTCCCAAGTGGCTAGGACTACAGGCACGTACCACCATACTCGGTTAATCTTTTAAAACTTTTTTTGTAGAGTTAGGATCGCTCTATGTTGTCCAAGCTGGTCTTAAACTTCTGGCCACAAACAATACTCGCACCTCAGCCTCCCAAAGTTCTGGGATTAAATTCACGAGCCAGGGTGCCCAGCCTTACTCTATTTGTATTCTACTAAAAGTGATACACATTCAGTAGAAACTATACTTTGAACACCCATACAACCCCTCTGCTTTTTTTACTTTCAGTGCAGTGTTAAAAAGTTATGAGATAGTCAACATTTTATTATAGAATAGGCTTTGTACTAGATAATTTTGCCTAACTGTAGGCTAATGTAAGTGTTCTGAACACGTTTAAGGTGGGCTAGGCTAAGCTATGGTGTTCAGTATGTTAGGTGTATTAAATATATTTTCAACTTACGATGGTTCTATCCTGATGTAGCCTCACTGCTAAGTTGAGGAGCATTTGTACTCAGCACTTAAGGCCACTTGAGGCACAGAGCTTGACCTTCTGCAAAGGTGCATAAATGACTCCACTGTCATTTTAGCATCTTCTTCTTCAATTCTACTAAATACAATTTTCTTTTTTCTTTTTCTTTCTTTCTTTCTTTTTTTTTTTTCTTTTTGAGACGGTGTCTCACTCTGTTGCCCAGGCTAGAGTGCAGTGGCACAATCTCAGCTTGCTGCAACCTCCACCTCCCAGGTTCAAGCGATTCTTCTACCTCAGCCTTGCAAGTAGCTGGGATTACAGGCACCTGCCATCGTGCCCAGTTAATTTTTGTATTTTTAGTAGAGACAGGGTTTCACCATCTTGTCCAGGCTGGTCTCGAACTCCTGACCTCATGATCTACCTGCCTCAGCCTCCCAAAGTGCTGGGATTACAGGCATGAGCCACCACGCCCAGCCATAAATACAATTTTCTTAAGGCTAAGACAGTCAAACAACCTGGGCCAGGGAGAGTCCATGGAGAGATACCCACTTAGGCCTACTTGTGTTACGAAAGGGTAAAGGTAAACATATCTGAGGATAATAGGAAGAACTCAAAGCCTACAGGCCTAACCTTAATAGGAAGAACTCAAAGCCTACAGGCCTAACCAGGTGAGACCAAGACACAGATCTCTCCCACATATGGGGAAACAGGAGTGAAAGCCAACTTTTTGTATAGATCATGGAAGCCTTTGAAGGCTTTCAAGGGTGTAGACAAAAATGATACAAGAAAAGTTGAAGAAGGTCTCAAAGTCAAATTGAAGGAAGCAAATTCAGCCTCATATCAGCAGGATAGAAAAAGAAAATGACCGTTTTTGCAAACTAGAGGCTATAGTTCTAGAACTAACCTCTATAGAACTAGACGCTAGTTTACAGAGATGCTTCATATTTTTCACTGCAGAGAACATAACGTTCTTGAACGTGAGTGGAATATTTGATACCTTCTGATTAAAAGGTACCTTGTCTTCCCAGTTCTGCCAGCCGGCCTTCTAATTTGCGTGAGTCTGAAAACTCACTGATCTCCCCTTTTCTTAACAGACATCTAGGGGGCTGTGAGCGAAAGGCCTAAAAGTCAGGCCTTTAAAAAATTCTTTTGACAGCTTTATTTAAGGCATAATTTGGAAAGAGATTTTTCTGCTGCTCTGTGATAAAGTTCAGTCAAGAGTTGGTGTTAATAAACCTTCCTTAGAACCAAAGTGACTTGGAAAGTTGAGTTCTTAAGGTCTGTGGTCAAATGAACAAAATTATATCAACAAGCCCCAGGTGAGTAGGATCCATTTAGATATGACGCATACAAATTTATTTGATTATACCTCAGTGAATGAATAAACCTTCAGAATCTTAGCCAGCATTTTCATTCTTCCATCTTGACACAAAAGGTGGGAGTTCCATTATTAGACACTTGTAGGAGTTCAACATAGTATCTAAGTACAGTTTGTTATTAAATGAGAAGTGTTGCTAACTTAGTTGCAATTTTGTATCAGGCGGGCCTTAATAGATTGTCGCCATGCAAAGGATGTTGGGGTGTTTCTTAAACATACAAGAATGGACAAGTCCCACCTATAAGAGATAACAAATCATTATGATGTACTGGACCATTATTCACTAGGGCTAAGAAGTAAATTATCCCCTTTTGAATAAAAGCACAACAAAATCAAGATGACCTGGTATATATCTGAGAGCAGGAGAAGAGCAGCAGAAGGCCAAGGGGTGCCCTAGAGAATCAGCTGCCCTTTGTCACCATGTTGCAGGGTAGGGGTATGGGACAATGTAACTTGCTCAGAGCAGATGGCTTTGAGGTTACACAGGAGACTGAGGAATGTCCTTATTCACATAAAGCCTTTTAAAATAAGCTGAGCATTCATTGCTCTTGAGCTAAAACAGAACATTCTTCCCCAAGGTGACTGCTTGCTTGCATTTAAATACCAAAGAAGTTTCCAGGCTTCCTGAGGCCGGTGGTGAATGTTCAAAGATCAATGAAGCTGCTATCTAAAATGAATTATAAGGCTGACGTGGGGGCGTGGGGGCGCTTGAACTATTCATTCAGCAGTTGTAAAACAAGTAGCACATTAAAGGACATGTATTTTAACATATCTTATGTGATTTGTCCCCAGTTGGACTTGCAAAATGATATTTAATAAATATTCCTTATGAGGGTACTTTCTAAAAGAAGAGAGTGAAAGTAATTCTGCTGTGGGCAGACTGCGCCTGAAATTTGGGTTTTCTGGATTTGCATAATCATCACCTTGAAAAGTTGTTGCTTTACCCCAATTATAGATCAGTGGAAGCTCTTGTGTAGCACACAGCCCTGGTGAGATCCCTTAAGACCCTTTGTGGACTATCTGTGGACACCTGGGTTGCAGTGAGGAAGGGCAAGGATAGATGGTATAGGGAGAGAGGGGGCAGAATGATGACTTGGGCAGGACAGGAAAAGCCACTTGTGACTAGTGAGGGAGCATTTCTTTGGGTTCAGAATCATCCTCATCTCAGGCTGTCTCCCCATGAATCTGAGATTACCGAGTGCAAGGTATACGTATCAGCAGCTCCTGACTCAGGATGTGTGGCAGAGGGGACCATGAAGTTAACTGACTTTCGGAAGGGTGCATTCTGTCACCCTTTCGGTGGCGAGGTCAGTTTCCGGGAGGCTCTGCAACACTGATATTTTCCAGATGTTTCTCCTCTTCTCCCTTCTCTGACTGGCTGTGTCTTCCTCCCTTCATCCTGCTCTTTCAGTGAAATTGAGATAACATGTTAGCATCTTAGGCATATTAGAATCTCTCAGCAGTAGGATGTGATTTAATATCTAGACCTCTTACATTAATATTTATAATAGCCTTCACTGCTTGTGAATAGCATAAGCACTCTTTTCTGTTCAAATTCAATACTGAAATAAAACCCAAGGGTATCTTTTATAAAAATTTACTTTTAATGGTGCAATAGTAATAATCTATGTAGTCCTTATGGTTTTCAAATCGCTTTGTGCTTATATTACCTTATTTAATACAGACATAAATCTGTGAAGTAAATAATACTATTTTTATCTTCATTTTGTAAATGAGGAACTGGAGGCTCAGAGAGGTTAATTTGGATAAGATCATACAAATAATAAATGGCAGAACTGGATTTAAATTCAAACTCCTTAAATCCATGTCTTTTTAGTGTTTCTGTTGGTTTCTGCCTATACAAAATGGGAAATGAAGAAAAAGAAAGGAGCTGGAAAATAAATTTGTCAAAAGAATATATTTTTTCTCATAATTTCCAAGCGGATCTTTCAGATATGTTATTTGGGACTTTATGCGTGAGACTGGCGATAGAACAAGTGTTCTACAAGATACCTCCATAAGACAGGCCTATCAGTGGCAGCTCTTGTTCCCGCTTTGCAGAAGGGAAAACCAAGGCTCCACAGAGCTAAGGGGACTTCCTCTCAGCCAATTTGTAGGGGCCTGTGGGCCAGAGCCGGGGGCAGAATTGAGATCTGTTGTGAAGGCTCTCCTGCTTCTTTATTCTATCAGCATTTCAAATCCTGAAAACCTCCCCCTTGGCGTTTTGAAGGAATTCATCCCCAGTTGTTGCTAGTAGCCGGGAGGGAGGGAACCATCTCTCCTCCTGAGGATGGCCCGTGGGAGTAACTACAGCAGTGAGCGCCCGGGCTGGGGTTTGAGTAACAGTGCTCGCCCGGGGCTATACTGAATGAGAAAGCAGCCTCGTCTGCTTTTGCTGTGCAAAGGTAAGGGTGGAGGCCGCTCCACTTTCTTCAAAAGGCCCCGCTCTGGGACTTGCGAAATTGTGCTCTGTTAAGCTGGTCCTTCCAACCTGATGGGCGATATCCACGCGACTTTCCTACAAAAATAACATACCCAAGCTGCTTTAAAATCCATAATTTTTGGCGTGCAAGACTACAAGACAAAGTCAAATGGGCATCAAAAAATGTAATCCAAAATACACAAGCATTGCTTCTCCCCTATATACATTTATTATTTATGTAAAACTACAGTGTGCTCTGAAATGAGACTTTTTCTTTGTTATACCTTTTTTTCCCGCCCGTCTGGTGCGTTTGCCGACGGCCCCTCTCGGCCCTGTGTCTCGGGAGAATCAGCTGCGGTCTGGGCCTGCGCCCCACCTGCGTGCGCCCGGGCCGAGCCAGCCCCGCCAGGTTGCCTCCGCCCCGCTGCCGGCCCGAGCGCGCGGCCCCGGGGGCGGACTCCCGCCGCCCAGCTGAGACGCGATTCGTCACTCTTGCAGAACTTTCCCCCTGAAAATCCCTGCACCAGAACCCGCTCTCCCGCCCCGGGGAGGTTTTGATTTTAGTGGCTTTCTTCCTTTTATTTTCCGTTGTGTGCGGATTTCGCTGCAGAGCGAACTTGAGGCTAGTCCGAGTACATGTGAGCGGTAATCGCCCCTGCAGCTGGTTACCCTGACACTATGCACTCCGAAGCAGAAGAATTCAAGGAAGGTAGGATTCTGGTTTCTCCTGGGGGCCGGCCAAGTTCTGCGGAGGAATTTGGAGGAAGGCAGTGGTAGGAGCAGATAGGAGTTTTAAAGTGAGCGGTGGGCACTTTGTCCACTTCCCCTGCTCCTTCGAAGCCCAGTCGGAGCTGGATAAGCGGAGCCCCGGTCTCATCTCGGGCTCCCTTCTCCCCCCGCAGCCTTTCAGAGGGGAGGGGAGGAAGAGTCGGACCTAGTTCAGCCAGCCCACTAAAGTCTGCTTTTTAGCTTTCTCTGGAAACGAAAGAGCCCCACTTGGATTCCAGGAATGCAAAATGTGCTTGGAAAAGGGCTGCCTGCCTGCATCAGAACGACCGAAAGCGGGATCCCCTGGAAGAGCCCTGAGTGGAGGGTCCCTTGAAAAGGGGTTTCAGAAACTAGAAACGCTGTATGTTTCCGGCTAAAAGGGGAAGCTGAGTGAGGGGAAGCGAAAATCTGTATTTGAGATATAGATTAGTTTTTTTTTTCATTGCTGCCTTTCAGCAGTGAGTTCATTTCGTTGGGGATTTAAGGGGGCTGAAAGATATGAGGGGGTCCTTGTGCAGCTTGAAACTGAGGAGAGTTTGTCTGTTTCTAACTTCGCAAAAGCAAAGGGTTACATTTACTCCTAACAGAGAACGGGTGACAGGGCTGGAAAAGCTCCAACCAAAACACAATTATACGCTGGTGTTAGTTTGGGGAGTTTATTTGTGTGTGAGTGTTTGTATGCTTTGTTCCTTGAAACTTTATGTATACAAAAGTCCTCTTGTAAGTGGGGGGTGGGAGTGAGGGTGGTTGGGGAAAATTAGAGAGTAAGAGGGGAGACTGTTCGAGATTGTGAAATCCTCTTTCTTTTCATGTCTCTTGGAAAGCTGGTTAATTTCAAGTCAATCACAGCAGCTCTGGCAGACAGAGGAGCAACCCCATCATTTCTCCATTTGGTAGACACCAGTTAGGAAGAGCCCTTGAAACTTGTCCCCTTCTGCCTTTTACTGATCCCCTCCCAGAGTAAAGCTTGTGTTTCACCATATAGTCTTTGTGGGCTCACGTTTACCTTATTGTGCTGTGTGAGTAAATAAAAAGGAGGTTTGTTTAATAGAAATATGAGGCTGGCATAAATGAAAAATGACAGCCAGGAGCATTGTTTTTGAGCTTGATGTGGAGTATGGGGGGAGTAATGTTTTCTTGCCGTGGCCTCTATTCTGATGGAGCTGTGTGCTGATAGATGCTTTTCTTTTCTATGTCTTTATAACAGCAGTTTATTCAAAGTCAAAGGTAGTTGAAGGCAAATAGGAACCAGGCTGAGAGAACTCCAGGGTGAACTTCTGTGTGAATTACAAGTAGCACTTAAGTTGGCGTTTTCTCCCAGGTGTGTTTTCCCTGTCTTTTGGGAAACAGGGAGTGGGAGAGAAAGTGGAAAAACAGTATCCCAAAGTGTGTATTATGCATTCCCCTAGCAATAGCCACAGTCTTCCCTCTTCGAGGGCCCAGCTCTCTGGTTGTAAGTTTGGAAGCAGCCTGTAGACTGGCCTTTGAAGAGGTTAATGGGGCCCCTTCTACTTGTTCCTCACCTTCCCTCTACTTGTCATCATTTACATTCTGTAGATCCACCACAAATGATCTGGCTCTCTCCTTTTTAAAGAAAGCCCAGAATGTTTCTTTTAAAATAATCTGAGGTACTAGAATTTTAAATGGATAGCAATTAGGGTGGGAGACTGAATAACTCTTGAGGGAGATTGAACACTTTATTAATCAGATAGAATCATCATAGCTTCTGCCAGGAAATAAAGGATAGGTGTCTGTGTGTTTTGTGTGTGTTTTCTCCAAGGCCGGTTTATTGGCTGTAATCTAGAACCTTCCGGTTAGCTACCACCACTTAGATGTCTATGAAGTGAGCTATGTTGTGTAAATAACTCAAGCTGTCTTCTCTATCGTTACTAATCCTTTCCCTCTTATACATAGCTTCCCCCCCACCCCATCCTGATGAACTTATGTATCCCATTTAGTGTGAGATCACCATGAGTTCTTAAGAATGTCTGTATTGCAAGAAAACTGCCTTTGGATGCTTCATGCCTGATTCGCTGTAAGGGGAGATAATTTTAAGTCATTTTTCTGAGCTGCAGTGAGAGACTAGTATACTTTGGGGTTGAATCTTAAGTCCTTGGAGGCCAGCATATTTTTGCATATGCGTGAATGTAGAAGCAAATGACTGGGGATATTGTTAAGCCATCAGAGCTTAAAACGTACTTGACTCTGTGCCCAGAGTGCTGGATCTTTTTCCCCAGCCTATAGCCACCTCCTAAATAATTGATTTAATTTTTCCTGCTTATCAATGAATAAGTGATTGTGCTTGAGTATTAAACAGAGAAAAATAATCCAGGTCTTGCTTTATTGAAAACTGAATGAGTTTAAATTACTCAGACATAGAATGAATAGGAAAGAAGGGGAAATGAAGGAAGAAACTCACTCTATTAAAAAGGTGACTACCATTAAAAAGAGGATATCAACAGTTTCCAGTGGATGGGGCTTCCTGAGGAGATAGGCTGATAGCCTGTTTGGCTATAGGCTGATAGCAACTATTTGACATTTAGTTGCTTCCTTAGTAAATTGCTTAATTATGAAGTAGTTAAAGTGAGTGGCAGTTAAGATCTCTGAGAATCTTTCTAGTGCTAAGCATCAAGGCATCCAGGGCTCCTTTGCTCTGGTTCTCGAAGCTTTGGTACCAGAAATTGAGAAAGCCACTGTTAAGGGGTGGGCGAGGTGTCACTTTGTGGGGACTTAGAAAAGAGTGAGGGTTGAGAGGTAAGTGAGTCCGGCTTGCTCCTCTATTTCCCGTAATAGCCATTTCCCACCACCACCTCACCCAGTTCTTACTCTCATGCCTCACCAGGCCTGCTATTTCACAAAGAAAACAGTAGCCATTAGAGAACTCCCTCAACTTCCTGTTCCCAGACTGACAGACTCATCTCCGTCCACACCCACCCTCTCTGTGTCTGTGGAACAGGTGTCATTTCTTCTGCAGAATGCCCCACCTTCCACCTTGGGCTCCTCCTATACCAGTCAGTCCATGTCCTTCCTGGCTCCTCCTTTTCTACATATAGAAGAACTCAAGCTCCCCATTCTAGGACGTTGGCACTTGCTGGTCTTCCTGCCCAAAATATCCTTCTCTCCACCTGACCTCCTTTTCTTGGTCAGCTCTTTAGAGAGACTTTTTCTGAACCTAAACTCAGATCCCCTGTTGCCCTCTCTCAGAGCACCTGTTCCTTTCCTTGCTGGCTCTCCCCACACTGCTTAACATCTCTTCTAGACCACAGCTCTCCAGGGAAAAACAATGTCTGTTTCATTCCCCGCTGTATGTACAGGACCTACAGAGTAAAAGGTGCTCATTAAATGTTGTAGATTGAATGAGTGAATGGTCTCCATTCTTTAAAGTTAATCCTTGGCCAAAAAAAGTTTAGTTGTTCCATAGTGATGATTAATATCCTCCTCTATAATAAAGAATCCCAATGATATTGTATAAGCTACCATGCTGTGTGGTGTTATGTTTTAACCTCATATGGTGTGGCAGCTTATATAATATCATTCATCACTAAGGACTATTTTGTAAGTTTTATCCCCTATTCCTGCCCTTCCCCAGCCTTTGCTTTGCAGAGGGAATGAAGAGAAAAAGAGTTTAAAGCAGTAGTTCAGCTCTGATGCAACCAAGGGGTACAGCTGACCTTGATGTCATACATAATGTAAAAGGTACAACATATGCTCTTAAACACCAGACTTTGACGTGCTTATCTGTTTCCTTTTATGTAGTCATTAGGCTTGGAGTGTTGTGTGCTGACAAGGACTAAAAGTGGAAAATCCATTTAGAGATCTGTCATACTCTCTTCTCTACAGTGGACATCACTTGATAACTTGGCATTGCCAGACACCTCCAGCTCTGTAAACTTAAATGCATTTGGAGCTTTTTCCCCTCACTTCTGAAATTTTTATCATATTGAATATGCATCCTACCTTTCTTGCCCCCAGATTATGCCGTTGAACAGTCAGGATTATATGGATGAGTAAATTTCCTGCTCCTGGCTGTTGGTGATCCAGAAAGTAGCCAAAAAGTGAGTGGGTGAAAGATAATGCAGTAGAGCCAGAAAAACTCAGGACCCAGTGATTTTATTTCAGAATACTGTAGAATTGCTGAATCTACCTATAAACTATTTTTTGGTCAGCATTTCTCTCTTTATGCTAGCAGGTTGGAAGTCAGTGAGATTAGTGTGGTTATAGACCTGTCTTCATTTAGAGAAGATTGTTCTTTGAAACATAGTATAAGCTGAATTAAAACAAAACCAAATCATGTGTATATCTTTAATGTTTAAGGAAGTTCTGTAGTGAGAAGTCTTTTGTAATTTAAAGTCCCTGTCCCCCAGCCAAATACACATAGAATCACCATGATTTAAAGCTAAAAGCAACTTTGCTGGTCCTTCTTTCTGACCTCTTCATTTTAGAGGTTGAGGCACCGAGGCCCAGCAAGGTAATTGCCAAACCCTTTCTACCCTCTTTAATACATGTTCTGCAAGCAAGGATTTTTGTAAACACAGGTTTTAGCATCCTGGTTATTTGTGTACAGTCTCATTGAAGTAGGACAGACCTAGTCTGTTTATATAGTTGTCATTCACTACTTTTTAGGGGGATTTATAAAACCCAGATGAATGTTTGAACAAATGGAGATTTCCTGTTTCACCTCCTCCTACGTGTAACTCAAGAGAATAAAACATGAAACATTGTGAAATAAAATTTAGCTCTGCAAGTAGATCCTATTAGATCCTGGGTTTTGAAAGTTGTAGACCAAGTGAGAGGCAGGTAAACAGTGAGCTCACTTGTTTTCATTCGTTCGAGAATATCATTCAGGAAAAATTAGCTATTGAGGGTGCTGGTTGGGTAGAGACACTCTTCCTTGGGGAGAAGGTGTGTTATATGTGTGGGTGGGAAGGGCGTCAGCATTCTGATACAGAATGTGCTGTTGCACAAGCAGTTGGACATCCCACAGCCTCACTTTCTCTGGAGCACATTGCAGCAGGCCTGGTGCGTTCTGAGAGTCAGGACACCTTTCTCAAGAAGCACTTATGGGGCTGCAGCCCACTGCTCCCCCAGCCGTTGACCAAGATATCTGAAAGAGCAGTTGCTTGAATTTTATTCTAAAAGTTTATAAACCTTGAAGAAGAGTTACAGGGATGTAGCATGTCCTGAGTGACTAACTGCTGAGTTGGGAGTAAATTGCCTAAGGGAGTGCTGCCCTGGGAATCTCTAAGACTGTATAAAGCCTGTTAGTTAGGTTGGTGTTGGTATGGTTTTGAAGATGGGGGAGGGGAAGAGTTGTGTTTCTGTATACGGTATCATCTGTGGACTTAATACATTCTCCAGCTTTGTAGTGAATAATAGTTAATTTTATAAGTAACTAGGAACAGAGTTTCTTCTAAGAAGGTGATGAAGCAAAGAGACTACTAAACAGAATTCCCTACGTGACTCTGATAGCTTTAGGTGCCTGAAGTCTCCAGACCACATTTGTTGAAGTCAGGGTTGACTGTCGAGAAGTGAATAAGCAGTTCATGAATTTTCCTTCGAGTTTTACCTGCCATTTATGCTTGGTGCTAGCTCACCTGGCTCCAATAGGTGTTTTCATGTGGCCTACTCAGCCAGACTGAGAAGGTGGGGACCAGGGGTGTCCCCAGTGGCACAGGCTGTTCTGCCTGTCATGGACTGTCCAGTAGACTCCTGCTTCCAGGGTGCAGCCCCTCTCCCTTGCCTGCTGCTGCCTTCTTTGGGCCTCAGGTACTCCTAGCAACAAATGTTAACTGAGCTAGCACCTCCTCTGCAGGGCCTGGGGAAGCAAAAATGTGTGTATAGATAACCCCATCTTCAGAGAATTTTTGGTTCAGGGCATCACACACAGCAGACGTGCATCCATAGGACAAAAATACGTGATGGGAAGGGATGAGTACAGCTCAGAGGATCAGACAATGGACCCTATGAAAGTCTAGAAGAGCGGGTATTCACCAAAAGTCATGATGGATAGGAGTGACTTCAAAGAAGGGTAACTTGTATTCCAGCTAGATCCTTTAAGCAAATGGAGAAGAGTAAAGAAAGTATAATTGACAGGGAATCTGCTTGTGCTGTGTGCTGGGATCAGGAAGAAAGTCTACAGAAGTGTGGAGAGCAGTGTTCTTGGAGGGCATTTGTGGTAATATTGTAGTGGTACATGGGGTCAGACTAGAAGCTGGGCATTCCCAGGGGGATATTGTATGTAGGTAATAAATAAGACCTTGTGAGTCAGGAGACTGATCCTACTCATGACTTTGTTCCTGGTTGTCCGTGCAACCTTCAATAGCTACTTAATCTTTCTAAAGTTCAGTTTCCCCACTGGAAAAGTTAAGGCTAGGCACAATGGCTTACACCTGTAATTACAGCACTTTGAGAGGTGAAAGGAGGTGGGTCAGTTGACCCCAGGAGTTCAAGACCAGCCTGGGCAACAAAGTGTGACCCCTATCTCTACAAAAAAAATTTAAAAATTAGGCACAGTGGAATGTACCTGTAGTCCCAGCTACTTGGGAAAATCAGGAAGATCACTTGAGCCCAGGAGTTAAGGCTGCAGTGAGCTATGGTTGTGCCATTGCATTCCAGCCTGGGTGTCAGATCAAGACTCTGTCTCAAAAGAAAAAAAAAAAAAAAAAGAAAAAAAGAAATTGGATGGTTTTCAGCTGGATGGAGGAGGGCAGATGCAAAGTAGTGTTTTAGTAATGCCAAGCTGACAGGAACCATGAGTTGGTCTGGAGGGCAAGATCGAACCTGGGTATCAGGAGGCTCTCCAAGAAAGTGTGAGAGTAGCCAGTCACAAGGGGAGAGTTGATTCCCCATATGTAGTTTCTGAGGGCAAGACTGTAGAGAAAGGAGGGGGCTGGGCCATGGATTTAGCTTCTGAGAACATCCACTTTTACAAAGGAGAGAGGTAGATGGAACCAATAAAGGAAATAGAAATGGAGTAGCTCGAGAGGTAGGAAGAAACAGGGAGAGCATGGGGCCTTGGAAACCAGAAAGGCGAGAGCCCCGTGGAGGCAGTGGTCAACCTGTTTGTAGAGAAGAGCTGCAGAAGACGGCTTTATCTTCCTTTTGGGCCTCAGCTAAAGCCAGGAGCCTGGGTTTGAGGAGCTCATATTCTAAGGGGTGGTAATACATCATCGGTATTCAGTCAGTATTTAGCAGATGACCAACGGCATGAAAAAAGGCATGTGGGGCCCAGGAGGTGACTGCCCTGCTGAGAGCAAGTGCCCCAGCCTCCTGAGAAGCTGACCGTCTCCATTTCTGCATGCTTTCCAAGTCCTAGTTGCCAGTAGATTCCTTTACAGATTGTTACACCATCACCTCCGACCAGTGTTTGGAAGAGCATTTGCCTACAGGCCTCTTCCTGTGGCATCACACAAAATATGCAGTGGTACATGAGGGTAACAAGTGAATATGGACAGGAAATTTAATTCACCTTAAAAAGAAAAGTAACTGGTTTCCTATACATTCACAACATTGCTGACACCAAATGTGGGAGGGTCTTTCCTACGCCAACCAATGTTCCAAATCTCAGCGAACATTGACTAGACGTCCTATAATTTAACTCATTTCTGACACTAACTGTCCAGAGTTAGGGCAGACCCCGCAGGTTAAGGGCTCAGTCCCCCAAGACTGTCCTCCAACTTGAGACAGCAATTGCAAGGACAGGCATCCCATACTTTTGACCAACTGGCTATAAATTGGGGGTTTGTATGACACCCCCTCAGGTTCAGTAATTTCCTTTTTTTTTTTTTTTTTTTTTTTTTTTTTTTAGTAGAGACGGAGTTTCGCCCGTGTTAGCCAGGATGGTCTCGATCTCCTGACCTCGTGATCCGCCTGTCTCGGCCTCCCAAAGTGCTGGGATTACAGGCTTGAGCCACCGCGCCCGGCCAGGTTCAGTAATTTCCTAGAACAACTCATGAAACTCAGGGAAACATTTACTGATTTATTCTAAAGAATGCAACTCAGGAAGAGCCAACTGGAAGAGATGTATAGGACAAAATACAGTGGAGGGATGCAAGCTTCCATGCCTTGTCCAGGCAGGCCACCCTCCCGGCACCTCCAGGTGACATGAAATAAATCATTGGCCATTGGTAACTAAACTCAGTCTCCAGTCCCTCTCCCCTGCCCAGAGTAGGGGAACCAAAAGTTTTAAACCTCTAATCACCTGATTGGTTCCTCTGCTAACCATTCCCCATTCTGGTTTATGAGTCATCTCATTAACATAAACTCAGGTAAATTTGAAAGCGGCTTATTGGCCAGGTGCAGTGGCTCACGCCTGTAATCCCAGCACTTTGGGAGGCCGAGGCGGGCAGATCACGAGGTCAGGAGATCGAGACCATCCTGGCTAACACAGTGAAACCCCGTCCCTACTAAAACAGAAAATACAAAAAATTAGCTGGGCGTGGTGGCGGGCACCTGTAGTCCCAGCTACTTGAGAGGCTGAATGACGTGAACCTGGGAGGCAGAGCTTGCAGTGAGCGGAGATCACGCCACTGTACTCTAGCCTGGGTGACAGAGCGAGACTCCATCTCCAAAAAAAAAAAAAAAAGGGGGACTTAAAAAAAGAAAGGTACTTCTTATGAGTAACAAAAGGCACCCCTCTCACAACTATCACTCAGGAAATTCCAAAATTTTAGAGATTCTGTGCCAGGAACTAGGGACCAAGACCAAATATTACAACAAAAGATGTGCCTATCACTCTGCTGTTTTAGAGATAGTCTCACTCTGTCACCCAGGCTGGAGTGCAATGGCAGGGTCATAGCTCACTGTAGCCTTGAACTCCTGGGCTCAAGCAATCTTCCTACCTTACCCTGCCAAGTAGCTGGGACTACAGGTGTGTACCACCTGCCTAGCTAATTTTTAAATTGTTTTGTAGAGTCAAGGTGTCACTTTGTTGCCTAAGCTGGTCTTGAACTCCTGAGCTCAAGCAATCCTCCCACCTTGGCCTACCAAAGTGCTGGAATCACAGGGATGAGCCACCACGCCCAGTTATCACTCTTACCATTTAGGAAATTCCAAGAGTTTTGAGAGCTGTAGCCAAGAGCTAGGGATGAAGACCAAATGTATATTTCTTACTATATAACAGTATCACACAGCTCTTCATACTGGGGGAAAGCTTTGGCCACTCAAAATTAGATAATTTTTTTAAAGTAATGAAGAGTTTTTTTCCCCTTTTTTTCCATTTTGGATGGAGTCTTGCTCTGTCACCCATGCTGGAGTGCAGCAGTGTCATCTCAGCTCATCGCAACTTCCGCCTCCCGGGTTCAAGTGATTCCCCTGCCTCAGCCTCTTGAGTAGCTGGGATTACAGGTGTGCACCACCACGCCTAGCTGATTTTTGTATTTTTAGTAAAGATGAAGTTTCACCATGTTGGCCAGGCTGGTCGCAAACTCCTGACCTCAGGTGATCCTCCCGCCTTGGCCTCCCAAAGTGCTGGGATTACAGATGTGAGCCCCCATACCCAGCCAAAATTAGAGAATTTTTATCTCCTCTCTTTGGCTTTCACTTCCTCTCTCCTTGTGTTTTTTTCTTCCTGTGACAGGAGTGCATGTCTTAGAAAACCACTGATGTTTTGGCCGGGGTACCCCAGATTTGGCATACAATTTGGAGCTCTTAGGACTTTAGTCTTATACACATTAACTAAGATTGTAAGCTGAGCCGTTTTGAGAAATTTTAGATTTCCTCTGAGATGGTAAGCAGTTGTTACACCAGTGGAAATACGCTAGATGGTTTGTTCCTTGTGAGAACCAATGAGATAATGTTAGTGTAAAGCTCAGTGCTCAGACAGCTTCACTCAGAAGGTACTGTATAAATAAGGAGGCTTATAATCACACCCAAAGACAGAGCCCTGCCCAGGCCTGCCTATTCATTCAGTTAAGAAGTCCTCATTTCATGTTCTCTAAAAAGCAGGGAAGAGTTAGCTTGCTCCAACAAACTTTTTCCTCCTGTAAAGTTGTTTGATAGGGAAATATTAGTGCACAGAGTGTTCTTATTGTTAAGCACTTACAAAACTATTTTCACCTTTCAAGGATTAATATGAGAATTACATCAGTTATGAAATATCTAGAATGAAAATGCATGCCTCCTTAATATCACAAGTCTAAACATTCAACTCAACATCTTCAGAGAAAAGAGAAAGAGGAAATCTCTCAGGAGAGTTTTCCAGGAGGTAGACAGAATTCAGGGGCAAGTAGCACCCACTGAAAGGGAAAGGAAATAATTATTGGGAAATCAAAATAGCAAAGAAAGTTAAGGGAGTGGCAGTTTGGCAGATTGCACAGTTCTGCGGGAACAATGAGGGAGACATAGCAGTTGGGAGCGATGGGGAGTAGGAGGGTGTGAGAGCCACAGAGTGAGATCCAGGCCCGAGGAGAGCCTCCGAGGGAAGAAGTAGGAGTGGAGAGAGAGAGGAAGGGAGGAGTAAGTAAATAACTCTAAAATGAAAAAAAAAAAAAGTAATATGTGCAAAACTTTAGAGGTAGCAGCAGTATAATAGGCAAGAGACCATTGTAACTGGGTTAAGTTTTGGCAGCTTGCTTATTTTGTTTGATTTTGTAGTTAACAGGAGAGAAAGTGGGGTGCTGGTCTCCAAAGCTCTATGCAGACTTGGAGCCAGTGAAATGTGGCATTTGCATGACACAGAAGCTCTCCAGTGCTTCTCAGGCAGGATTAACGCAGGGGCCTGTAAATAAGGATGTGACATTGAGGAATGCTGCTGCTCTTCCAACTGCTCAATTGGGGCCAGTCAGAAGCCAGGGCTGTGTTATGTTGGCTTGGATTTCTAGCACCTTTCTTACTGGGTTATAAAAATGATTTCCTCAAAAAAGCTTGAAAATGGCAGATGATGAAGTAGAAAAGCAGTGGTGTCCGCCTGCAGGCATCATTTCAAAGCTGCCTGTGACATCGTGCTGGCCATTTCTGGCTCCGGCCAGTGGGGAGTGGTTGTTGGAGGGTTAAAGCCATCACTTCCAACCAGTGAAGGTGCACCTAACTTCTGGGTTTTTCCCCTCATTAACAAGTCTAATGGTAAGCAGGCTTCCTGAAGGATTTCAGACAGAGGATTTTTAGGGGTAGAACTGGTTTAAATTACTTGGCTTACTTGGCTATAGATAGCTCTGACTTGGTGATGAGACTGATGACCCTACAAGTATAGGAGTGATTACTTGACATTCCTGTCCTTGCCACCTACCTATTCCAGCATGCTTTGGGGTTGGTTGCCCCTCCGTGCAAATGGGGAGGGACATGAGGGAGAGGAGATGTCGATTGTAGGTCTCAGCAGTGGAACTTTAGCTGGCTTGTTTCAACATGTGTAAGGGTTAATCAGGTAAATTATAATTGCTGCTGGGAGAGGCAGCCTAGCTGAGCCCACCCAGCCCTCAGGGTTGCTGGGGAAAGGATCATTCTTGCAATCCTTAATTGTTTTCCTCTCTTCCCCAAAGATGAGTTCTTAATGTAACATTATGGTCCATAGACCCGTTAATAAGGTTTACATTCCTGATTTGTTTTAGTCCTCTGCATGTCTATTTCTTTAAATTCTTAGATAACCCTTCCTTAAAAAGGTAATTTGACCAAATTAAAAGAAAAAAGGAATAATTTGAATTTTTGTTGTTGTTGTTATTTGAGTAATTCTACAGTCTTAGGCAATTTTCCAAATGAAATGTAGAATGTCAACTGGACTGTTCAGTCGTAGAGGATGGGAGGAACAGAACTGTTATATTTGGTAGTGGTACTAGAATAGTACAGAACCTACCAGCAAAAGTATCTCAGGGTAGTATCGTCTGTTGTTTCCTTTCTATTTTTTAAAATGGCACCATCTATCCCTGTCTTGTGAACTAGTTAAACATGTTTTAATTGTATATCTTTTAAAGCTTCAGTTAGCCAGACTTTAAAAAAAAAAAAAAAAAAAGTTTGATGTTGTTTTTTATTCCATGAATGGCTCAATTGACTACATGTAGGCAGCTACTAAACTTGGCAGTTTGTTGCCATTAGCATGCCCTTGGACAGGAAGTATTCAGTATAGATATGACCAACCAGTTTCCAGGCTTAAAAATAAAGTGGGGATTTCTGGACAGAATAGGTCTTTGTCACTCATTTCAACATGTCGGATGAGTGTTAAAGTTCAAAGCCAACCACTTTGCCTTCTCATTTTTTCCCAGGCCATCACTTTACCTGACATATTCTATTATACAGATTGAAACTTATTTCATGATGCTGGTGTTTTGTTCGGTTTTTCAAAATGAAATAAAAGGATATTTGAATAGTCATGAGAATCAGCTAGAGTCTGTATTCTCTCCTTGTTATCTCTTTTATGTTTAGTTCCTTTTAAGTCATTACCCCACTGAGATAGGTGATGGTGAAATAATGTTTCCCTGCCTATAAAGCAGCTTAAATTAAAAATAGCAAGTATGTGCCAGGTATGACTTGTCTTCTTGAATCTGTGGTCCACTTGAAATAGCATGTTTTTCCCCAAAAGTTACTTCCCATCAGTCTTGTCATTCTTAATCTCATTTGTCAGGTAGCCGCTTAGCAACTTGGGAAAAATCATACTATTTTGACAGATACTAATAGGTTTTTTGGTATCTTGTTGCCTACAGCTATTGCTTTATGACTTTAAAAGTAAGTTCATTTTTTTTTGCTATCTCCGTAAATAATATAATTTTCCCTCCTGTCTGTTAAAAAAAAAAAGCCCCCCACTTTCCCTTCTTTCTTTCACTTACCTATTCTAAGCAGCGTGTGTGTGTGCGTGTGCGTGTATGTGTGGTTTAAGAAGCCTTGACACCACATTTCCTGGAAACACTAAATTAGACACAGCATTTATTAGCTCAGAGTGTCTACAACAACAAAAAACTTGTTCCTTTTTCTGAAGCCTTAACTCCACGCAGGTATCAATCTCTTGAGCGTCTGTCTGTTTTTCAAATAAGAAACTGTGCCAGGGAAAGATGATTTGAAATACAAAATGCATGCAAGTATTTTTAGTTTTAAGGTAAAGTCAATAATGATTCTTTGGGACATTTTTAGGGACCCAACTAAGTTTCATTTGCCAAACTTAGCAATAAACCATGTTTATAAAGAATGAGGGTAAGTTCTTGCTCTCGGGCAGGACATAGCTGTGACCCTGAGGTGCTTGTGCTCTGGAACTCCTTGACTCTTTTTCATGATGGGAGCAGGTCTGAGTATCCCCTGCTATGCTGTAGATTGAGCTTGATAAAACTCTGGCCTTTTGAAAATACTGGAATCCTCTACCTAAATACCCTATACCTGTTCTAATAGGTTGCTTTTAGGGAAAAAGGGAACTGTTAACATAAGTCAAACCTCCTTTTTTTTTTTTTTTTTTGAGACGGAGTCTTGCTGTGTTACCCAAGCTAGAGTGCAGTGGTGTGATCTTGGTTCACTGCAACCTCCGACTCCCAGGTTCAAGCAATTCTCCTCCCTCAGCCTCCCAAGTAGGTGGGGCTACGGGCACCCACCACCATGCCCAGCTAATTTTTGTATTTTTATTAGAGACAGAGTTTCACTATGTTGGCCAGGCTGGTCTCGAACTCATGACCTCAAGTGATCTGCCCGCCTGGACCTCCCAAAGTGCTGGGATTACAGGCGTGAGCCACTGCACCTGGCCCAAACTTGCATTGAGTAAAATGATTCCCTGGTCTGAAACAGTAATTTCCTTTAGCTTTGTAGTGCTCAAGACTCTTGGACCTGAAAGTGGCTGGTAACTGTGTTCTAGTTTTTATGATGATGGGCACATTCTAGGCAAACAGAAAATGCCTGATAACCAGTGAAGTGTGAGGACAGACATATGGTTCAGAGTGTAAAATATTTTGTGGAATTAAAACTTAATGCAGTTTTTCATGAGATTCATAAATCATCCATACATTGATATTTATTGTGCCTCTGGCCTCATCATCTGGTTTTTAGGTGTAGGAATGTGTTTTACTCAGTAGGTAGTTGTATCATCCATGGTATCACAGTCTGTCAAAACCACACCAGACGTTGATAATGTTTTGTGCATATGGGGTGACATTTAGGAAGGCTTGTAGGACCTTTTTCTTGCTGGCTCCCTTTGAGCCAGTGTGAGTGATATTCCGTCACCTAGTCTGTGTTTTGGATCACTGTGCTCAGGCCTAAACTCAGAACAGACAGACCATGGGAGGGGCTTACCCAGGTTTGTCTAGGCTGATGTAGGGCTCTAATGGGGTCACTTCTTACTCTTTTGAAAAGAGGTGGAAACTGAAATGAATTGTCATTCAAATTTGGTCCAATCACACTTTATTGTCTGAAAACTTCTGGCATATCTTGCGGCAGCAATGGAAAAGGGAATGTTTTAGGTAACCCTTGTGTTTGAAATGCCTACTTTTCTTTTATTATTTTTAAATGACTTTTTGTTTAGCCACAAAAGAAGCTCTCTGTTTTAACATCTTTGGAGTTCTTCCTGGGTTCTAGCCACTGGAACACAAATCATTCCAGAAGCTTATTACTAGTTAACTCTAGTTTAAAATAAAAATAAAATTTCAGGAGAAAGATTGGAGAAGAGAATGGTATTACTTGATTGAGGAACACAGAAACAATGCATGAATCCAGACATAAAACTCTTTGAGTTCAGTAAAGGAGGCTTTTAAACCCTAATTAATACATTTAACAACTAAAATCCCAGCTTTTCCTGTGTTGAGTTTACACAGAGAAATTAAAAAATAAATAGACTTTATCAGACTTTGACAGTAAATTAAAGACCCTTTATCTTCCTGCCTGGAAGTTCTATAAAATAATGGGTAATAAAGGCAAGCTATTGGTCAAAATGGTCTGAATTATGCTTGGAAAGAAAATCTTGCCTCTAAGAACAGAAGGGCCCAAAACACTGGCCCCTCCTAGGCTTGGGCCCAGAGACAAAGCAATAGCGATTACTATGACCTTTACTGATCCAACATCAGTCTGCAGCCAGAGTTCCAAGCATCTTCTCTGCTATCTCTAATGATTTAAAAATATATAAAAATGTTTCACATTCTTTACCCTCCATGAGAATGCAGTGAGCAGTAAGTCAGCTCAAGAAAACATGACCCAGTGCCTAACCCATTGATACTTTGTTAGATGCCATTAAAACTTTAGAGAGCTGGGAGATTATTAACGCCTACATTTGGAACCTGGAATCTTTTCTTTTGGGAACCTGGAATCTCAACTCAAGGATTCTGTAGCTTCCTTTTTTTGCCTGTATCTAAGATTGCTCTGTTTTGTGATAATGTAAACTTAATGGAAGAAAATTACTTCATGGATGCTAGACATTCAAGAATTACATACCCTTTTCGTGTTAGCTAGTGTCAAAACATTTGTTTAAACATGGTTTCTAAATTTTGGTGGTGTAGCATAAATGGTTTTATTTTATTCTGTAGATGTAGTGAAAAAATGTTTTATTTTGATTCATTAGCAAGGAAGATATGAGAGCATTCATTTTGAGTATTTGCTATAGAATATACCCTGCATTGGAATGTGGGTAGAGTTCTGGCATTTGTGTATTTGTATGTTTCAAGGAAATAAAGGTACAGAAAAGCACTTGTTCGTTGCCTATATAAAGACTAACTGTACAGCTGACAGCTTAAAAATACTGTATGACACTGCATTTCTTGTCCAACAGTAGCATCTGTTTCCTTCATTCCCAAGCCAACAAAAAGCATTAAAGATGAATGCTGAAAATGTGATAGAAAAAGATCTTCCTTTTTGGCAAGTCCATTAACTGCCCTCACTGTTCTTTTCAAAGTATAACTGCTAGACTGATGACATAAATTAAACAATTAACAGGATACTAGTTCAAGGGGAAACTCTCCAGTTAGGGTAGATTTAATTTTCAGATTTGGAAAATGAATCCAATTACCCATTCAAAAGACTTGATTCATTTTTTTCCCCTAAGCATGTACTTTTTATAATATACATTGTCTAACATCTGAGAGATAAATTCAGTATTATTTTCCTAAGATACTTTCTGCCTTTTGTAGCGGTGAGAATACTAGAAATCGGCTGGGCATGGTGGCTCACGCCTGTAATCCTAGCACTTTGGGAGGCCAAGGTGGACAGATTACGTGAGTCCAGGAGTTCAAGACCAGCCTGGGCAACATGGCAAAACCCCATCTTCACCAAAAAAATTTTTTTTAATTAGCCAACTGTGGTGGCAGACCTGTAGTACTAGCTACTCAGAAGGCTAAGGTGGATCACCTAAGCCTGGAAGACGGAGGTTGTGGTGAGCTGAGATCGTGCCACTTCACTCTGGATTAGCAACAGAGTGAAACCCTGTCTCAAAAAAAAAAAAAAAAGAATACTAGAAATAATATCAAGAAGAAAATTTCAATAAAATAAGTTGTCTTTCTTCACAGAAATGATGTTTTAGAGTTTATTATTTATGAGAACTTATGTAAAATAACTGCTAGATATGATCAATAATATAATATTTTCCAAGAACAAAGATACGACCATAAACCTTGCTAATCATTTGACTAAGTAAAATAAATTCCTAGCTTTATAAAATGGACACCACTATGTATGCAGATTTTATAAAGCCTCCAGTCTTTTAGAAAAAAGTAGCCTACCTACCATAAAAATACAAGTTGACCATCATAAATGGTATCTTAACATATTTTTTTAAAGTTATGTTAGTGGCCAAGCGCTATGGCTCATGCCTGTAATCCCAGCACTTTGGGAAGTCGAGGCAGGAGGATCAGCTGACGTCAGGAGTTTGAGACCATCCTGGTCAACATGGTGAAACCCCATCTCTCCTAAAATACACAAAAATTAGCCAGGCGTGGTGGCGCACACCTGTAATCCCAGCTACTCGGGAGGCTGAGGCAGGAGAATTGCTCAAACCTGGGAGGCGGAGGTTGCAGTGAGCCGAGATGGCGCCACTGCACTCCAGCCTAGGTGAAAGATTGAGACTGTATCTCAAAAATAAAATAAAATAAATAATAAAGTTATGTTAGTTAACACTGCATTTTTTTTTTTTTTTAATGATCTTTGTCCTATATCTCTACCATGCTGACCTTGGTAGTGTGAATGGATTCTTCTTGGGCATGTATGACACCTGAAGTCATTACAGAAGGCACTCCGCCCCTTCATCCACCCCAGACACAAAGCCTAAAAACCATTCCCAACCCCTTTCCAACAGCCTGCTGGCCACACTGACTTTCCTATAAGATAAAAACTGCCCTACATGGGGTAGCTCTTGTTAGTACACCAACCAAGAATGACTTCCCCATAGTAAAATTACTCTTACCCCAAAATGTAAGAGAAAGTGAAGAGATGCAGGTATTTTCCCTATGTTAGGCAAGTCATCTACTAAGACATGTTTCATTCAATTCATTTAGAAGTTTGTTTGGAATTTTAAAAAGTCACTTCAAAACTTTCCTCACCAGGACGTCAAGACAGGCATACAACGGGAAAGTGACTAGGGATAAGTTAATACTGGTACCTTCAACAGAGGAGGAGTAGGCAATGTGGAAGACCTGTTGCTGTTGTTGAGTAGTTTTCAGTCTAGAGAAGTTAACATGCACATAAGAAAGTACATATTATCTGGGGGTTAAAGAGGTTTCAGAAGGGCTGTCTGTGGCTGAGATCTTTGAGGCAGAACTGTTGAGATGGAAGGGATTGGCATGAAGCTTTGGAAGATTGGATGTGTGGTTGTTTCCCAAATATGGTACGTATGCCACTGGTAGTACAGTGACTGATTTTAGGAGGCCCCAGGCATAGTGTCAAATCATCTTTAATCATATCACAAGAAAATTAGTTCCTTTTCAGTGTCCTTGGGATTCTTGACATTCATGGAGAATGCCTGTGTTTTGGGCTATGTGATCTCTGCCACTTCACACCAGCTTACCTCCTTTTGTGCCATGTAGGTAGATGGGGACTCATAACCTTTGGCAGGCAACACTATCCGGCTAGAAACTAATAGCATTGGTGTTTTTTTCTCACTGAATTATTTCTTATGGTTTTAAACAATTTTAATGATTTTTAATGATATATTTGGGGGAGTATCAGTTTCCATTCACATAGTAGATAGGGTTTCCTTTTATGTGAATCAATTATTTAATACAAATAAGTAACCATGAGTTAAAGTAAAATACAGATACAGTATCCCTTATCCAAAATGCTTGGGACTGAAGTGTTTGATTTTGGATTTTAGGATTTTTTTTTTCAGATTTTTGAATATGTGCATTATACTTACTGGTTGAGCATCCTATATCCGAAAATCTGAAATGTGAAATGCTCCAATGAGCATTTTGTTTTAGTGAGTGTTATGTCAGCTCTCAAAAACTTTCCAATTTTGGACTATTTTTGGATTTCGGATTTTCAGATTTGAGATGCTCAGCCTGTACCGATAGTAAATAGAAAACAAGGCAAGTGGGTTAGGATGTTCCTCACGTAGATACAGCCTGACTTTTCAGGGGAAGAGAGATTCCAGCAAAGATCCTGGGATGGAGAAGGTAACATCGTGAGAGAAAGGTGAGTAAGAAGTTGGCAGAAGCCCAGGGGATCCTGTTGAAGAGTCAGAGCTGGACGCCTTCTAGTTCAGCTTGGTTGCCAGCTCAGGGAACAGAGGACTGTAGCTCTTTGAATGTTATACTCTAGGCTCTCTGCAAAGTGATTCAGAATGATTTGAGCCCCTGATCATTTCAATGTTGGGTAGCTAAGGCATATCCCTACAGGAGCCAGGAAATTACCCAAGTGCTGGAATGGCCAGGGGGCTACCCTGTGTTTCCCACTCTCCTCCATCAGTATTTCCAGGTGGTCAGATTTTTTTCTGAGAAGCCAGAAATGTGAGTTTTTATTGAAAGTTCCCAACTTCTACAAGTTTTTGTTTGTTTGTTTGTTTTACTAATTACAGAAATAAAACTTAGAACATTTTGGTGGCCCATTTTGGGGGTGATGGACACGTCCTGGAGTTAGTGATAATGGTTGCACAACACTGTGAATATAATAAAAACCTCTGGACTGTAGACTTTTTTAATGCTCACAGTGGTGAATTTTATCTTAATTAGAAAAAGGAAAAAACACTATGAGGGCCTAGCCAAAGCATGTTGCCTGCCAAAAGTTTGTAAGTTTTGTTTCAAAAGAGGAATTGTTATTTGCTGCTTTTGATAATCCCAACAGAAAGCACCTTTCCACAGGGGAACAAGTGATTGGGAATTAATGGGGGTCATGTTGTGATCCCTACATTAACCTCTAAGCCTCTGTTTTTCTTCCTGTGATCTCCATGGCTTCTTCTATCTCTTAAAATAGGACCGATGATAGAAATGGTGAGATATGGAGTGGTGGCCTTTCTTCTAGAGTAATGAGTGGGTGAAAACACACAGCTACAAAAGGTGGGGGCTGCTCAAGTATTTTAGAGAGGAGATTTATTTTATTTTGCAGCTATTATAAAATTGATTGGTTGTGTTATGTTACTTGCCAAAATTTATTTTACCAAGATATTAACCATTAGGGAAGTAATTCATCTTGAAGACAGCAAGTTCGTTTTTTTTGGAAAACGTTTTTCAGTTCTTACCAGGGAACAACTATAATGATCTTTTTAGTTATTTTCTTCAAGTGAAAAATGAGTTTAATATAGCAAGTATATATCATCAACATCAAAGGATTATAATTATTTTAACAAAGCAATTTGTCTTTATAACTTTTGGGAGGCTCTATTAAATTTTAAATATAATTTTAAGTTTACCAATTTCAATAAAGGCAAAATGTACAATTTAGGATCTTAAAGTAAGGATTATATCCTTCCTTCATCTTCAACTTTTTTTCTTTCATAGCAAACTAGCAAAGGTAGAGTTACTGCCTTTTTCTTATGACTTAAACCTAAAGAATATGGCTTTTTAAAAATATTGAACCAACATTTGTACTAAAAACAATTATTATTTTTCAGAGTGTGGGTTATTCAGTAGTTTTTACCAGTTCCAAATGTTATCAGGTGATTTTTTGGATGCCTATCTTCAGTAATGAAATGACCCATTTAGAATAAACACTTTCCACCCAGAGAACACTAAAATTAAAATGAAAAAATATATATAACTTTTTCTTTTTTTTTTTTGAAATGGAATCTTGCTCTGTTACCCAGGCTGGAGTGCAATGGTGGAATCTCGGCTCACTGCAACCTCCCCCTCCCGGGTTCAAGAGATTCTCCTGCCTCAGCCTCCCGAGTAACTAGGATTACAGGCATGTACCACCATGCCTGGCTAATTTTTGTGTTTTTAGTAGAGATGGGGTTTCGCCGTGTTGGCCAGGCTGGTCTTGAACTGGTCTCGATCACCTCAGGTGATTTGCTCGCCTCAGCCTTCCAAAGTGCTGAAATTACAGGCGTGAGCCACTGCACCCAGCAAAAATAAAACTTTTTCAAAAGGACTATATTGGAATATTTATTTCTTATGTAAGAGTATTTGAAATATAATTAAATCTAATGTTATTTATTTGTATCCTCTTAGTTTGTTTGTTTTATAAAAAACAGTATTCATTCCCTTCCTACCCCCACGTCTTTCTGCTCCCCCAAAAACAACCTGAGAATGCTTTTAATCCAGCAGATACATATTAAAGATTGAGCATTTATTATTGCAAAGAATAAATAATAAATTGTAACCAACCACTAGGATTTACTTTCAGGAAGTATGGAAACAAAAGTATGATAAGCAGTTTCCAACAACAGTGAGAGACAGGATAGAGCATTTCTGAATGGGATGGTCAATGAGGACTTCCTGATATTTGGAAGGTGATATTTGGGAGGGACTGTGGGAGACTTCACCAGCTCAAGACAGCTCCCTCTTGGTTCCTTCATGCCTCTGCTCAAATATCACCTTTTCAGAAAGGCCTTTCCCAAGTATATCAAGTACCCTAGATAAAATAACATAGTTCCCCCTACATTTCATTTTTCTTTTCGCCTATATTGCTGCTTGACATATTTATATATGTTTGTTTGTTTGTTTATATATTAAGTATCCTTCTACTAGAATCTGTGCTTCCTGGGAGTAGGCACTTTGCCTGGCACACAGCAGTTGCTTAATAAAAATGTGTTGAATGAGGCCAGGTGTGGTGGCTCATCCAGTAATTCAGCACTTTGGGAGGCCAAGATAGGAGGGTTGCTTGCGGCCAGGAGTTTGAGACCAGCCTGGGCAACATAGCGAGACCCCATCTCTACCACAAAATACAAAGATTAGCCAAGTATGGTGGCATGCACGTGTGGTCCCAGCTACTCAGGAGGCTGAGGTAAAAGGATCACTTAAGCTTAGGAGGTCAGAGTGACATTGCACTCCAGCCTGGGCAACAGAGTGAGACCCTGTCTCAAATAAATAATTAAATAAGAAGTAAAAAACATAAAAAATAAAAATTTGTTGGAGAAAGAATGAGGGAATGAATGGGGGAAAGTTTTTCTGCCATAAGTCTCTTGACTGTGTGGAGCTCCAAACTGGTATGGAGAATCCAAGTTCCATTTTCTCCTAGGATCATTATAAATTTGGCAAATTTACCCCCGCTCTGTGACTAGTTGACACATTCTATAGAAATAAGGAGATTTTGGTACTCAAATGTAGCTTCCTGAAGTCTACGACAAGTGTTATGAAAACAAATCGTGATCACTCTTAACCTTCCCACCACTTCACCTTGCAAACCCTTCCTTAGAACCTCACTGTCTATACATAAGTTGTGTTTAAATTATTTCACAAATCCATAGAACCCACACGTGCCCCTCAGTTTCCAACATACAGGTACACTTCTGGCCCAGATTTTAAATTCCTGACTCTACCCAGTAGGAGTTGAAATATAATCACATTTATTTCTGTAAGGCAGTGATCACCTATGCAAGTGCCTGCAGAACCCAGGAAGTGAACAGAAATGTGTAGATGGCCAGGAGGGATGTGGTAAGCTGGAAAGGGTTGTCTTCTAAAGGAGGCAGCCATAATTTAGCTCAAAACCATTGTTGTCGTGTGCGAACGTGGGCCCGTTTGGTCAGATTTGATCAAAGAAAATCAGACATACACATTTTGAGGCTAAATTTCCCAATTTTCTAACATGGACCACTAATCCTAAAATACAATCCTGGATGGGCCAAATAATATGGTATCCAGGTTACAACTTCTGCAAGGCATCCTGATCTAAATAAAACGGGATGCCTGAGCATGTGGAGAGGAAAGGTTAGAAAGAGAGGTAACACTACTTCACAGAGAACATAAATTCTGTGCTGATGGTGGGCACCTCTGCTTCTATAGAACTCTGGGGTTTTTTTCCTAGAATTTCAGCGCTTCAGAGTGTCTTGATATTCAAAATGAGATAGTTTACATTAAAACGTAGTAAATTCCATCTTACTCTTTGCTTACCTTTAACTGGATCTAGCCTCCCGACATTAACATGGCTATAAAATGCCTAACAACATTGGGATACAGTTATTGAGGAAAAATTGTGACAAGAATGTTGAGAGGTTGTGCCAAGATGCATATTTGAGAGATGCCCAAGCTGAGGCCAAGAGGTTACTGCTCCTAAAATATTCAAACAGATGGGTTTGGGATATTTACATGGAAGATTCCAGAACATTTGCTGTAAGAATTGAATTAACTAAATATGGTCACTTCTCCAAACAAAAGTATCTGGTTATTCTGTATGTTTTGGCAAAGGGCAGGGAAGAAAAGCAATAGACTAAAAAAATGAAAATGCATTTCTTTTACACAGGTTCCTCCCCTTTAAAGCAAAAAGTGGCTGGGCACAGTGGTTCACGCCTGTAATCCCAGTGCTTTGGGAGGCTGAGACAGGAGTATCACTTGAGCCCAGGAGTTTGAGACCAGCCTGGCTGACATAGTGATAACTCATCTCTACAAGGAGAGCCTGGCATGGTGGTGTGCGCCTGTAATCCTAGCTACTCAGGAGGCTAAGGTGGAGGATCTCTTGAGCCCAGGAGTTCGAGGTTGCAGTGAGTTATGATTTCACTACTGCACTCCAACCTGGGTGACAGAGTGAGACATTGTCTTTTAAAAATAAATAAAACAAAAGATAGCTTGTATCCATATTTAGTGTTATGTGTTCATTCATGGAGTACAAATAAATTCATTTATTAAGCTCTAAATAGAAGAAATCGAATTGATTTCCTGATAGACCTTCATGAATTGCTGTAAAAGAGAGTGAAGGGTTCCATGGAGGCAGATTAGAGCATAAGGTTTAGTGCACCCCACGATAGCTGGAGGGCACGTGTTAAAAACTTGGAAGAATATAGAGATAAAAAGGTGTGTACCTGTACCTTACTTGTCAAGGATCCTAAATAGATTAAGAGAGGAATTTAACTCTCTCACAAGACAGAAAAGCAGGTTAGGAGAGATTTATTCTGGCCATTGGATTTAGAAAAGCCTTTTGGAAGAGGCGGCATTTACACTGAGCTTTATAGGATCAATAGCACTCTTTCAGGCAGGGATGGAGGGGGAAGGCAGATATATAGCTTTTCTTTAATTTTTGTTCCCTGATGTGTTTGACCTGTGCTCCTTCATGTTTTATTTATTTTATTTTAATTTGATTTGATTTGAGACAGGGTCTCATCTGTCACTCAGGCTGGAGTGGAGTGGTGTGATCTGAGCTCACTGCAACCTCAACCTCCCAGGCTTGGGCAATCCTCCCAGCCCAGCCTCTTGAGTAGCTGAGACCACAGGCGTACACAACACCTGGGTAATTTGGGTTGTTTTTTTTTTTTGTATTTTTAGTAGAGATGGGGTCTCTCCATGTTGGCGAGGCTGGTCTCAAACTCCTGACTTCAAGTGATCTGCCCGCCTCAGCCTCCCAAAGTGCTGGGATTATAGGCATGAGCCACTGTAGCCAGCCTGTCCTCCTCCTTTTTAGTTCGAGGAGTTGCTTTATCTGGGGGAGCAGGCAGGCTCTGAGAAGTGGGATTCTGCAGCTGGCTAGCAGCATCATGGCATTTGGTAGGCAATTTATAAACAATGAACATTATCCTAATCTCATTTTTCTTATAGAGCAGCTGTGTGCTATAGTAAGAAGTAATGGGCCTCAGCTTTGCCACTATTTATGCACCCTTAGATAAGTCACTTGACTTCTGAGCCTCACTTCTCTTATCTGGGTCCCCCAGGGTTAGGTAATAACAGGACCAAACCAGAAATGCATTTGAAAGTGTTAGTGAATGTATCTTGCCAACTGTAGAGTGCTACACAAAAATCAACTGTAAGTTTTGTTGTCTTTGTTATGTGGCCAGGAGCAACCTGATGAAACCAGAAAGGGTGTGTTGACCATTGATGCCAGCTGTGGGTCTGGTTCAGTAACTTCGCTCTAGTGTGCTGGATTTTAAAATGTTACTGGTTTTCTAAGCCCTGCATGAATATAAATATTCATCAAGAGTCAGGGCCTCTGGCAGGATGGGAGAATTTAGGGATGGAAATGTGTAGAAAATCACGGAGCTATTTAGAGGATTTTCCTCTACATTCTGGTAGATGATTGGATTATATCAACATTGGAAAGGTTTCATGTCTTCAAGAAAATATGTAAATAAATACAGCTTAACTGAAAACTCTTTAGAAAGACTGATGTATCCTAATTCAACATAATAAATAAGGGAAGCGTTCATTTAATTTAAAAAGACAAAGGATGGTTCACTAAGTTCAGTTTTGTATAAACAATTGTAGGATATTTTAATTTAATTTCAAACCCATTTTGTAGCCTAGCGGTATAGTTAGGCCCTGTTCAAACTTTGGTTTACAGTATTATCTAGAATGGTCTAACTTTTCTATTCTCTTGGATACTCTATCAAAATTTTTAAAATGTTTAATATAATACGCTCTGTTTAGAAAACATTTTATCTGGATTCCTTGCACAAGCTGACATCTGTATTTTTGTGGGGGGAAAAAAATCTTGAGAGGGAATTAAATCTGTCCATAGTCTACTCACAGCATGCCTTTATAGCCAGAGTATGTCTGAAAATTTTAAGTACAGCATTCTAGGAGTACAGGTCAGAGCAGGCATGGTCTAACTTTACTATATATTAGAATCAGGTAGGGTGCTTCTTACAAATGCTAGCTCTCAGACTGAAATCCTGGAGATTCTGATTCAGTTGGTTTAGCCATTTCTAAGAGGCCTCCAGCACTTCTGTGGTAGATGGCCCATGACACTGAGAATTCTGCCTCAGATACCTGCTATATCTATCCTCTCCGTGCCAAACAAAGCCTTCTTGAAAACCAAGTATTGGCTGGGTGCCGTGATTCACGCCTGTAATCCCAGCACTTTGGGAGGCCAAAGGATGGCAGATTGCTTGAGCTCAGGGGTTTGAGACCAGCCTAGGCAACATGTTGAAACCCTGTCTCTACCCAAAAAATACAAAAAATTAGCCAAGCATGGTGGTGTGCCTGTAGTTCCAGCGGCTTAGGAGGCTGAGGGAGGATTACCTGAGCCCAGGAGGTTGAGGCTGCAGTGAGCCATGATTGCGCCACTGCACTCCAGCTGGGCTACAGAGCAAGACCCTGTCTCAAAAAGAAAAAAGAAAAAAACAGAGTGCAGAAACTATATACCACAGTGCAGAGGCCATTCCCCTGTCTCCTTTTCCTAGGATGTAGTAAGAAGGTCCACTTCTATGAGCAGTCCCAGGGTCCCAGCCAAGATTTCTTGGTTATACTTCCAATAAGGGTGGCACTTTGGCCAGAGGAGTTTCTCTAGGGACAGGATGGCCAATACAGTGAAACCCCATCTCTACTAAAAATACAAAAATTAGCCGGGCGTGGTGGTAGGTGCCTGTAGTCCCAGCTACTTGGAAGGCTAAGGCAGGAGAATCGCTTGAACCCGGGAGGTGGAGGGTGCAGTGACCCAAATTCGCGCCATTGTACTCCAACCTGCAAAAACAAAAAACAAAAAACAGTACCTTTGTAGTATTTCCTGGGTCTTAACAAGCTATATATAATGTTTCAGTTTTTTCTAAAATCCACAGGACACACATACATCCTTGGGTTTCTGACATATAGGTACACTGATGAACAAAATTTTTAATTCCTAATTAGCCAGTAGGAATTCCGCAGATCTGCTCTGGAATACAATCGTAATTATTTCTATAAGGCAGAATCTTCTTTTTCCTTGAGGTCAATCTCCTTTTGTGAAACTTTCCTCAAACCTAACCTCCCTCTATCACCCCATCAGCAAAAACTGATGTTTCCACTTTTTGCTACCATTGCATTTTTACATGTTCTTATTACACAATTTATGGTGCATTCTGCCTAGCTGTGTACTCATGTATCCCCAGACCAGTCCCTGGGAGTCTGAGTAGAGAGGACGGATAGTGTTATTTGTCTTTGAAACCACAGTATCTTATACATTATAAACACTCAACAAAAGTTTTTGTTGACTGACTCACGTCTTTGGGTTTATGTTCTCTCTTTCCCCACGCTCTGTTCATAAGACCTGATCATAAGACCTGTGGCATCCTATACCAGCAGAACGTCCACAATATCTACCATAATAATGATAATAATAATTGCTTACATCACTTGACCCAATTATTTTATATTTGATGCTGTTCTAAGCACTTTATATGGATTACTTTCATTTAATCCTCATGGTAGTCCCATTTGCAGATGAGGAAAGTGAGGCATAGAGAGGTTAGATAATTTGCTCCAGGGACATGGGGACTCAGTAGCAGGGCAAGGCCCCTGACCCAGTCTGACTCTAGAGCCTGTGCTTGCAATTACTATAATGCCTGGGTTTACCTGACTGCCTGTCTTGTATTCCCCTATTTACATCTGATAATTGTGAATTCATTCCAGAGGAATACCAAGAACCCTAGTTAATTTGTTAGCCAATTATTTTCACTGACTTTATCCTACAAATTTGTTATTGTATCCTCTGTGAAATTAATTTGCAAAACTTGGGTAAGCAAAGTAAAAGTGTTTGTTTATCGCGCTAATCCTCAAAGCCTTTAGTATTATAAAAGCATTTTGTGCATCTCCAAAGGGAACCTTTGTGTACACTGTTTCCCAAACTTATTTAACTAGAGGTAATTTTCCCCCCATAAGATTCCTTTAGCTTATTAAAGAATTAGGGTTTTTATTTATTTATTTATTTTTAAACGTAGTTTGTAAGAGAAGCTAGCTAATGCCCTTGTGCGGTTCCCAAGAAATTTCTCGGGTCTTTTATATTTAGGTAAATCGTTACTTTTGACCGTTTCTTATTTAGTCTTAAATAGGGTGACCACTTACATTCTGGGTCAGTCACAGATCTGTTGTCATGGTGTAATTACTAACAGCACTGTTTCCAAAGGTATTCCATTTGGATGATAAATTATATGATCACTCTAATCATAATACTTGCCCCCCAACCGTTTAAATAAAGACCTACTTTACATACTTGCTACCTTCTCATCAGTCATTGAAGGACTCTTACTGATAATGTGTGTGTGGGAACAAAGATCATAGCCTATATTTCTCCAGCATTTCACCATTTTATGTCATAGTTTTATGTGGAATTATGGACACATATACAGTTTATATTCTTTCATCACTCAAAAGTTGCATTTCTTAAGAATTGCAAGCCTCCAAGGCTTCTTTGCACTGCTCAGTATCTGTTCATGTATTTGCTTAGTTATGCGGGGAGGAAAAAAACAAATCTAAGTTGTCTCTTGGAAGCAAGGGCAAGGGTCAAGGGTCAAAACTGCAGTGGATGGCAAAGATGAGAAAGAGCTTTTCCACTCCATATATTCTGACTTTTGAACAATGTAAGTATATTGTCATTTTAGATTATATTTTAAAATGTTTAGAAACTGCTCAGGTTCTTCCCTGGAAGCTATTTCAAGTCCAGCTGAGTTGATCTTCCTTATGGTCTGTTTCTTCCCTGCAGGAAGACCTGGTCCCTTTCTTTTCTTTCATCTTACTTCACCTAGTCAGACATTAATATATCTTCTCACACTTTCAAGAAGAAGCTTCTTTTCTTAAGCTCATGTATTACAGTGTAACAGCTTGGAGCTGGACATATCTGAGTTCAAGTTAATCTCTGCCACTTACTGTATGACCTTGAGATAGTAACTTAATTTCTCTGGGCCTCAGTCACCTCATTTGTAAAATGAGAATAATAATAACCTCCTTCCTAGGGTTGCTGTAAAGCTTCAATAAGATAACACGGCCGGGCACGGTGGCTCACGCCTGTAATCCTAGCACCTTGGGAGACCTAAGTGGGTGGATCACCTGAGGTCAGGAGTTCGAGACCAGCCTGGCCAACATGGTGAAACCCCGTCTCTACTAAAAATACAAAAATTAGTCGGGCATGGTGTCATGTGCCTATAATCCAAGCTACTTGGGAGACTGAGGCAGGAGAATCGCTTGAAGCTGGCGGGCAGAGGTTGCATTGAGCCGAGATTGTGCCACTTCACTCCAGCCTTTGCGAAAGAGCAAAACTTCATCTTAAAAAAATAAAATAAATAAGATAATGCAAGTTCTAGGCAGTTCCAGGGATAATGTAGTACAAATTCAAAAAATGGGGGCTGCTGTTATTATTATTATCACTTATTATTATCATCACTGTAGTCATTATTGCCTAGGGCAACCAATGAGTCTTATGGATATAAACCTCTGGCTCTGACTTTGGGTAACCACAAAATTCATTCCCCATAACCTCTATCCTAATTATTTTTGAGACTGACAGTCTTTGAGGTCCAACCATACTGCTTTATAGAAACATCACCAAACTTTCTTCCATTCCTGGTATCGGAAACCTAGAAGCAGCAGGGACATTTTGTCAGAATTTATGCCATAAAGAAGGTATCATATGATTCCTGGGGCAAATTGATAGAAAAAGAGCAGAGATGGGGTCTGATATGAAGTTAGAGGAGTTGAAACTCAGGAAATGACATTTTCAAAATCATCACAAAATTAAGCCACAGGAATAAAAGATACACAGTTGAACTCAAAATCATGATGAAGAGATCCCAGAATTAAAGCCTGAGATCACACAGGGAAAGGCTTCATCCTGTTTTCTTCAAGGCATAATTTTTCTTGTCCACGAATTTGGCAAATAGGGGACGTAAGGAGAAATGGCCTAGTACGCTGCTGGATCTTTTTAGATTTATAAGTCATTAAATCTCATTTAAGCCACACCAACTTGAAATGACCTCCAATGTAGAAGATGAGAAAACTGTGTTTCAAATAAATGAAATTGCACCCAAGTTTACAACCTGGGACTCTTGACTTTGAGCCTTTTGTTTCCACCCATGCTGTTCTTTCTTACTTGGCTGCACCGCTGCTGTTGGGTCTCTGGTTCTCTGAGAGGCTTCGGAAACTCTACGTGAGAACGCTGTGACTTCTAAAGTGACCTGTCAGCCCTTTAACTGTGGGTTTTCACTTTGGCTTTATTTTTGGCCCATTACCTTTGCATCTTGCTGCTGTTGCATAGCTTTTCATGGATGTTGACTAGGCTTCTCTTCTTGTCTTGTATAGGCTCTCAATTCTTTTCGTGATAGGCCAGTTTTCTCTAGGCAGAATACCCCTGTATTAACTATCAGAGTCCTCGCAGTACTAAATCTATTGCTAACAAGAAGGTAAGCACCTTAAAAAAAGAGAAATTCTCTTCTAAAGAAAGTTTTTAATATGTTATATATTTTAGATGTCATTATGAAAGAGAAAATGTAACTCCTTATTAACTGACCTATGTGAGGTCTCTGTTTTCACCCAGCCATCTGACATTTTGAATTTCTCAGTTCATGTGATACTACCAGAAGGAATTAATTTTGACCAAATGTGATTCTGTACTAAAGAGCATCAGAATGTATTTGAAGTTTAATTTGTTGTGTTCTTTAACCTATGAAGAAGGCTGTTCTGTGGCTGGGATTGTGTGAAGCACATCTGTGTGGTCCATGTCCATTTATCTCTGGAACACCTCCAAAAAGTGGGGATCGTTGTACTCATCTTACAGATGAGGAAGCCGAGTCCCAGTAATATGCCTAAGCAGTATGGCAGTTCATGGAACCATTAGCTACAGAGTATTTGGACTTTTATAAGTATACTCTAGTTTTCCAGGACCCTGGGGAAATAAGTTGCCACAGAAAAAGAACACTAGTGCATTAAAGGTTCATACTGCAATCTTTTTTAAAAAAATGTTTTTGGTGGAAAACATTCTAATATGTGGTTACAGGGTATGTTTTTTAAGAGGATAAACTCACGACTCTCGTATAAATACATATTGCACATATTGAAGATTTTACTTTATTTATTAATGAGGGAACCAGTAAGCTCTTACATTTGGTTCAAAGGAGAATCTTAAGAGCAGGCAAACAAGCAAATCAGGAATCAATTGCAGCTCCACCGGACACATTTTATTTGCGTCTGTACGTAGAAGAGCCATTTGCAATATTGTCAGTTTTCCACAATTTACAAATAGCTAAGCGAAGCACAATAAAGGGAATCTGGAAGAGTGTGTTAGACAATTCCTAATACTCCTTCAAAAGAACCCAGTGTTTTTTGTTTTGTGTGGTGGGGGGAGGAGCATTTCAAAGTCACCATTTTCTCTGACATGTCTTCTTTACTATGTTGCCTTTTAAGGTGAGCATGCATTTTTCTGCAGTATAAGACACAGAGTGAATGACTTAACTTGCCCCGTGACGGCACCTGTCACTGGTTCTTAACTACTTGGGAGGATGTGCATATACCCCCAAAATGTGCATTCCATATCAGGTTAAAGACTTCAGATGTATTGATTCTCCCAAGACTGTGTTCTATGTGACAGCCTCTATCTGTGTGGCATAAGGCCAAGTTTGGGATTAAGGTGCCTGGCACTTGTCTTCTCTCTCTAGATGATAAGATTGCCAACAGCTTGCTGCAATGGTCGTTGCTTCTGACCCTTCCAGGGCAGCCCCCTTTAGAGTTCATATCTGTGCTGCTTCTACTGGGGCTCCCTCCCTCCCTCCCTTCCTTTCTTCTCCCTCTCTTTTTCCTTCTGTTGTTTCTTCTCTGTGCTGTTGAATTTCTGACTTTGGGATTTTGAGTGTGAAAGCTGGTGACACTGACACATCACTAGCCACTCCCAGCGTTCCTTGCTCTTCTCTGGAGCACTGCCAAATCTCCATGTAGGGAGGTCAACTCTTAGCCTGCTGACTTCTTATGACAGGGTTCATGGTTCATGGTTTGTTCTGGCCGCTTTCTTATCACCAAAGCTGACTTTTTACTAAGTCCCATTAGATTTAGAATTATTTAGATGCAAGAGAGCTAAGGTTTTACATATTTATTTAAAGAACTTTTATTAACAGATAACAGCCAGACATGCTTTCCAAATTATTATCTTTTCTATCCTTCCTAATATTAGACCCCTGGATCCAATTTTAACTAGGCAAGAATTTGCAATGTATGTACATCTGTTGTCATCACTGTTAAAGAGTCCCAAGTATAATAGATTTGAGGGGAAATAATTATGTATTTACTGGTAAGACTGTAAAGAAAATGATTTAAGTACTTTATTAGAAAATTCTTAGTGGGAGTAGTTACGTTATGAGGCATTTTTGTTAATTTTCTTAAAACTATAGGTATCAATATCAAAGGACTTTTCTCTTTTCTCCTTCTGAGCACATTTTTTCTTGCATATTTGGGTCCGTATATTTTTATCATATTTATCTCTGACTTTATAATTTTGATGCTAAAGCCAGAATTCCCTAAATATCACTTTGCCTTATAGCAAATGTTGCTGAAATGGCCAAGGGAGGAGATACAGAGACAGAGAGGGAGGGAGGTAAGATAAGTAATGTAAAATAGCATGTACACCTTATTTCTAGAAAACAGTCGTAAACAGTTTTAATGTGGTGGTAACGCTTTGTATGTTTTTTTTTTTTTTTTAATACAGCATTTTTCTTCATTAATGAACAATTTACATGTCTGTTTCCAAACACACGTGAATTCATCTTAAGAGGCAAAAAACCGAATGAATATTTTCAGCACTTTCTCCTTGGGGAACATCTCCTGTTTACATCTTAGTTACTTCCCAGGACATGCCTTAGGTCTATCCCTCTGGCACATGTTTAAACATAGATTCAGCCAGAAGCAGAGGTGGGCCTGTGTTTAATCTCCTACTACAGTTCAAGTCAGAACTACACCTTGCTTTTACTCTAAATATTTGCATTATTGTCCTTGGATGTTTTCCCATTGTGCACAACAAATCTCTCCTCTTTAAAAGAATTGGTTGATCAGTAAGAGAAATCATACTCTGGAGTGCACTTAGAGGGAAGAAAAACCACATGTTTAATGATGTAAAACAAATACCTGTTTCTCTACCTTTTAATACAACAAATAAAAACACCCACTAATGTATTTACAACTCTTGTTTTACAGGCCAACATGTTTTCGTAGAGAAGTATTTAACTATATTGTGGACGAGATAGGGGAAATTGATTTCTGCTTCTGAACCAGCCACTTTCTAGGCCTGCAAGATGACACAGTGAACATGATACACAGAATTTTTGCTCTCAGAGTTTAAATCCCAGTAAGGAGAAGCAGGCAATAAAAATGTAGGCAAATGATGAGGATTTAAGGAGCAAGGAGGTGCAATAGTTAGCAAAGAACTTAAGTGAAGCATCTTTTTTTTTCCTTTTCTTTTTTGAGACAGGGTCTTGCTGTGTTGCCCAGGCTGGAGTACAGTGGTGTGATTATAGTTCACTGCCGCTCTGTAGCCTTGAACTCCTGGGCTTAAGCAGTCCTCCCACCTCCTGAGTACATAGGACTACATGCCCGGCTAATTTTTTTAAAGTTTTTTTTGTAGACACAGGGTCTTGCTATGTTGCCCAGGCTGGTCTCGAACTCCTGGGCTCAAGTGATCCTCCCACCTTATCGTCCCAAAGTGCTGGGATTACAGGCATGAGCCACTGCGCCTGGCCCCATTTGCAAATTTCATTTCTTGAAACTGGCTGATATGTGAAAATAGATGAAAAGGGGTTTGGACTAGGCTGCTGTCCATGGAGATGGAGGGAAATGGATAGAATTCAGAGAAATGCGGGAGGAAGGTGGAATGGAAAGAACTTAATAATGGACTGGGTAAGGGAGAGAATGGTATGGTGGATGATCCCTAAGTCTCTGATTTGATTGAGCAAAAGGTTGGAGGGGATGCTGTTAATTGAGATCATAAAGAGCGAAAGAGGAGCACTTAGTAGGGAGGCAGGAGAGAATCAAAGATCAGTTTTGCATATGGTACATTTGAGATGCCTGCAAAATAGCCAAGGAAAAGAAAAATCTTGAATGTATTTACAAAATGAGTCCAGAAAAGGGGTCAGGGCTGAGTTACAGCTATGGGAGTCACTGGCACCTGGGTGGTATCTGAAGCTGTGGGAGTGGATGAGATCACACAGGGGTGAGGATAGACTGAAGGAGAAAAACTTGGTCTAGGACTAGCTCTGAGATACACCAGACTTTTAAGGGATCTGGTAGAGCATGTGGAACTGACCAATGAGCCTGAACAGGAATGACTAACAGCAGTTAATTTGCAAGAAAAAGAAACATACTTCATGAGCACAGACCACACATCCCTGGCCAGAGACTCTCAGCCACAAGCCCCAATTGGCTCAAAAAAGCTTTCTCTAATGCTGGAAAATAAATCTACTCATGCATGTCTTCTTGGTGGAGGGGGAAAAAGAGCTTCAGATGGTGGAGGGGGACAAAGAGCTTCAACCTCATTTAAAAAGACAACTTTACTGGAATAACCCAAAGAATAAAAGGAAAGTGTGACACAGCTGCTGTTTCTGGAAGGGGGTTTGAAGTTCCTCTAGGACAAATATGAAAGCCTCAGAGATCAACTTCTCTATCTTGATTCATACTTGATTACCAGTAAACGGGGAATGATCTTGCTTAGTTGGCAGTAGATTTGCCTTTTACACACTGTCTTGCAGGAAGTTGAAGTGCTGTGTCATAGAGTTTTTGTTTTCCATGTTTGAAGTTAAATGGAATATTAAGATTTAATCAGAAAAGTAGCTGAGAAGAGGTGCAAATGTGAAAGTCCAGCCTTGGATAAAGGAGAAATCTTATGAATATCTCTCCCTCTGGTTTCAATATTTCACAACATAAAGTATGTCCAACTGATAGACTTGTAGTAAATCCCAGGTAAGATATTTGTAGACTGTGCCATGTTCTAAAACATTAAAAACACAATAACATTTCAACTTTATATGAAATCTATTACTGAAATCCTACTTACTTGCTGTGTAGCTGAAAGTGGTTGGGTATCCCTATATAAATCAAGTTTATTGATTTTTTTCAAGGTCTATATCAGGAGTTCTGAGATGAAATATGGTCCCTGGTTTTAATGTGGTACTGTTAGCGACGTGGGTGCCATTTCTTTTGACATAAATTCTTTAGTGTGAATTAATCTTTATACTCCTTTGCAAATAATTGAAGAATAGAAATAGACACAGACTTCTGCTTAAATGATAAAAACATAAAACATTAAATGATGGAAACTTCTACATAAAGTTGGCTGTTTCTCACACATTTTCACTTTCCTTCTCTTTTTCAAAATATATTTTAGTTCTTCTGCAGTTTCAGTTCATGTTTCAGAAGTGTAAATTTCGACATTTGTGAGGGGACCCTTTCTCAATCAGTGAAGACATTCTTTCAGTGGATGGCACTGTGGATGGCGCTGTGTATTTCTAAAAGATGTTCGGGCCATAGGGAACCATTTTATAGTAGCTACCTCTACTATATACCACGAACTACTTTGGTCCAAATTTCAAATCTGATTTGGTTCTTCTTCTCAATTTTACTGAATTTTAATTTAAGTTTTTTCTGAGACAGGGTCTCACTCTGTTGCCCAGCCTGTGGAGTGCAGTGGTACAGTCAAGGCTCACTGCAGCCTCAACTTCCCAGGCTCAGATGATTCTCCCACCTCCACCTCCCTAGTAACTGGACTACAGGTGCACGCCACCACACCTGGCTAATTTTTTTTTTTATTTGTAGTTTTTTGTTACGATGGGATTTCACTATGTTGCTGAGGCTGGTGTCAAACTCCTGGGCTCAAGCGATCCTCTCACTACCTTGGCCTGCCAAAGTCCTGGGATTGCAGGTGTGAGCCACCACACCCCACCTTTCCCCAATTTTAAATCCAACATGGCAGTTCTGGATTAAAGGAGTCACTCTTCTTATATGTCCTCCCAGTCTGGATTTTGAAGCAGCTGCCTTTTTGCTTCCTAATGATGCTAGCCCATCCAAACTAGAAATAATCTTATATAATCATTGATGCCTTGACTCATTTGTATGTATCTGTATTTTTAAACTTTTTAATCTTTCATTACCAAATGATTTTTTTCCGACACCCAGGCCTAGGCTTAAACACCGGCATATATGGAGAGAACAGTTGCCATTCGACTCAGAGATGGAGTAGACACCCAAAGAACTGCAGTTCTTAAGCCTTAGGAGAAGCAAGAGAAAGCACAGTTGTAGAGGAGTAGTTTAAAGATTGCTACATGGGCCAGGTCCAGTGGCTCATGCCTGTAATCCCAGCACTTTGGGAGGCCGAGGTGGGCAGATCACCTGAGGTCAGGAGTTAGAGACCAGCCTGGCCAACATGGTGAAACCCCGTCTCTACTGAAAATACAAAATTAGTCGGGCATGGTGGAGGGCGCCTGTAATCCCAGCTGCTCTGGAGACCGAGGTGTGAGAATCACTTGAACCGGGGAGGTGGAGGTTGCAGTGAGCCAAGATCATGCCTTTGCACTCCAGCCTGGGCAAAAAGAGCGAAACTCCATCTCAAAAAAAAAAAAAAAAAGATTGCTACCTGCATGGAGTGGGGAAAATTGTGGTAGAAAGAAATAAACTTGGTTTGGAGAATAAACATTTATTGAGCATTTTCACTTGACCAGCTCTAAGCTAGGAAGATTACATATAGTGTCTCTTTAATATTTAATATATATAGCCATTATTATGTACATTGTAAACATCTGTCAGAAGTTATAATTCCAAAAGTAAACTCTAAGCAACAGCTTTTTCAAAGTATATTTTTCATGTAGCACATTTCATGAGCTCATGAAAAAGGTCATTTCTCCAAAATGTATAAAAATGTAAAGCAAACAATGGCCATTCATCAGAAATAGCAAGTGACAATGCGCTCTCCAAGGAGCACTTCTTTCCAACACTCGACCTCTGGAGGTTGAAATTCAAGGTACTTAGGACAGCCAAATTGGTAGGCACTGGCCAATGTCTTGAGAAATTTGACTTTTTGCAACTGGATTATAAAACAAGGCTCTCCTTGTTGATTTGCTTAATCTGCCATTTTACTCAATATTGTAGCTTTGCCATTTGTTCTTCTTCCATTTAAATGAATTTCTTTTAAGTCGCTTCTGGTTGCTGTTGCCCAGATGACAGGTATAGAGTTGATTTTGTATTTTTTATTTGAGACAGAGTCTTGCTGTGTCACCCAGGCTGGAGTGCAGTAAAGCAATCTCAGCTCACTGCAACCTCTGCCTCCTGGGTTCAAGCAATTCTTCTGCCTCAGCCTCCTGAGTAGCTGGGATTATAGGCTCTCACCACCATGCCCATGTTGGCCAGGCTGGTCTCAAACTCCTGATCTCAAGTGGTCCGCCCACCTTGGCCTCCCAAAGTGTTGGGATTACAGGCGTGAGCCACTCCACCCAGCCAAAAATTCTTTTCTGAACAGAGACTAATGTCAGTAGATGGAAGACAAACCACAAATGGTGGGAAAATGAGGAAAAAAAGTGCTCCCTGGTACCTGTTTTTAGTTCGCTTCGCTTGCTGATATTTACAAATTGTTAATTCTTTTCCTCTCTTATTTTTTTAGTGGCCACAGATGTCTTTAATTCCAAAAACCTGGCCGTTCAGGCACAAAAGAAGATCTTGGGTAAAATGGTGTCCAAATCCATCGCCACCACCTTAATAGATGACACGAGTAGTGAGGTGCTGGATGAGCTCTACAGAGTGACCAGGGAGTACACCCAAAACAAGAAGGAGGCAGAGAAGATCATCAAGAACCTTATCAAGACGGTCATCAAGCTGGCCATTCTTTACAGGAATAATCAGTTTAATCAAGATGAGCTAGCACTGATGGAGAAATTTAAGAAGAAAGTTCATCAACTTGCTATGACCGTGGTCAGTTTCCACCAGGTGGATTATACCTTTGACCGGAATGTGTTATCCAGGCTGTTAAATGAATGCAGAGAGATGCTGCACCAAATCATTCAGCGTCACCTCACTGCCAAGTCACATGGACGGGTTAATAATGTCTTTGATCATTTTTCAGATTGTGACTTTTTGGCTGCCTTGTATAATCCTTTTGGGAATTTTAAACCCCACTTACAAAAACTATGTGATGGTATCAACAAAATGTTGGATGAAGAGAACATATGAGAGCATGAGTTAAGATTGTGACTGATCATGATTGATTTGAAGATGGAACTGCTGATTTATGAAGGAAAAAAGAAGAATTTTCTAAAGATTACACATATTTCAGAAAGACTTTGCCCAATTCAGTTGTCAGACATAATGATTTATTTGAAGGCTTGTTTTATTTGAAGAAAAGCATATTGCCAAAAATTCTGGTTAAAAGCTTCCAAACGGGTAACAGACCATGGGAGAGATATGGGGTTGGGTAATGCAAATGTAGTTACACAAAGAAAAATACAGATAGCTCCAGATCTGAGGACTTTTTTATAGGGCAATCATTGTGTTGGTGGCACATTGGATATTTCTAACATGTACAAAGCTATGTATTTTGATTTACTTTCATTTCTTGCTATGTATATGTACTTTTCTTAAAATGCCAAGAACTTTCTCTTGCTATCATTGCTCCTTTTGAAACAATTCAATTTTCATGTCTACAGCTTACAGCTGACTGTTTTGTTAAAGATTGAGTCATTGACATTCAAGATTTAAGTCTGAGGTAGTCAATCCTTGACAAAAAACAAACAAACAAAAAAAAAACGGCTTATCTGAAATCAGTACTGTGGAAATGAAGTATATGATCTATTATGAATAATGTCCAATATAAGAATATGCTTCTGGAATTGAGTTCTACTTTTAAGTACCAATGATACTTAAATTTTTCAGAAATGTAATGGTGTGTCATTGCCTTGAAGTGCTTGCTTAGGGCTTCTTTTATGTTATCTTAAAATGTGCTGGTGAATTTTTCATTTTTTACATCCATTTCATATGTAGGAGACAAAAAAATCTAGATTGGTCTTGATACTGAGATAATAAAAAGTAAGTAGCATTAAGAAAGATGACAATCTTCATTTTACAGATGAACTCATTGAAACAATT